>NC_062569.1:110081041-110426666 GCF_022837055.1 Prionailurus viverrinus | reverse complement strand
TTTTTTAATGTTTATTTTTGAGAGAGAGAAAAGGAGACAGAGACAACCCGAAGCAGGGCTCAAATTCACAAACTGTGAGATCATGACCCAAGCTGAAGCTGGACACTTAACTGACTGAGCCACCCAGGTGCCCCAAGACCTAGCCAGTTTAATTTACCTTGTTTCATGACCTAAAGATTGTTTCCAGAAACATATTGTCTACCTGTACCAACATACCATTTATTTATTTATTTTATTTTCAGAGAGAAAGAGAGAGACAGAGAGACAGAGACAGAGAGAGAAGCAGGCAGAGAAAGAGGGAGAGAGAGAATGCCAAGAAGGCTCTTCACTGTCAGTACAGAGCCCAACACGGGGCTCAATCTCATGAACCTCAAGATCAGGACCTGAGATGAAATGAGTCCAATGCTTAACCCACTGAGCGACCCAGGTGCCCCACCAATATACCATTTAAAAAGGCAGGAAGAGGGCCATCTGGGTGGCTTAGTCTGTTAAGCGTCTGATTTTGGCTCAGGTCATGATCTCACATCACAGTTCGTGAGTTTAAGCCCCTATTGGGCTCTCTGCTCTCAGCACAGAGCCCGCTTCAGATCCTGTCTCCCTCTCTCTCTGCTCCTCTTCTCCTCTCACGGGCATACACCTGTGCTCTCTCAAAAATAAACAAACATTTAAGAAATAAAATAAGACAAGAAGAATGATTAACAACAAACCAACAACCTACATTCTAGAGACTTAACTACAGGAATATTTATAATTAATGAAAAAGCAGTCTTAGCATACTTTTAGTGTATGTAGTAACAGAGTGTATTACCTGAGACTTACTTAAATTTTAAAGACTTACTTAAATTTTCAACAGTCAAGCAGTTTTGGTACTTTAAGAAAAAATTCACCAAGACTACAAACCTAATACATTAGTTACAAATGTTAAAGCTGAATGGAAAGTTCTACTTACAAATACAAGTTCATGTTTGGACACTGGCTTCTTTTTTGCAGGCTTGGAGGCTGCAGTTGGAGCTGAAGTAAAATTGCTCAGATCATCCTCTGATTCATTACTTTCTTCTCCAGACTCAAGGTCTAGTCCCAATTCTTCTAACATTTCTGAAGTATCTGATATTGGACGGGACCGATCTAGCTTCTCCTGGCATTTGCTACACTGTTTAATGTAATCTTTCACTTGCTTTAATATACCTAGAATAAAAATAAAAATTAACAAGTCGAATTTAATACTATGTCATTTGAAAATTATTTTTGGTTCTTTAATCTACGTACACTGATATGTTTGAGTGCTTATGTGTGGACACACAGCATGTAAAAGTGATTTCTTGAGAATGCAAGGTGCATGTTTTCATAGATGTAAGGTTACAGATGATGGTTTCCATTTTTATTTTTGCTTATTCCTAGTTATTTGCTTCCCCACCATATGATTACATAGCAGTACCCGTTTCCATGAGAGCTGCAACTCATTCATGTTATAGAAATTGTATGAAAATGCCAATATGACCTTCGTGAACAGTTATATAACGTGATTACCTCTCCACCCTACTAACATCAGGCTTTCCCATGCAATTTGCTTTGGTCAATGGAATATAAATAAATATAACGTGTGCCATGTCGCAAAAGCTTTAAGAGGCCCTGTTTCTCATCGGTGATCTGATCTTTGTCCCCTCTCTCAAATAACAGCATGTTCCAGATGGATGCCATCATTTAGCCTGAATTGTAGATGAAAAACGACAGGTGGAGGGGCGCCTGGGTGGCTCAGTTGGTTAAGCGCCTGACTATGGCTCAGGTCATGATCTCACAGTTTGTGAGTGCGAGCCCCGCATCAGGCTCCGTGCTGACAGCTCAGAGTCTGGAGCCTGCTTTGGATTCTGTATCTCCCTCTTTCTCTGTCCTCCCCCCACTCACGCTCTCTCTCTCTCTCTCAAAAATAAACAAACATTAAAAAAAAAAAAAAAAGGTGGAGTGAAATTGCAACATAATGAGAGTGTAAAATAAATCTCATTTTTGAAAGCTATGAGATTTTAGGGTTGTATGAAATAACAGTTTTTGTTTTGTTTTGTTTTTAGGTCCTTGCATGATGCTGGGCACAAAGCAGGACACAGTAATTTTTTTTTTTTCATTTTGATAGAAAAAGCAAGAGTGGGGGAGGGGCAGAGAGCGAGAGGGAGAGAGAGAGGGAGGGAGAGAGAAAGAGGGAGAGAGAGAGAAAGACGGAGAGAGAGAGAAGGGGGGGAGAGAGAGAGAGAAAGAATATCCCAAGCAGGTTCCGCACTGTCAGTACAGACCCCAATGCAGGATTCTATCTCATGAACCATGAGATCATGACCTGAGCAGAAATCAAGAGTCAGAAGCTTAACTGACTGAGCCACCCAGGTGCCCCAGAGCATATACAGTCTTAACAAAAGTTGCTTGTACACAAGCCACTCACAAGATCCTATCGTGAATTTCAACTTCTAGTTCAGCATGTTGGGGCAGGGGTGAGGAGCAGGGAGAATGCTTACACACACCATCCTCCTTACAAGAGGAAATTACAATTAATTTCCATCCTACAAATGAGAAGAATGAAGCCTAAGAGTAAGAAACTTGTCCCAAGTTGCATCTAGTAAACTGCATTACTGGGTCTCCAAAAGCCATCTGATTTTCAGTATATTATGCTACTTACCCAGGAATACATTTATCCATCACTGTGGCAGAAAATTCTCCCCCTACAATCCCCATGTAAAATGTAAATGAAAAGGCTCATTACTTAGCTAAAATGATATAGAGGTATATAATAAGTTCCTGAAAAGAATTTCAAGATGTCTAATTATACCATGGTTCCTTTCAACCTTCGGTTAATATTCAAGCAATGTTTCTCAAATTGTATTATGTCCCATACTTACTAAAAAAGTATACACTGGATTAATAAATTCACAAAATTATATTTGCATTTTATACACACATAATGGGTATTATCACATTCAAAGCTCTAAGAGTTCTACAATGAAGACAGCTGCTTAACAGAAATTTGCCAAATTTATTTCTTATAGATCCTCCCCACCCCCCCACTCCCCGCCCCCTCTGCCCGGAACATAACTCAGAAAATACTGGGTCAGGATTAAATAAAACTTCCATAAAAAGGCATTTATGTGTGCGTATTTAGAGAATATATTCTAATGTCTGAAAATGCTACAGTCAATAAAAGTCTATACCTGTATGTTACAGTCAATAAAAGTCTATACAGTGAGAAGATTTTTAAAAATGATAAAAAGGCTGGATGCATATATATTTTACATATAATTACATAAATAATTAAGAGTAAAATTATATTTTACATATAATTAAGAGGTGCTTGGCTGGCTCATTTGGTAGAGCATGCCACTTTTGATCTCAGGGTCATGGGTTTAAGCCCCACATTGGGCATAAAGCTTACTTTAAAAAAAAAAAAAAAAGTTCATTCTCTTTGTCAAAAGAAAAAAAAAAGTGAATGGGTTGGGGTGATGAAAAATTTCTGAAGAGTGGTGACGGTCACACAACAATGTGAATGTACTCAATGCTTCTGAACTGTACACTTAAAACAGTAAATTTTATATTATGTATATCTTACCACAACTAAAAAATAAGTAAAGGAGTACAAATACAAACTTCCAACTATAAATAAATCATGGAATAAACCATGGGGATGAAAAGTACAACATAGGAGATATAGTCAATAATATGGTAATAATAATTTTCCATGGCAACAGATGGTACCTAAGCTTATCATGGTAAACATTCATTATGTATATAATCGTTGAATCGCTAAGTTATACACCTGAAACTAATATATTGTAGGCCAACTACAGTAAAAAGAATAAATGGCTATAAGAGTGGGAAATGACACATGTAAGAGAATACATATTTATAAGTAAAAAAACATACTTAGAGGGGTGCCCTGGGTGGTTCAGTCAGTTAAGCGTCCAACTTCAGCTCAGATCATAATCTCATGGTTCGTGAGTTCGAGCCCTGTGCTGGGCCCTGTGCTGACAGCTCAGAGCCTGGAGCCTGTTTCAGATTCTGTGTCTCCCTCTCTCTGACCCTCCCTTGCTCATGCTCTTTCCCCCTCACCTCTCAAAAATAAACATTTAAATAAATAAATGAATGAACATAAAAAAATACTTAAAGAATAAGAAGTAGTGCTGAGGAAGTTTTCATCTTCACAGTAAACAAAGAAGGCAGCATGTTTTCCTAATTAACTTTGGATGTATTTCTAAACATTTTATGATTCTACATCGTTCAGTATATTCTGCATATAGCAGAACTCTGGTTACACCATAAACTTGTTAAGTTCAAATGGTATTGGAAAAACTACATAGGAAGCATTTGAAAAGGATGAAAATTATTAAAACTACAGGAAAAAATTTTAATGTATGATAATCAGTTTTCTCAAAAGTCACCCGATATTCAAGTCCTCTCCCTTGAGTGTTAGTGTTTTGATGGATCATCTTAAATCTAGCTTTAAAGATTCAGAAACCTAACCTCTAGTTCATCCAGAATTGATTAAGTTGAAAGACTGACTCAAGTTAATCACTAAAAAGACATCAATATATAAACACAATTAATTTACTACATTACTGAAAAGGATTGAAACTACTTATGCAGCAAAATCTGAACCCACTAACTAGCTCGGTGACCATGCCAAACCTCTCTGTGCCTACGTGTCATCGACTGCAAAATGGGGGTAATGGTACTTACACTATGGTGTTATGATTAATGTTAAGATTTATAAAGCACTTTGAACACTATATGACACACAGTAACTACTACATAAGTGTTTGCTAAATACGGTAATACTCACTGGTCAACCTCTCTGGTACTGCAAAAAACAAAAACCCCACATAAAACATCAAGATTACCATTAAAAGATTCTTCACTGAGCACAGAATCAAAACAAAAAAAGGTGAAGACTTTAGTGGGTAGTCCTCTAATAAAACAATTTGAGGAACAGTTTCTTACCCTAGGGCAGGGTTTCTCAACTTCAGCAGTGTTGACATTTTGGGCCAGATGATTCTTGCTGGTGGCGGGAGGGGTGTAGAGGGCTGTCCTGTCCATTCTTACTGTATCACGTTTAGAAGCATTCCTACCCTCTACCCAACTAGATGTGGATAGCAACCCCTCAACCACCACCACGAGTTATGACAATCAAAACTGTCTCCAGACAAAGCCAGACATATCCTGGGAAGCAGAATCGTTCCTGGGTCAAGAACCAATGCTTCAGAGATCTATTTGCCAAAATGAACAATTTTGCTCCTATCAGCTCTTCAAGAGCTTCCATCCCTATCATTTTTGGATACAATGACCACCCCAGTTCAGGGGCTCCCATTTCTGGTTACATGCATATGAATTCTTCTGTTTTGTTTTCTTCAAAGAGGTTACAGGTGGTTAGTTATGGTTATAAAGACCCAGTTTTTGGTGGATTTTCTGGAGATTACAACCTCTTCTAGGCTCCCTAACAACAGCATCCATTTATCCCATTATTCTAAAACAAAAATCAGTTCTTGGGGTAGGGACTTCTACAGGTAGCTAACTTTTTTTTTTTTTTTTGGCCAGTTTAATCTTTGTTTCCCCCTCCTAATTTAATTCTTTCTTTACATTCTGGAAGCATTTCACTGTAGATACCTAGCATCAGCATCTGATGGAGGCAGGGAAGAGAATCATTTTGAAACTCCAGCACAGACTTCAATACAAGATGAAATAAGAGGTTTATGTGTGTGTGTGGGGGGGGGGGGGCATTGAGAATAATTATTAACATTTTACATTCTGAAATTTGTTATATGTAAACTTCTAGGCACGAACCACAGTTTCTCAACTGTACTCAAAGGAGGAAAATTGCTACAAACTCGCCTGAGCACTAGAATATATCTTATGATAGCAGCATTTCAAAAAAAAACACCCAAAATAAATTATGAATCTCATTAAACTGTCCTTGATACAACTTATGACTCTGGAACAGTTTGGCACTTAAATTGATCAATTCTTAATACCTTTCAGGTAAATAGTCTACAATAGCTTTGTATTATATACATATATCTTACACATAAACAAGGAAGCAACCAAAGTGTTAACGTACTAAGAATCAATATGAATAACTACTTTAAAAAAAATAAAATGAATAGTTAATAACTGAGAGCAAACTTCTCTGATGATTATGAATTATTTTATTATTATTATTTTTAAGCAAGCTTTATGCCTAACGTGGGGCTTGAATTCACAACCAAGAGTTGTACGCTCTATGGACTGCAACAGCCAAGGGCCCCACATTCTTATTTGAAAGGAGGAACGACTAAAATAATAAAAATAATGAGATCATCAAATAACAAAAACTCATTACATGTCAAAATAGCATTTTATGAAAAAATCACTATTTTCATAAAAATAGTGAGAAGAGGGGTACTGCTTTACATTTTTGAAAATCTTTTTGATGTGTGGCTTAACAGAAGACAGATTATCATATATACTTCTGCAATCAACTTATTGCCATATATGACATGTCACATAGCCTCTGGAAAACTCCACCGTATACTTGGAAAACAACTAGGAAAAAAAAGCAAATAATGCCTTGGAATTATCATGAAAATAATTTTGCCTTTGTGGATCTTCTGAAAGGATCTCAGGGCCTCCCTTGCCAGGGGTTCACTACTCTACTGATGTGTGGTACTTCAAGAATAACAGTTCTAGTCGTTTAATGCCTCTTAAGTTCTACAAATGTAGACAAACCACCAATGTATCTCTTTCATTTTTAAATTAAACATTAAACATGGTCTCATTTTTAAAAATTTTTGTCTTTTAAGACACTGCACACCAAAAAACTCAAACAACCCCCCCCCCCCAACCAAACTGCATTCAATATCATTCACAGATAATAAGTTTAGGGAACGAAAATTCTTAACACTAAACCGTTACAGCAGCATATAATAGTGGTTAAGAGCATGAAATCACAAAGGTCAGCTGTGTGACCTCTGACCTATATAACCACCTGATGCTTTTAGTTTTCTCATGGCTGAAACAGAGATAAATATTTCCACCTTACACGATTTTATCAAGATTAAACGAAAACAAATTAAGAGCTCAGACTATGCCTGCATGTACAAGTCTGATCAATGATACTTGGCTATATTTTAATTTTTAACATGTCATAAAGTATTTTTTAATTATTTTTTTAAAGTAATCTCTACACCCACAGTGGGACTGAAACTCACCACCCCAAGATCAAGAGTCACAAGATCTAACCACTGAGCCAGCCAGGCGCCCCAACATGTCATAAAGTATTAAACATAAGACATTTTCTCAGGAAAACAATTGCCTGACCAAATCAGTTTTAACAAAAGGCAGCAATTACTCCGTATTCACCTTTCACACTTCCGTCCCTTTAGAGGAATTTAATTCAAATACTGGTTTAAAATAAAAAATAAATTAAGAGAACGCATTTAAGCAAACAATAGAGCTGGATCGTTTTTTGAAAACACACAAGAACTCTTTAAGGAACAAAAGGAAGGACTACCCAATAGCTTGTCAATTAATAGGCTTGATGACAAAGTTCAGGAACTGAAAAGAACTTCAGAAATTAGTCCGTAGTCGAATTTCTTTAATCACGGATAAGCAACCCAGACTGTTAATTTCTCCTGAGCCATAAGGAGACTGAAGGGCAGAATCCTTCCTTACAAAACCTCTCCTAAGGGCCTGCAAACTTCCACTAATTCCAAGCGAACAGTTTGAATGTAAATCAAATTTGTGGAGGATGAGGGCGGGAAAGAAGCCAAAGACCCTTGCCCTCATTCCTTAACCTGGTTCCCAAGCAGGCAAGAAACTTAAGAGCAGTATTTCCTGTTACAACCACAGTAACCTTATCTTTCAGGAGTGTACATAGTGCCTCAGTTTCCAAAGCGCTTTCTACGGTATCAAAGGGAAGAAAATGAAAACATTCATAATGAAAGGCATCTGCTATTCACATTGAATTCTTGCCCTAAAATCGAGGTTGAAGACAGTTATTTCCATACAGTCATTTCAGATCAGCTCTGCACAAGCTGTGTGATCGCATTATTGCTTATTTACGCCGCAGTAGCACAATTCGAAGAACACGGGCAAACAGGTCCAGAGAACCTCAAACCCGCAGGCCCAAATCCTAGCTCAAACGGCTGAAGCAAGCAGCCCAGGCTTGGAACAGACTGTCCCTTCCCCAGACTATCAGCAGGAACAAGATTTTAAAAGGCACAGACGTAGCTCCGCTCGATCGCCGCCCTGGAGCGTCCGGGAGGGCAGGAGCCACCGCCTCCAGCACCGCCGAAGGAGGCGGGCCTGCCGCAGCCCGCACGACCGGGCCCCTCCCGGCGGCCGGCCCGGCCCCCGGGGAAGCCCCCTTCGCCCCACCCCGGGCCAGGGCCCGCCCCCAGCTTCCCCGGCCTTCTTCCTGTGGGAAGTGCGGCTCCTTTCGCGTCCCCCACCCTCTCGGCTCCGCCTGGCAGCCGCTCCGCCGCGAGCGCCGGCTGGGTGGGCGAGGGGCGTCTGGGACCCTCCAACTCGCTCGTGCGCAAGCAAGCCCGCCTCCGCCAGCGGGCCTTGCCTGGACAACAGGCCGCCGCCCGCCCCCTCGCCACGGGCGAGGTCCTACCTCGCCACCAGTAAGTCTTGGACAAGTCGTGCCAGGTCTGATGCCGGGTGTGGTGAGTGCCGCCCGGGCCCAGGTGCGCCGCCTCGATGAGCCCCCGGCGCCGCTCGGGCTGCAGCACCACCTCCAGCTCCGCGAAGGTCTTGCGGTGCCGCTGCCGCCGCTGGTAGTACAAGGTCCCACCGCGCACCACATAGCAGGCGGCCGCTTTGCGGATTTTACGCTTGACATTGCCCTCCGTGCCCGGAGCATACGGCTCACGCTCGTTTGTCAGGTAGCGAAGAATGGCCCGGTAGCTTTCCTCGCTTGACATCTCTGACGGCGGCTCCCTAAGGGCGCCTGTCAGTGGTGGGGGAGGAAGACAGCGCACTAGCTCCGGACGGATGCAACAGCGGCGGCGGCACTGTAGGGAGGAATGACTGTATCTGTGGTGAGTGCTCTTCGGACGGCGCCCGCAGCGCGAAGGCAGAACCGACGAGTTGGTAACCAGGGGGAACTGCACTTCTCCAGCGCGCGGGATCCGCTGGCGACTGACAAAATGGCTGCTGCACCACCGGAAGTGACGTGATCAAGGGCAGTGGGTGAGGGGACTGAGTCCTGATTGGAGCGCACAGGCTTTCTGGATTGATGAAGCCAGCCGGGTGACGTCAGGACTGCGGGCGGACATTTTGGAAGAGGGTAGGCCTTTCCTTCGAGACCGAAGACTGCTTTGAGCAGACATCTTAAGTCCTGGCAGTTTCCCTTTTCATTTTTTCCTTCTTTCCCTTGCTCTGAGCACGTGTGGGAGTTGGTGGGCTGTTGATTTCCCGTCGGATATACACCAAGGTGTGGAGGAGTCTGGTTTTTTTTTTACCCCGATTACCTTCTGAGACCCCCAACAACGTAAAAGCATAAGATTTTGAGGATCTTAGTAAAATATAAGCCTATGGACACAAGACCAAAGATAGCCGCATTCACATGTAAATTTATTTTACAGGTAAACGTTTGAAATCTGAGTCCTTCAGTGATAAGAATTATAATTTCCAGACTTAAAGTGTTGGCTCCAAATCAGCCATGGAACTGTCGGGATTTTCCTCGAATGACCGTCTAACATAGGGGCAGTTTTCTATATTTGAAGGTAATGATGTTGGCAATGAGTGGATAGCACTCTTACAGCTTCATTTGCATGTATTTTTACATAAGCTGGGGGGGGGGGGGGGATTCTCCATTTTACACCCAACATTTACCGAATACATAAAAGACCAAGGCGACCTGAAATGCATCTTCCAGCGTACAGTGCGGGTCCTGTTTCACATCTTTAGCGGGTAGGCCGGAGCAATGGCCCATGCCACCCATCCGTTGGTTGAATCTGCAGCGCAGACAAGACTACAGGCCCAGAGCATCCTACTCGACAACTGGGGTCTGGCATTGACAGTGCTTTGCTAGTTCCAGGTCAACCCTCCCCCTCTGCCCCCAGCCTGGAGTCTGCAGTCACTGGGTCAGGCTCTCTGACCCTGCGGAGACATGTTAAGAGGTAAACAGGTGAATGCACTGGGCTCAAAAAATAGGATGGCACCCATTTTTGCGGTACTTGCGGTTGAGGTTGCGGGAGTTGACAGGTGGCTTAGATACCTGAGGCAGCATCCTTGAATAAGATTCTGGCTGTAGGTACCTGAGCTCCCAGACATATATAGGAAAGACATAACCACCAGACCAGGTATTTACTTAGGGTCACTCAACCCAGACTGAGACACCTGGGGAAAGGAAGAGGAATTAGAAGGTACAGATGCATCCTCTCTGCTCTTTGGAGTGGGCCACCCAAAGCAGATACCCAAATCAACCCTCCAAGAACTGTGCTGGGCCAGCACCATCACTCTTATACCGTGAAATCGACTTCCTTTAAAACTAAATTTAAGGGGCACCTGCGTGGCTCAGTTGGTTAAGCAGCTGGTTTCGGTTCATGTCATGTTTTCATGGTCTATTCATTAGTTCAAGCCCCATCTTGGGCTCTGTGCTGACACCTCAGAGCCTGGAGACTTTTTTGGATTCTCTTCTCTCTATCCCTCCACCACTCATGCTCTGTCTCTCTCTCTCAAAAATAAACATTAAGAAAGCTGCAGCTCTTTAAAAAACAAAAAAAACTAACTTAAAATAGATTTAAAAAGTTGTGGAAGTGGACAAAAACTTAAATTACCCAATTCAGTTTCTGCCAAAATAACCTGTGAAAAGCATTTAGAAGCACACTGTACTTGAATCGCCTTTGGGCCAATGTGGAGAAAAGGTTTTACAGGTGGACTAATTGTCTTCCTGAGAAAAGCTAAACTTGCCACCCTTCTAGAACAGGTATTTACTATTTATTTTCTAGTTCCTCCTGGGTTGCAGGCTACCCAGGAATCAAGGGCAATCATAATTGACAGTTTCACCTTAAGTCATGTAAGCCAGAAAAGCAGTGATTTAAAAGGACATTTTTTTCCTGTATCCCAAAATTAGGAATCTAGCTCTGAACTCAAGTTGGGTAGTTTTGTTGGTTAAGTTTCCTTGTTCACAGCTAAATAATGTTCTTATTTTCCTTGTTGTTTCAGAAAAAAAAAATTACACAATAAATGAAAAAAATTTCCAAGCAAAACCTTAGATATTTCTAAGCAAGAGCCAGTGGATTTGCACATTTCTTAAATTGATGTTAGAATTTTAGTTTTCAAGTCCCCCAAAAGGGCTATTTTATTTATTCCTAACACCCAGAACAATGCTTGAATTTAACATGCACTAGACAGAATAATTCTATCACTTTGGATAGCATGGGGGGGATGGGGGGAGGAATGCTGAGGTCTGATTTTTACCTTCACCTAGTATTTCTATATGTAAAAGCATGTTTCTCAAATGAGGATGCGACTTGTAGCTTTCCAACTTGGCAGTGGCACATAACAGGATTTTTTTTTTACTTTTTAAAAAATTTTTTTCAATATTTTTGAGAGAGACAAAGTGCAAGTGGTGTAGGAACAGAGAGGGAGACATAGATTCCAAAGCAGGCTCCAGGCTCTGAGCTGTCAGCACAGAGCCCCACGTGGGGCTCGAACTCACTAGAGTTCATGACCTGAGCTGAAGTAGACACTTAACTCACTGAGCCACTCAGGCGCCCCTAGTTACTTTTGAGAGGATGAGCACGAGTGGGGGAGGGGCAAAGAGAGAGGGAGACAGAGAATCCAAGGCAGACTTGGAGCTGTCATCGCAAAGTCTCACAAAGGGGGAGATAATGACCTGAGCAAAGTCTGATGCTTAACTGACTTGAGCCACCCAGATGCCAGAAGTACAAGCCTATTAAATTACTCTTCCTTGTCACATTTTACACACACATTATCTAGAGTATCAGCAGGCTACTGGTTTTTCTTGCAATTTTAACATGGCTCTAATTCCCAGCTCAACAAACTACCTTGGGAATTTGTAAGCATATTCACGTGCTAACAAAGTTGTACTCTTCATTCAAACTTATTTCTGGAAAAAAAGAGTGGTAGGGGCGCCTGAGTGGTGCAGTGGGTTAAGCGTTCGACTTCAGCCAGGTCACGATCTCGCGGTCCCTGAGTTCGAGCCCCGCGTCGGGCTCTGGGCTGATGGCTCAGAGCCTGGAGCCTGTTTCCGATTCTGTGTCTCCCTCTCTCTCTGCCCCTCCCCCGTTCATGCTCTGTCTCTCTCTGTCCCAAAAATAAATAAAAAACGTTGAAAAAAAAAATTAAAAAAAAAAAGAGTGGCTTAAGAGTACAGTTGAAGTTTTAAGTACTTTTTTTTTAAATGTTCATTTTTGAGAGAATGTGAGTGCAAGCGGCGAAGGGCAGAGAGAGGAGACATAATCATACCGTTTGCAGCTATGGAACTGGAGGGTATTATGCTGGGTATTACGCTAAGTGTCAGTCGCAGAAAGATACGTTTTCACTCATGTGGATCTTGAGAAACTTAAGTCCATGGGGGAAGGGAAGGGGGAAAAACAGAGAGGGAAGGAGGCAAACCATGAGACTCATATAGAGAACAAATGGAGGGTTGATGGGAGGTGCGGGAAAGTGGGTGATGGGCACCGAGGAGGGCACTTGTTGGGATGAGCACTGGATGTTGTATGTAAGCCAATTTGACAATAAACTAAAAAATAATAATAAAGTAGACTTCAAGTCCCTCGTAGAGCCCAACACTAGACTTGAGCTCATGGCCTTGAGATCAAGATCTGAGATTGAATTGCAGGTTTAAGTGAAGTTGTAGGCTTAAGGGACTGAGCTACCCAGGTGCCCCAAGTTTTAAGCACTTTCAATTCAGCTATCAACTGATGGTAATAGGTGAAGGGCAAACCCAATATAAAATAAATGTTTACCATGGAAGAGTAACTCAACAACAGAAATTCATTGAAAAGATTTACTTTTGGGGAACCTGGGTGGCTCAGTCGGGTAAGCTTCCAACTTGATTTCGGCTCCAGTCACGATCTCATGATTCCTGAGGTTGAGCCCCTTGTCAGGCTATGTGCTGACAGGCACAGACACGCACTAACACAAAGACTGCTTAGAATCCTCTCTGCCCCTCCCTCACTCACATGCCTGCACTCTCTGAAAATAAACATTTAAAAAACATTGTATTAAAAAAAAACCTAGTTCTCAAATTCTTAACTCTATAGTTCAGCTATTACTATGTAGGCACAATATGCCTGTTTTGTTATTAAAAAATTTTTTGAGAGAGACGGGGGGTGGGGGGGGGGAGGGACAGGGAGAGGGAGGGGAGGGAGAATCCAAAGCAAACTCCAGGCTCCAAGCCGTCAGGACAGAGCCTGACTCAGGGCTCCAATTCATGAACCATGGAGATCATGACCTAAGCCAAAGTCTGACATGACACTTAACCAACTGAGCCACCCAGGAGCCCCTACCTGTTTTTATAGTAAAAAAATCCACCACAATCTAGTTATAGTCAGATATTTATTTAAAAATCTGATCTGCGAACTTAGCGTTTTCCACCAACTCGGGGTGCAGAAACCTTCACAGGCTTCACAATCTTTTGCTTAGGGGCTGCCTTCGTAGGAGCCTGTAAAAAGATTAACATGCGACATTATTCCATACAAGTTTTTCAATCACTTATGTCCAGATTCTCTATGTATCCTAGATTGCTTTTCTTATTATTTAACTGCATTCCTATTACTCTTAAGAGCCAGCCTCCCCATGAAAAGTTAGAAGTCTACCTCTATAGGATATGTAAATGAAAAACAAAGATACTGTCACAGATTGGAGGAGTTAAGTGAGGAGACACAACTAAATGCAGTATGGGATCCTGAACTGTGTCTTAAGAACAGAAAAAGGACATTACTAGTTCTCTAAAACCAATGGTTTTGAAAATTTTACTATGGTTATTGAAACTGATAACATTGAGAAAAGCTGGGTAAACTCTGCACTATTACTTAAAGCTTTTCAAAATAAACTTTAACAACAAAAGCCACCTTTATTTTCCCCTTCCCCAATTTCTGGTACCAACAGACTTCATTTGGCTCTGGCAGAGGGAGCTCTGAATCAACCAGCCAGGAAACCAGTTAGGAACATCATTTTGATTGGGTCCTTGCACTAAATTCCTTAAAAACTTGAAACTTTCAGGGCACCTGGGGGCCTCAAGTCAGTTGGGTATCTCTTGGTTTCGGCTCAGTTTCATGCGTTTAAGCCCTGAGTTGGGCTCTGCAATGGCAGCACAGAGCCTGAGATTTTCCCTCTCTTTCAAAAGGAATAAACAACAACAAAACACCTTGAAACTTTCATTAACCACAATTTGGATTAAAAAGTAAATTTTCTTATGTGACTTTAGTATTATTTTTTAAAAATTTTATTTTTAAGTAATTTCTACGCCCCATGTGGGGCTTGAACTCAATCCCAAGATCCAGAGTCACATGCTCTAATGATTGAGCCAATCAGGGCCCCTCCTCCTGTTATTTTAAATAAGAAATCCAAGACAATCTCACAGTTACCTTAGCAGCAGCCATTGCTGTCTTTTTAGATGCTTGCTTAGCCTTTTTTGCTTCCTTGGCAGCCCTGTGGGGTTAAAAATAACTTAAGGCAAAGTGCTTTACTCCTTAAGAATGCAGATTAACAAGGAGCTAGAGTGTTTTGGGAAAGGAGATTATCACTTTCCTTCCCCACCTGCAATTATTCGTAGGATAAATCCAAAGAGTTTGTCAATAAATATCATTAACCAAGTCAGCTTAACATAGATTAGAAATCGTACAGCAGCCTTATTTGCATATAGAATTTCAACAAATCATTAAGCATACACTATAAGCTTCTGTATTACTAAACCTCAATATTTAGGACTGACAATTTCAATATAGATTCAAGTATCAAAACACAAAACATCAGATTAGATCCCCATGCCTATAAATTCAGTCATAACCTACAATTCATCCCAATAGCTGAAATGCTCATAACAAAGGCTTCCTTACCTGATGGCTTGTTCTCGTTGAGCCTTCCTAACTTCAGGTTTCTGATTCCTCTTGGCCATTATATCAGCAAGAGATGCACCAGTGATGGCCCTCTGGAATTTGACTGCACGGCGGGTTCTTTTCTTTTGAATTTCTTCCTATGAAACAAAAAGATGGAAGCACACTTATAAATCTTGTTCATGGATATGGGGGAAACAATTAAGATTTGTATTTTAGTATGCTAGGGCTGATACAACTAAATATCAGACTGAGTAGCTGATAACAAATTTCCAACAGTTCTAGAGACTGAAGTCAGATTCCAGCATGGTCATGTGAGGACCCCCTTCCTATTGTAGCTGTATCACATGTTGAAGGGAGCAAGAGAGCGCTCTTGGGCATTTTTATAAGAGCACTAGTGCCATTCCTGATGGCAGAGCCTCCCAAAGTTCTCAACTTTAGTATCATCACCTTGACAGTTAGGTTTCAACATATGAATTTTAGGAGTATACATTCAGATCATAGCAACAGTTAGGTTTCAACATATGAATTTTAGGAGTATACATTCAGATCATAGCAATATTCAACAAAAGAATAATTCATGCAATCATTTGAAAATATATAAAAAATATCTATGTGTAAAATACTGCAATATGCAGGTAAGTTTTCCAATTATAGACTGATTAAATTATGTCTTGCAAATCCTGGCCATTTTTTACTATTTTAAAAAGACAAAGTCAAATTAATGAAGTTGGCTGGAGAGTACTTACCTCAAAAGTGATTTTAATACGACTGTTTATGTTAAAGAATTTACTTCTAGAAAAAAATTACCAAACCTCAACTCACCTATTTTGTTTTTACTTAAAGTACTGTCACTGAAAAAAAAGTCAATTGGAAAATGATTTATGACCGGAAAGCTACCAAGTCTTAGGGAATGTCCAGGAATTGAAACTGTAAAATTCAAACTTTTGCTAATAAAAGATACATTAACATTACATTGACCGTTTTAAAGCATTTTTTAAGTATATAATTCATTGGCATTAAATATATTCACTATTTTCTGCAACCACCACCGCTATCCATCTAACTTTTTCATCTTTCCAAACCCCAAGCCCATTAAATAATAACCCCACATTCTTCCCTCCCCCTGCCCAGCCTCTGGTAACCTCTACTTTGTCTTTATGTTGCCATTACAGATACCTCATAAAGTTGTAATCATATAATATTTGTCCTTCTGTGTCTGGCTTTACTTTGAATAACTTCTTCAAGGTTTATCCATATTGGCTGTTTGCCAGCCTGTTAAGGCTGAATAATATTCCATTGTATTTATGTAACATTTTGTTATCCATTCACCCACTGATAGGTCATTTGGGCTGTTTCCATCTTTTGGCTGCTGTGAATAATAGCGCTATGAACATTAGCGTAGAAGTCATCTGTGTTAAATTCCTGCTTACGATTCTCCTGGGTACGTTCCTAGAGGTGTAGATGCTGGACACAGTTCCATTTAACTTTTTAAGAAACTGCCAAGCCATTTCCACAGTGCTTGCAGCATCCTAAATTCAGCAATGCACAAGGGTTCCAATTTCTCCACATCGTCAGCCACACTGGTAATCCCCGTGCCCCACCCCTTGAAATCATGACTATCCTAATGGGTGTGTCAAGTCTACTTTCAAATTAAGTTAGAAGTAAGTTTTTCCTTCTAAATTCACACAACACCTAGTAATGCCATTAATCCGGGAGGTGTCAGTAAATATTCCAAGTGTCCTGAATACTATCCTTACTGCCATGGCACTCAAACCTTCCTCAAAAAATTCCATGACTCCAAAAAAGCACTTCAAGAAGCCTTCAGTCATGAGAACAAAATAGTATGCTATAAGACTCCACTGACGTCTTTCAGAACTAATCCTACAGACATATTCACAACCAAGTTCCCCTAAGTAATTTCTACCCAGTGGAACCCTTTAAATACTTCCGTGGTGCCCTATAACCCAACTATGCATAACGTATCAGATTCTGGCCAGGCAACATTTCAAATTTCAACTCGGCATTACTGTGAGCCTAAGGTATATAAGGAGACACTGTTTTCATCAGTCACTTTCACTGCACTGTTTGATGCTGTACAGCTTAGGAGCGCTTTCACATACTGTCCCACTTACCGTAATTTTACGGAGCGGCAACTGATGCTTAGAGAGTTTAAACTTAAGAGCCCCACCACACCCCCAACATCGAAAGTGCATTTTACTTACCGACTGTCCCTTTTTGTGCTTTCTTCTGTAGAGGACAGTCCAATTTATCTGCCGAGGATTCCTCTTGGAAAGGAATGCCGACTCGCATTTTGCATTAAGAAACTGGAAAACCTGTAGTAACAAGTTCAAAGTAGTTACCTACTTAACTAAACAAGGCAGAAAGCTGAGCTCAAAACTTTTTTTTTCCCCAAAACTCTTAATATTCAAGTTCTGTCCCCTCATTTGGCCCGCCGAGCCCAAAAGGCTTGTGTCACACAACTGGCACAGGTGGCACCACCGAGGCCTTCGAGTTCCGTCTTGTACACAGAGCGGGGAAACTTAAGCTCATTCCGCAGGAAAGGTTGGGGTAATCAAACTCCAGGAGGCATCGGTGCCCGAAAAATAGCGAGATACTCTGATGGTCCATTTCCTGGGGCATTTAAGTAACCCCAACTCTTAATTTCCGACCTCACACTAAATCAAACCTCAAAAACGGTTCACCTAGAGGTTTCTGATCCTAACAACCACAGCACACAGGGTCCCGGAAACAAGCCTTCCAGGGACCAAGAATGAGGTGGTAAATGAACACGCTCAGACTGAATTAGACCGGTCTCTCTAAGGAGCACAAGCTGCGTTTAGGCGACGCGGCCCTTCACCTTCCCGTCGGTCCTGGCGTAGCGCCTCCCATGTCCAGGGTAAATCTTGTACCCACTGAAACTGCACAGCTCGACCCTGTAACAAAAAGCAAAAGCCCATTAGAGAGGGTGTCTACGGCGAGAAGAAGCCAAACCCAGAGTGCAGGAGAGGTGCTCTGCCCGACGATGGGAGCAGATTGGGACCTAAGACTTTCACTCACTTCATGGCTGCGGCAGCCGGGAACACGGAAAGATGGTGAAGAGAAAGGGAGGATCATGGGAAGAAGCCTTATAAGGCAGTGAGGCAATCTCCTCCCCCAATTCCCGTCCCTGACCCCGGCGCTTGGTGATGACGTCTACATCCCGGAGAGACTGATCTGGGTGTTCTCCGCCCCCTCCTTACTCTGGAGGCTGAGCGGGTTCTGTGAGCCAGGAAGTAAACGTCACTTAGGCTGGCGGTTAGTTTCCGAATCTTCCTGTCTCTTCTACGGTCAGGTGTCCTAGAGTCATCGTCCTGCTGCACAGAATGTGAACTCTACATTTTATAGTTTTAGTGACTTGCAGATAATACTCCCAGGTAAAACTTAAAGTCACATTTTGCCTTCCGTGTTGGCCCATTATCTCGACCAACAAAATTAAAGTTTAATAATTTCACCATTTGCAAAATAGTAGTGACATCTGAACTGTCTCCCACGCCTTGCTAATCAAATTGTATATGATGCCCCCTTGCATTAATTATAATTAACATTCACTGAGTTCTCTTTCTGTGCCAGGAATTGTGCTAAAGTATTTACATATATTAGTTTATTCAGTTTACAAAATCCCTATTATAAGGGCTGAAGCATTGCAAAAGACAACTGCCTGTCTTGGAAGAGCTAGGTTTCTATTTCTGTCTATTGCAGCCCAGGGGCCGGCTGGCAGTTGCACAGAGAAGGGCAAAGCCCTTGCCTGGAGGCTTGGAAAAGGGAGCTCTAGCCAAGCCCACTGGGAGGATCAGTGCCTCAATTGCTTGAGCCCTTCTGTGGCTAGAAACTAGCATATGATGGGGAGTGGCAAGAGACAATCCTTGAATTGAGTGTTGGAGTACTTGACTAGGAAACAAAAATGTAATGATTGGTCTATGCTACCTACACAAGCCGCTCACTCTAAAGGGATCGGTAACTAGGTAGTGGAAAACATTTGCAAAGTCCAGTGAAGTGGCTGACTGATGTTAAGAAAGCTGTAGTGGGACGCCCGGGTGGCTCAGGCGGTTAAGCATCGACTTCGGCTCAGGTCATGATGTCACAGTTCGTGGGTTCGAGCCCTGTGCCCATCTCTGTGCTGACAGCTCAGAGCCTGGAGCCTGCTTCGGATTCTGGGTCTCCCTCTCGCTCTGCCCCTTCCCCGATCATGCTCGGTTTCTCTGAAAAATAAAAAAATTTTAAAAATTAAAAAAAAAAAAAAGCTGTGGTTACTGGTGCCTAGGTGGCTCAGTCGGTTAAGGGTGGGACTTTGGCTCAGGTCACGATCCGCGGTTCCTGAGTTCGAGCCCCACCTTGAGCTCTGCACTTACAACTCAGAGTATGGAGCCTGTTTTGGATTCTGTGTCTCCCTCTCTCTGTTCCTCCCCTGCTTGTTCTCTCTCTCTCTCTCTCTCTCTCTCTCTCTCTCTCTCTCTCTCTCTCTCGTAAGTAAACAAACAAACAAACAAACAAAAAGAAAGCTGTAGTTTTGTTGAAACCAGTCTTAAGAATGAGTTAATAGCGCCTGGCTGGCTCAGTTGGTGGAGCATCCGGCTCTTGATCTCGGGATTGTGAGTTTGAACCCCACATTGGCTATAGAGATTACTTAAAAATAAAATCTTAAAAAAGAGAAAAGAATGAGTAAATAGAAATCAGCATGGAATTGAAAAGCAAAGAGGAGGAATTTGACAGCCTGACCAACTCTGACCAGATTTTCAGAATACCTGATATACGTGGAGGATATTATCTAAATAGATGATGGGCAGATGGATGCCTCAAGCTTCCGTGGCTTGATGAATTTAGTCAACTCTGACATTCATACATCTCTCTTTGTTTTAAATCGATGCTGGTTAAACAAATGTTTGAGAAAGAAAGAAAAGAAAGAAAGAAAGAAAGAAAGAAAGAAAGAAAGAAAGAAAGAAAAGGAAGGAAGGAAGAAAACCACCTGAGTAGAATAGAAGACAGAGCCAAGATTTACCTGCAGGGATTTGGTCCACTGAACCCTGGAATTTATAGTCCCTTCTCAAGCATTTTAGGAAGATTTTATTTTACTGGTCTTCAAAATTATGTTTGGCTTGAGTAGTTCTGCGGAGGAAACGCAGGAAACTAGATCTTAGGGATTTTAGTTCTTTTACTCTTTCCTGGAGGTCATTCTTGAGCTGGCATTTCAGGGTTCTTTGTAACACATTGTGTGTATCACACCTTATATTATGCTCACATGCTCTTAGAATAAGAAAGTGTGGGGTACCTGGGTCATTCAGTCAGTTAAGAATGTGACTCTTGATTTTGGCTCAGGTATGATCTCAGGCTTGTGGGATTGAGCCTCACGTTGATCTCTGTGCTGGGTATGGAGCCTGCTTGGGATTCCCTCTCTCTGCCTCCTCCTGCTCATGCTCTCTCTTTCTCAAAATAAATAAACATTAACAAAAAACTATACAGCATTAAAAATTATGAAGCTTTCTTTAAAATTATGAAGCATTAGTGGGGTGCCTAGCTGGCTCAATTAGTGGAGTATTACACTCTTGATCTCTGAGTTGTGAGTTCTAGCCCCACATTGGGTATAGAGATTACTTTTAAAAAATAAAATTATAAATCATTATTAAAATTACAAATTATGAAGTATTCTATAAATCTAAATTTATGGGGTGCCTGGGTGACTCAGTTGGTTAAGTGTCCGACTTCAGCTCAAGTCATGATCTCACAGCTCCTGAGTTCAAGCCCACATCAGGCTATGAGCTGAGAGCTCAGAGCCTGGAGCCTGCTTTGGATTCTGTGTCTCCCTCTCTCTCTGAGCCTCCCCTGCTCATGCTCTGTCTTTCTCTCCTCCAAAAATAAATAAACAAAAAAAAATTTTTTTAATGTAAATCTAATCAAGTCTTCATATCTATCATTATATGAAATATGGAGGACAGGAACATGTGAAACAATTCCATAGGGATGCAACTGGCATCTACAGGATGACTTAAACTCTTCAACAATGTGTAAATTGAAAGGAGAGAGATTAGAGCCTATCCAATTGACAAGATAAGCTGCATAAATAATTTTCATGGCCTGGTGTAAAATGAAAGTGGTGTCTCCTTTTTCAAATAGCAGGACAAAGGTATAAAATATTAATCTCTTTCCTGTCTTCAGTAATCTGTCTCTTGACCTTTCATGGTGGTTTTTCATTTGCTGTTTAACCTCATGCTCCCTTAGGCAAGGACATTCACTAGGGCCTTGCAGCCCCTCACAGGTGCCCAGGGACCTGCCCTGTGACTTGATGCGTGCATTGGAACAGGCAAGGCCAAGCCAGCTCTTGGGTTGCCCCTCCTGCTGGTCTCTGGACCAACATGTTGTGCCCCACAACAGGGGGGGCGGGGGTGGTGTCCAGCTGGCCATCTCCTTCCACCCGGTACCCCCTGCCTAACCCACAGGGAATGGGCAATCCCCTGGGATGTGTTATGTATCTGGGTCTTGGAAGGGGGTGGGCAGCAAGCCACTTTTGGAATGCATGGCAGTGTGGCTACCTTTGGTGAGTGGCAGAATCAGCCACTCTCAGAACCCATCCCTAGAAAATGAGGAGGCTGCAGGAAGTGGACCTGCGGGTGAGCTGAGGCTCCAAGCCCCAGGCACATGCCCCATTGTCCCCATTGTACTTCACCTACAGAACAGAAATTCAAGGACAGATTTACAGCTATCCTAGACAGTTAATGCAGAGCATTAAACCCCAAGTGTGGGATGCACCTAAGTGTCAGGCCCTGTGTGACTGCATTGGTTGGTTGCACAACCTGAAGCTGGCTCTACCTATGGATTAAAAGAGATTTAAGAACTTCTGCAACCAATTGCAACATATGGACCTAATTTGAGGCCTGATTTGAACAAACATGCTGGACAGACCATATGGGGTAATCTGAATACTGATTGGATTTTGGATGATACTTAGACTTACTGTTAATCCTTTAGGTGTTCTAATTGTACTGTGGTCATGTTTAATTTTGAAAAGTGTTCTTATACTTCTAGATACATACTAAATATTTATAGATGAAATAGCATGATGGTTGGGATTTGTCTTAAAATAATATGAGAGAGCAGCCAGTGGCTACGGGCATGGATGAAAAAATGACCAGGAATGGATAATAGTTGAAGCTGGTGTTGAGTTGGAGGGTTCATTAAAATAGTCTCTATATTGTTATGTACTCTTTTAATTACTTTTCCCTGATAAAACATTTCAAACAATTCGAATGTGCTTTGGGATAGAAAGATTTAAGTCCCACAATTCGATCCTGGAAGATAGGGAGGGTAAGCACTATTTGTATTATTTTGTAACTAAAAAAATTTTTTAATTAAAAAATTACTTATACAAGAACAGCAGCTGTATTCATAACAAATACAGGAAACAGTGTAGGTGCCCCATCAATAAGTGAATATATAAGTAAACAGTAATATATATTTATACAATGGACTACTACACGGAAATAAAATGGAATGAACTTAAAAAAATGTTTATTTATTTATTTTGAGAGAGAGAGAGCAGGGGAGGGGCAGAGAGAGAGGAAGAGACAAAATCCAAAAAAAGCCCCATGCAGGGCTCGATCTCACGAATGGTGAGATCATGACCTGACCCAAAATCAAGAGTCAGGTTACTTAACCGACTGGGCCAACTAGGCACCCCTAAAATGGAATGAACTTTTGATTTACACATCAATATGAGTATGAAAAACATTGTGCTAAGTGGAAGAAGTCTTACCCCCAAAAAAGTACCACTGTATGATTCCATGTATATCAAGTTCTACACCATGCAAAACTAATTTTTGATGGGAAAAAATCAGAACTGTGGTTACTTCTGGGTGGGAAGGGAAGGATTGAGCCGGAAGGTATATAAGGGAGATTTCTGGTAATGGTACTGTTCTATGTCTATAGATTGTGGGTTAATTACACAGTTGGTCAAAACTCAGGGGATGTTTGCTAAGATTTGAGCATTTTATTGTATGTGAATTTTACTTTAAAAGAAATGAAACTAAATAAATAATGAGTACTAGTTAATGAAATACTGGCTTAAGTAAATAGGGAGAAGTATAGTGAATGGATGGAGGGGATAGATAAATGGAAAGATGTATGATAAAACAAGCATAATAAAATGTCAATAAGAGAATCAAAGTAGTGAGTTTATGAGTACTCACAGTAAAATCCTTTCAAATTATCTATATGTTGGAAATTTTTCGTTATAAAATGTTGGTAAAATAATTAAAGGGAGCCATCTTCTGGAAGAAATTGGTATTACTGATTGGCTCAAAAATGCAAGAAGGAAGCATGGTGTTTGTATCCTTCAGTATGTAGTAACTGCTTATTATTTGTCACATATTCTATTGGTTCTCACTCATGTGCTCAAGCTATCTTCTTTGACTGGAAATCTTTCCTCCCTTCAACTGGCTAACTTCCTGCTCAGATTTTTAATTCATCCAAAGAGGTTTATAAATAGTAAATATTTTAGAATTTGTGGGCTAATAAGCAAAATTGAGGATGTTATATAGGCACTTATATAATAAGAGAAAAAAATTTTCACAACATTTTCATTGATGGAATTTAAAATATAATGACAGTTTTGAGTATGAGTTTTGGTAAAAACAACTCTATTAAAGAGAAAAATGAAACTCTTTTGGGGGGAGGTAGAAGATAGACATTTCTCCTAATTAGGGTTTTAAGTTATTCCCTACCATTAAAATCAACTACAAATGTTTGACTCTCAATCCTGATCTGTAATGAGATTTTACATACTTCATCTTTGAAAAATGTGTTTTCACCCAGATAAATACTGCTCAAAACTAATACCAATCCAAGGGCATATGATAATTGAGCATGTCAATCTTTTAGAAGTCGATTACAGAAGTAGATTATTCTTTTGATATTTTCTTTTTAGCATGATTAATAATTATTTCCAATTGAAAGTTAAATGAAAGCTAATTGCACAGTGAAGTGGGTCTTAAAATATTGAATTTTCCTTTGTATTTGCATGGAGATCTTTCAATACCACTAAAATTATAGTTTGAGCTAAAAAATATAACCACTGCAAATCTGTTTGAGAATGGAGATCTTGCTTTTTGATTTAACTTGTAAATCTACTAATGTTATTTTTTGTCAAAATACCTTAGAATAAGTTTTGCATGTAAGTGCTGTGTTGTTTTATAATTTTAGGTTGAGTTCATTAAGAAGCGTCATTAAATGATCAAAACTAGCAAATTAGCAAAAACTAATTCTAAAGCCTTTCTGTCAGTGTTCCATAATAGTAGTTAGGAGGGTTCTTTTCATTTAGAAAAACTTCAATCTTGACCCTGAGTTAAAAAAAAAAATCACAATAAAACATTATTAAATGCTGTGTGGTAGGGCAAGTCGGGATATTCAGCGCCTAATTCTGACAAGATTTCATGGAAGTCCATGAGAACAAACGAAGTTTATTATTAACACTACTGGTTCAATAACACATGGTAGATTCAAATGTTTTCCACAAAGTACCTGTTGATTGATAATACAATAATGGTATAACCATAGAATTTAGCACCTTACATATTCACAAGTGTTGAAAATGTGTCAAACGGAGCCTTTTTCCACTTACATAAGTTGTAACACATCATAGCTGATTTCACTTCAGATGTAATTAATTAGTGTTTTCTCTACTTCTTTAATGATATTGTCACCTGTTTCATGTAGCCTATTCATAGAAGCTATTCTTCAGTCGTTTCAAACATTGATTTCTGGAACAAATGGGCACAAATAAGCTGTATCAATAACACCTGTCCATTCAATAAGAGCCATGGGAAACCATTCAAAATAATTTGCCTTCACCAAATAACTTAAACTGCCTATTGATGTTGTTCCCAGCATCTTTAACACTTAAAGCAGCTGTTCTCACCTAAAGGCTAATGGTCTTAAACCAGTTTATTTTTTCTAGATATATTTCTTCAGCTGCTGCAAACATCATTTAATTAACATACCATAAGTAAATGACTTTCTTTGCCTGTCTAACAAATGAGCCACGGGCTCTTTTCTCTCATTTCTTTCTTTGAAGAAATTTTACTATGAGGAGACATCAAAATTTTCTAACTTTTCACGTCAGGCTCTGGGCTGATGGCTCAGAGCCTGGAGCCTGTTTCCGATTCTATGTCTCCCTCTCTCTCTGCCCCTCCCCCGTTCATGCTCTGTCTCTCTTTGTCCCAAAAATAAATAAACGTTGAAAAAAAATTAAAAAAAAAAAAGGGGTGCCTGGGTGGTGCAGTCGGTTAAGCGTCCGACTTCAGCCAGGTCACGATCTCGCGGTCCGTGAGTTTGAGCCCCGCGTCAGGCTCTGGGCTGATGGCTCAGAGCCTGGAGCCTGTTTCCGATTCTGTGTCTCCCTCTCTCTCTGCCCCTTCCCCGTTCATGCTCTGTCTCTCTCTGTCCCAAAAATAAATAAACGTTGAAAAAAAAATTTACAAAAAATTTTCTAACTTTTCTGATTGATTCCTGTGGTTTGGAAATGTTGTGATGGCTGTTTAGTCTGGTGGGTAGACATATCTTGCATTCTTTAAGCATAGAGAATGGTTCACTGCAGAATAATCATAATATTTTGCCATCTAATTTGATAACAAAATAATTCACACTTAACCATACCTTAAAGATGGAATATTTGAAGTCTACATTTTTCTTTTTCTTTTTCTTTTTTATATGATAGGTATATGTTGGTAATAAAACAAACCAATAAATTGTCACAGTATGGTAATAACGCATGGCACTTGAAATCGTGTCAGGTAAAAATGTGTTGTGGTGATTTGTAGTAGGTAATGGAAGTGATAAGAATGCCACATATGGTCTCAATCATGAGTTCTTTATTGTATGGTAAATGCAGCCATTAACAATAGGTAAATAAGTATGGCTTATTCCAAAAATATATTATTTATGGACACTGAAATTTGAATTAAATATAATTTTAGGTGTCATTAAATGTTATTCTTTTGATTTTTTCCAGTCACTTAAAATGTAAAAGCTAGGTATGCAGTGTGCTCTCTCTCTTGCAAAATAAACTTAAAAAGAAAAGAAAATCCTATAATAATATTTGGACAGAGGAGCGGATTGCTCTGCCTTATTATTATAAAAAGGCTCAGTTGGAATTCTTTCCAGAGAGTCGGGCTGAACAAATAGTGAGTTCTCCTAGAGAGAGGAAACAAAACAGACGGGGGAACCAATCAATGATTGTCTCCACCATGCCCACTGTATGTAAACGGTTAGCTCACCATTCTTCAAAGCCACAAGATTTCAGGAAGGTGGACAGAAACAGTCTTATAAATTATAATAGATAAAATAATTACTTCTAAATAAATGGAAGGGCCAAAACAATGAATATAGAGGAGTTAGCCATGTCAAGATGAGATACTAAAATTTTTATTTTTTCCACATGTAATAATCAGCTAATATCTGAGAAAAGAAACAGGTGGAAATATAAATAATTTCAAGAATAAAGCTACTGTGAGATATTTTTCAGGTGCCTTTAACTAATTAACTGGAAAGAAGTTGTTTCTTGTTTAAAAGAGTGATAAAGGGATTCTTGACATTTTAATTTCATTCATTCTCTTTTGAAGTGTTTCCAAAAGGTAGTGGAACCTATAAAAGTGATTCATCATATTCCCAATTGAAAATTAAGTGAATGTGTAAATAAAAAGTTGCAAGTTTCATTTGTACTTGGAAGACTGCTTAAAAGCTCAAAAAGTTCATTTATAAGAGTGGTAGTTTTTACCCCCCCCAACTTGATTCATTTTTTAAACTATTTTTTTCTTAACTTTGTTTATTTAGAGAGAGAGAATACCACGCAGGCTCTGCACTGTCAGCACAGAGCCTGACACGGGACTTGATCCCACGAACATGAGATCATGACCTGAGCTAATATCGGGAGTCAGACGCCAAATTGACTGAGCCACCCAGGTGTCCCTACTTTCTATTTTAAAATAGTGTAGCATATATCTGTTTATTTTTAAAAATATATTACTGTAGGGGCGCCAGGGCGGCTCAGTCAGTTAAGTGTCTGACTTTGGCTCAGGTTATGATCTCACAATTCCTGAGTTTCAGCCCCGTCAGGCTCTGTACTGACAGCTTGGAGCCTAGACCCTGCTTCAGATTCTGTGTCTCCTCTCTCTCTGCCCCTCCCCTGCTTACACTCTGCCCTGCTCTCTTACTTACAAATAAGCAAATTAATAAAAACATTAAAAAATAAAAGATATACTTGTAAAAATTTTAGAAAATGACAGGCAAGCTAGAGGCACCTGGGTAGCTCAATCAGTTGGGTGTCAGACTCTAGATTTCGGCTCAGGTCATGATCCTGGGAGCATGGGATGAAGTCCTGTGTTGGGCTCTATGCTGAGTGTGGAGCCTGCTTAAGATTCTCTCTCTCCCTGGGCCTCTCCGCCCCTCTCCTCACCTGGTACTCTCTTTCAAAACAAAAACAAAAACCCACATGCAAGGGAAAAGTAATGTCTCCGTTATCTTCCTACCCAGAGAAGATCCTGTTAACGTGTTGGTTTGTTTCTTATCAATCTCTCACTTTTTTTAAAGTTTATTTTATTTTGAGAGACAGAAATAGAGAAGGGCAGAGAGAGAGAGAGCGAGAGAGAGAATCCCAAGCAGGCCCCTCACAGTCAGCACAGAGCCCAATTTAGGGTTCAATCTCTCCAACTGTGAGATCATGACCTGAGTCAAAATCAAAAGTCAGATGCTTAACAGACTGAGCCCCCAGGTGTCCCTCTTTTCAATCTCATATATCTAGACCCCTGCCTCCCATATTTTTTTAAAACAAAAATGAGTATATACCGTACATAGATTTGGGACTGCTGTTTTCAAGAAATAGGTTTTGAAAATTTCCCTGTGGTCAAATTTTTGGTCATCTCATACCTTTTAACTTTTTTTTTTGCTTTTCTTCCTTTCCAGTTGAGAGAATAATATCAAGTAGAAATGAAGTATATTGATATGCTGAGGAATGCAAATATGTTAACTTTTTTCTTCTGAAATTATACTTTTAAAACTTTGAAATCACTAAGATTTTCATATTTAACTACAATACAAAATCTATAATACAGAAAGAATACGAATAATAATAATATCTTTAAAATACAAACTCCCACCGGGCACCTGCCTGGTTCAGTTAGTAGAACATGCAACTCTTAATCTCAGGGTCATGAGTTCAAATCCCATGTTGGGCATGGAGCCTACTTAAAAGACAATTTTAAAAAAAGAAGAAGAAATAAAACTAGAGTAAAGAAAATGTTATGAAGAAAATCAGAAATTCCCTTTCATGCCTTCAAATGAAATTATAAACTCAAAAGGCTACTTTATATAGATATTCTCTAGAAGGAGTTGGCAAACTATGGCCCATGGACCAAATCCAGCCTACCTCCTGCTTTTGGACAGTCTACAGCTAATCATAGTTTTTACATTTTATTTATGTATTTATTTTTTAAGTTTTTAAAATGTATTTATTTTTTAAATGTTTATTTTTGAGAGAGACAGAACGAGTGAGTGTGAGTGGGGGAGGGGCAGAGAGAGAGGAACACACAGAATCCCAAGCAGGCACCAGAGGCTGTCAGCACAGAGTCTGATGCAGGGCTCAAACTCACGAGAACCATGAGATCATGACCTGAGCTGAAGTCGGACGCTTAGCCAACTGAGCCACCCAGGTGCCCCAATTTATTTATTTTTTTTGAGAGAAAGAGAGTGCGAAAGCAGGGGTGGGGGGGGGCAGAGAGAGAGAGATGGACAGAGGATCTGAAGCGGGCTCTGTGTGGACAGGCCTGAACTCATAAACTGTGAGATCATGACCTAAGACAAAGGCAGATGCTTAACCAACTGAGCCACCCACGTGCCCCTACATTTTATCTTTTTTAAGTATATAGTATTTTTTAAAGTTTATTTATTTTATTTGAGAGAAAGAACAGGGAGGGAGAGAGAGAATCCCAAGCAGGCTCTGCACTGTCAGCACAGAGCCTAACACGGGGCTCAAACTCATAAACCATGAGATCATGACCTGAGCCGAAACCAAGAGTGGGTTACTTAACTGACTGAGCCGTCCAGGAGCCCCCATTCCTGAAAGTTTATAGCAATAGCAGAACCAGAGTTTTGTCTGGTTTATCTGACCCAGAATCTGGATGAAAGCATTCCTATTATAGAGTCAACTAAGTATAGTCATGGATTTTTAAAAGACTGGCTAGATGTTCCTGGGCACAGTCCCACATCCTAAGTGAACCAGGAACCCTTTAAAATCACACCACAGTAAGTCTTTTGTGCTTCAGATACAGCTTGTACATCTAATTTATTTAACTAAATTGCCTCATCTTATATGTATGTTAAACCTTGCAAGCTCAAATCAAGTAGGAGGATTCTGCTGACCAACACTATGAACCTTTCAACAAAGGAGCATTTGTGGGGGGGGGGGGTGTCAGGCCTAGGCCCCACAACACTTTCCTTTGTATCAGCACAGTGTACCTGATCTCTGCAAGGGCTGATAGCCCTGAGTCATCCCCTGCATCTGTAATGCAGCTGCCCAGTGCTACTGGCATTATCTAAGTAAAACCCCTATTAGCGTGTTAATTCCCTCCTCAAACACTTCCCTCTTGAAATTCAACTTTCAAGAGCCAACATAATCTGGCCTCACATACCTCCCACCATTCATTCCACTAATTTTCATTTGGTGTTTTTGAGTGAGGGATGGACAAAATGAACCTTGTGTTTTAGAAGGTTAAACTGCTCATGTAACAAGGATGAACTGAAGACTAGAATAGTGGCAGGAAGGAGACTGTTGTAATCGTGAATGGTAACCTTTAACAGAGCAGTTTCAGGAGAGCATTATATACAAGTTTAGATAACACAAATAGAAAAAAAACTGGAACAACACTTGTGGGTAGTGCAATATATCTTCTCAAAACAAAGGAGGCTTTCTCATTAGGATGAGAACTTATATTTGAAAAAAAAGTAAGTATAATACTTTGAAGATTTAAAGCTTTAAAACTACAAACTCTTCTCAATAATTTAGGCTGGCTGGGTTTGAGGACCCAGAGGGGGTCCCGTAGGACCAGCCAATGCGATCCTTGGCTTTATACAAGGCGGAAATCAAACAGCAGCTGGGAGGAAGTGAAAGTAGCATTTATTGAAGATCTAGAGAGGGCAGATACAGACCGAGCATCTAGGAGACTCAGAAAGGAAAAGGAGAATGAGTCTCATCTTTGCTTGGGGTCTGGAGTTTTTACTGAGGATGTTGGTCTGGTGTACATGTTCTGTCAGGCATCCAGGAACTGGTCAAAACAAGGGCAAGTGCTCAGGTGTCCTTCATGAGTCGTTTATGCCTTGGAGCCAGTGGTCCTGGTGTCAAGGTGTCTGGAGTCAGTGGTCTTAGAAAATGTTCATGATGACCTCGCTCCTTAGATGTTACTTTTGTGCTGGAAGATTCCAAAGAAATCGTTAACTCCTTGACATGTACAAGGACATACATTACTGGTACTATAAGCCACGTATAGGAGAGCAATGTAGGTCCTAGCAAAAATATAAGAAGGAAAAGGAGAAAAAAATGCAGGTTTTTTTTCATGGGGTTCCTTTAGTTCCCATATCATTACAAGAATTTTAACACTGTAAAGATTTTGAAAATGTGCTAATTTTTTTTTTTAATTTTTTTTTTCAACGTTTATTTATTTTTGGGACAGAGAGAGACAGAGCATGAACGGGGGAGGGGCAGAGCGAGAGGGAGACACAGAATGGGAAACAGGCTCCAGGCTCTGAGCCATCAGCCCAGAGCCTGACGCGGGGCTCAAACTCACGGACCGCGAGATCGTGACCTGGCTGAAGTCGGACGCTTAACCGACTGCGCCACCCAGGCGCCCCAAAAATGTGCTAATTTTTTTTATTAAAAAATCTTTATGTGAAGGTTTAGGTGCATAAAAGTAAACATTTTCTTCTTTGGTTAGTAGTCATTGGCAGACTCTTATGGTCCTGCTCCCTTATCTGTGACTTATGACATGGAAAGAGGAACTGTCACTATGATATATCTATTCATGGAAAATCTAGAAATCCTGAATGAATATTAACATTCCTTATTATTATTTGTTATTATTTAATAAGTGTTACACACAATAACAAAACCCAAAGAGTACAAAAAGTTATACACTGATAGGTTCATGTATTTTGTCTGTCCACTTGTCTGGAAGAAAGGCTGCAACCCTTTCAGATTATTGAAGTGGTTTGTAAATCAAAAAGAAGGTTAGAACCAAAGTTAAAGAATTTCAATAAGAAAATTCTTCAAAAGGGGCGCCTGGTTGCCTCAGTCTGTTAAGTGTCTGAATCTTGATATTGATATCACTGTTCATGAGTTTGAGCCCCGAGGGCAGCCTTGCGCTGTCAGTGAGGAGACTGCTTGGGATTCATTCTCTCTGTCTCTCTCCCTCTTGCTCAACAAAACAAAACAAAACAAAACAAAACAAAACAAAACAAAACAAAACAATAACAACAAAACAAAACAAAAAACAACCAAAAACAAAAAAACTTGCAAGAGGGAACTTTACTCCTCAGGTATCCTCTGGACTACCAGGATCCCCCTCCCAAGTCATTACCCTGCTAAATTAGAGAGAACTGTAAACACTTTCTCTCTCTCTGCGCCAGAGACTCCCCTCAATTCTCACGAGATATTCCGGGAACAAAAGTAGGAGACAGTATTCAGACTCACTTTGTTCTTACACCTATATAGTAAAATTGCACTTTCTAGGTAAGGCGTCTCTTGGTTAGAAGAGAAACATTCCTAGTCTTAATTACCTCTTCAGAACTAGGAAATTTGTCTTCAGACTAAATCAGTGGGAAATTGAGTGAAAAAAGGAGTTAAGGCAGGTGTAGTCACAGAGATAGGAGAACCCAGGAAGAAGGGAATGCTCACAGGATCAAGGGCCTGGAAATCTAAAAGTGTGAGTTACCAGATTTCCCCAAACACAAATGATCAGAGATTTTCTACAACACTGTTCCAGCAAGAGGGGAGTTCATAATAAAGGTTGCAAGGGGAATGGAGGCATGTGTACTAGAAATTGAAGTTCCCTTTGTACCTTCTGTACTGCTATTAGGTTAGTTTTTCTCTTCTTTTGAGAATAACCTCATTACCACCTACCCTCACCTGCAGCCTGTGCTAATGTCTTTCAAGTACTTCTGAATCGTTTTAGAGTCTACACATCTTTTAAGCCCTAGCTCCATTTCACTTCCTCCTTCAAGTCTTCTTTGAAGATTGTTGTTTCTGTCTTTCTCCATTTGCTGAGATCTTTCTGTGTTTATAGTTGCAATCATGCTAGTTATCAGGAAATAGTTATATCAAAGGTGTAAGCCTCCCATAGCGTTGGGAAGTGTAATTCTTGAATTTGGAGACTATGTTGTAAACTTCTCTTGTATACTCCTTGGAAAAATCCTAGGTTCATACTTATTAAATATACACCCAGGTCTAAATTTCTGTTAAATATTCAAGAACCACTTAAAAATACTTTATAGAACTTTCTATCCCAGAATGCTTTAAATTTTCATATGAAATGTATCCATTTTGACTATCTCAACAAGATCTCCCAAGTCATTCTTTTTTTTTTCTTTTTTTTTAATGAAATTTATTGACAAATTGGTTTCCATACAACACCCAGTGCTCATCCCAAAAGGTGCCCTCCTCAATACCCATCACCCACCCTCTCCTCCCTCCCACCCCCCATCAACCCTCAGTTTGTTCTCAGTTTTTAACAGTCTCTTATGCTTTGGCTCTCTCCCATTCTAACCTCTTTTTTTTTTTTTTTCCTTTCCCTCCCCCATGGGTTCCTGTTAAGTTTCTCAGGATCCACATAAGAGTGAAACCATATGGTATCTGTCTTTCTCTGTATGGCTTATTTCACTTAGCATCACACTCTCCAGTTCCATCCACGTTGCTACAAAAGGCCATATTTCATTTTTTCTCATTGCCACGTAATATTCCATTGTGTATATAAACCACAATTTCTTTATCCATTCATCAGTTGATGGACATTTAGGCTCTTTCCATAATTTGGCTATTGTTGAGAGTGCTGCTATGAACATTGGGGTACAAGTGGCCCTATGCATCAGTGCTCCTGTATCCCTTGGATAAATTCCTAGCAGTGCTATTGCTGGGTCATAGGGTAGGTCTATTTTTAATTTTCTGAGGAACCTCCACACTGCTTTCCAGAGCGGCTGCACCAATTTGCATTCCCACCAACAGTGCAAGAGGGTTCCCGTTTCTCCACATCCTCTCCAGCATCTATAGTCTCCTGATTTGTTCATTTTGGCCACTCTGACTGGCGTGAGGTGATACCTGAGTGTGGTTTTGATTTGTATTTCCCTGATAAGGAGCGACGCTGAACATCTTTTCATGTGCCTGTTGGCCATCCGGATGTCTTCTTTAGAGAAGTGTCTATTCATGTTTTCTGCCCATTTCTTCACTGGGTTATTTGTTTTTCGGGTGTGGAGTTTGGTGAGCTCTTTATAGATTTTGGATACTAGCCCTTTGTCCGATATGTCATTTGCAAATATCTTTTCCCATTCCGTTGGTTGCCTTTTAGTTTTGTTGGTTGTTTCCTTTGCTGTGCAGAAGCTTTTTGTCTTCATAAGGTCCCAGTAATTCACTTTTGCTTTTAATTCCCTTGCCTTTGGGGATGTGTCGAGTAAGAGATTGCTACGGCTGAGGTCAGAGAGGTCTTTTCCTGCTTTCTCCTCTAAGGTTTTGATGGTTTCCTGTCTCACATTTAGGTCCTTTATCCATTTTGAGTTTATTTTTGTGAATGGTGTGAGAAAGTGGTCTAGTTTCAACCTTCTGCATGTTGCTGTCCAGTTCTCCCAGCACCATTTGTTAAAGAGGCTGTCTTTTTTCCATTGGATGTTCTTTCCTGCTTTGTCAAACATGAGTTGGCCATACGTTTGTGGGTCTAGTTCTGGGGTTTCTATTCTATTCCATTGGTCTATGTGTCTGTTTTTGTGCCATCCCAAGTCATTCTTATAGCAGAGTTGAAAACTTTCAACTTATTCAGAATTGTCAAAAGAAGGGGCAGCCAGCCACCTCTGCAGTGAGAGGACTTCTAACACTGAGCGCTCAAATTCGGTCTGCATTAAATAGCGACCTTATAATTATCTCAATGGAAAAAGTATCAAATTTCGGAGACACCTAGAAAAGGGAGTGAAACGATCATCTAACAATACAGTTGCTTATTTGTCAGAAAAGGGAGCTGACCCGAGTTCCTGAACACACTGCGGCTCAGACTCCAACCCGGGTTTTACACCATTAGGTGCAGACCAGCCAATTGGGCCGTCTGGTTGCCGTGCATCCTGGGAGCTGTAGTTTCCGGCTGCTGCCTCCTGACTACAGGCTCCACCAAGCAGCTGGAGGACGGTTGCTTGGTATTATTAGCAAGCGGGAAGTATGGCGGTGGCGCGCGTCGACGCGGCTTTGCCTCCTGGAGATGGTAAGGCGATCCTCACCCTTGAGACGTAAGGTTTACTCCACGGAACTAAGTTAAATAGTTACCTGGTGGAGAGAAGAAGCCTGGGTTTAGGTGTGCAGTTCTGTACCAGTTCTTTCGATGCGGGACTGTGGGCGTCGCGGAGCCGCGCTCCCTTCTGGGAGTTGTAGTTCCTGAGTGTTGCCTAGTTCTGCGGATTTGCGGAAAGGGTCGACCTGGGGACTACATCCCCAGGGTCCTTCGCGTGGCCGGGCTCCCTGGCTCCCGCGCTTCTGAAGCTGCTTGGGTGGTAGATTTCGGGCTGCGGTGACCTTTCTTGGATGTTTACTTCGAATTTTGGATGCCCAAGTGAAAACTGCCGGATCTCCCTCTTTAGCTTTGCCTGTCTCCTTTTCCCCTAGCTTCCTATCACGTTTAAGAAACCGTCTTTCAACCACAGCTCCCTGACCGACGTTAAACCCTTTTTTGGAAGTGTCCGGTGGCTGTGATAAAATCTAGGGGGACCTAGAGGCCACAGTTCTACACCCCTTGTTCTGCAGACCAGGTCCTGGGATCGGGTTTGGTGGCCACCCAGCGGAGCGCAGGGTGTGGATGCTTCTGTGACCGGGAGTCGCCGGGCATGAGCCGAGCTCCTTTGTTTTGGTTACGGCTCCGAGGCTCCGCTGCAGCCTACTGGGTCGGGGGCTGGTCGAATCCTCTCTCCAAAGCTTGGATCTGGGGGTCATTATCTGAGGGCCGTAACTTCTCGGAGTATGTGTGTGGGGGGAAATCGATAGTTCCAAGGGGTCTGTCGACCCCGTGCAAAGACTACATTTTCATTACACAGCACACAGCTTTCACCAAATTCTCAGAGAATCCCGTGACAACCACCCCCCCCCCCCCCCCCCCCCCGCCAATGCTAGAATCCATTAGACAATGAAAAAACGTTGAAACCTTTCAGGAGAGCAATCTCGCATAATTATTTCCCACAGTAATCTTAATCTGGGTATAAATTTGAAATTGGCAGTTTCTGTGGCCCCACCCCTTTTTGATATCTGCTTCTCTTAAACTGCACACCCCCCCCCCCCCCAGCCCACCACGGGAACTACAGTGATAGCAGTAAACATTTAAGGAGTACTTTTTATGTGAGCCAGATGATGTTCTGAGGCTTTTTTTTTTTTTTTTAAATATCTCATTTTCTCTGTAGAACAACATTGTAAGGCAAATATTATTATCATCCCCATGTTATAGAGTGGAAAAGTGAGCCCCAAAGAGATCAATAACCTGCCCAAGATAGCACAATGGTTAACCCGGGGAAATAGGATTTGAAACGTCTGTGAAACTAAATTACTTTATTGGCTTCTGTGGGCCAGAAATGGGGCTAAGTTTTGTTTGTATCATTTCTTTTTTTTATCCCCACCTCAATCAAGTGTATTGTTCTCAATTCATAGATAAATTAACTGAACTATGATTTTTAAAATAATCGGGGACTTTAGGATATACTGGTAGTTAGATTGCAAGCAGGTTGATCTCTATCAAAAGATTAGTTCCATTAAAAAAAATACAATCATTACTTAGCCACAAAATATGGGATAGTTCATATTTAAATGTGGAGCATTCCACAGCATTACATCATAGAAACTTGAGTAGAATATCACAGATTTTTAGGTGTAATTTTTGATATTTCTGAGAGAAAGTGAATAATTTCAATCTGTGGTCTTTTAGAACTCGATTGCTTTAGTTTTTAAATCTTGATATTTATTATGCCCTGGCGTTTTTTAACCTTAAATATAGAGATTTTATGAATATAATTCCATCCCTATGCTCAATCATTGTATTTGTGTTTTCTAACAATTTCTCTTCTATTTTCAAGGATCAGTGGTCAACTGGTCAGGACAGGGACTACAGAAATTAAGTCCAAACTTACCCTGTGAAGCTGATATTCATACTTTGATTCTGGATAAAAATCAGATTATTAAATTGGAAAATCTTGAGAAATGTAGACGATTAATACAGGTAGGTATTGCTATCTGGGGAAATAGTTATATACAACCAGTTTATTATTATACAAAACAATAAAATAACCTAACAAAAAGCAACTATACAGGCCTGGAAAGCAGTAAATGTTACCTTAAATTTTTACATGACAGTTTGAACATGAAGTTTTTACATGACAGTTTACATGAAGATGAACATTTATTTATGTATGTGCTGCATTTAAAATAGACTAGAAAAATAAGCATTTGTTAAAAAAGGAAATATTTTATGTTGGCAAAGCATCGTGTTGCTAAGATAACCTTTTATGTTATGATGGAGGTAAAGAGTTCATTCATTCATTCTTTCAATTAATGTTTATTGGTCTCCCCTTATATATCTGGTACTGCTCTAGATTTTGCCAGACATTATAAGGACCTCATTCTTGTGGAGCTTATATTCTCAAGTAATTTCTCTGTTAAAAGTGTTTTCTTTTGAATAGTTGGAGAGGTTCTGATGGCTCAGTTTTATGTATATTCTCCATTGCTTAGGAACAACTTACAACAACAAGCACTGTAGAGTATTTAGACAAAATATGTGAAAAGTTCAAACTTGGTTTGTATATTTGGGAATATTTGGCCATGTAAACAAATCTTTTTAACCATTGTCATGTGAAAATAATATGCATGTTTTACTAAGAATAATGATCTTTTCCCTTCCACAGTTGTCAGTGGCTAATAATCGGCTGGTGCGAATGATGGGTGTGGCCAAACTGACCCAACTCAGGGTGTTAAATTTGCCTCATAATAGCATTGGCTATGTGGAAGGGCTAAAGGATCTAGTACATTTGGAATGGCTGAATTTGGCAGGAAATAATCTCAAGGTGAATTTTTTTTTTAATTTTTTTAATGTTTATTTATTTTTGAGAGAGAGAGAGAGAGAGCCAGAGCATGAGCAGGGGAGGGGCTGAGAGGGAGAGGGAGACACAGACTCCAAAGCAGGCTCCACAGCACAGGCTCTGTCAGCACAGAGCCCTACACAGGGCTTGAACCCACGAACTGCGAGATCATGACCTGAGCCAAAGTCAGGCACCCAACGGACCAAGCCACCCAGGTGCCCCGAATTGTTTCTTTTTTTAATTTACAAAGGTATTCACTATAATAGTGAATACAGAAATAAATAGAATAAAACGTGAAAGTACCTACTCCCACTTCCCAGGGATCATTTCAGTTAACATAAACTGAAAAAATAATTTATTTTGAAACACATAACACAGTCCCATAGTGTTTTCAATGTGGACAAAGAATCTATATTATACTTAGAAGAATAGATCAAACAGTAGAATGGAATGTTAGGAGGGAGACTGTATCATGCTGCATTAAGCTTTGAATAAACATTTAATAATATAGTAGAGAATATACTGTTTTAAAAGTAAAGAGAGGGTGTTGTATGCAAGCGATGAGTCACAGAATCAACCCTCAAAACCAAGAGCACACTGTATACACTGTATGTTAGCCAACTTGACAATAAATTATATTAAAAATAAATAAATGCAAAATAAAATTCAAGAGATCTGGACTCTAGTCCTGCTTTCACCACTTAGTAGCTCTAAAATTTTGGTAAGTTAAAATCTCTGTGTCCTATTTTTTGATATGTTAGATGAGGGACTCAATTAAATGATAGTAATAGCTGACTTATTGATCAGTTAATTAATGCTAGATGCTATTCTAAGCACCTTAACTGTCAACTCATTCAATGTCATGACAGCCTATGAAGTAGGTATAGTCATTATGTCCATTACATAAATGAGAAACAGATCCAGAGAGGTAAAGTAACTTGCTTAAGGTCACATAGCCAGGAAGTTACAGAGCCAGGATTTGAATCCATCCAGTTTGGTTCCACTCTTTACTTATAAACTCTATACTATACCAACTGTCATGTGTTATCACTAAGGTTTTTTCAAGCTATAAATATCTGGGATGACATGGTTCTACTCTCAGAGGGATAATGAGGGTGGAAGCTTGTTACATAAGAATTTACCAAATTCTATTATTACTGCCCCCTCTTTCTCTTGCTAAGCTCTCCTCCTCTGCTTACAATTGGAAGCAGAGGAGGCAGGAGACTCAGCTATGAGGAACTAGGGAAGAATTTCGTTTTTTGATTTTGTGTGATGCTTTTCTTGTGACAGGCCATAGAACAAATCAGTAGCTGCACAGCTCTGCAGCACCTTGATTTATCAGACAATAACATACCCCAGATTGGTGATCTATCGAAATTGGTATCACTGAAGGTAAGTCTGTTTGCTATGTCATTTCTGAAATTTTATATTAATATACCAAAAGAAAGTGATCTGATTGGCCTAAAATCATCCTACTCTGTATGAAGAACAGATCGTAACTTCTGATAAAAATTCTATTAGAGTACCAGAAATGAAGTATAAAATACTCTGTTGTTAGTTTCTGTAATTGATTTATTTTAATTAAAACTGATCATTGTAGTTAAGGTTAATTCTTATTTGCCATCCTTTGAACATAATGAAGTCCCCTTTATGTCTAATCAGCCAACACTAGCAGCGTAGCTATGTAATATGTAACATATTGGGCTGACATGTAATCATTCCTGAACTTGAATCTGTTTTTTGACACTCGGGATGGCTGTTTTTTGAGTAATAGTTATCACTAAGTTATCAAAAGTAACTTCACTTTAATTTAAAAAGTAAACCTGTAATATATAGCACTTTTTATGGAGGGGAATGAATTATGCAATCAAATAAGTAACAGTTGCAATTGAAGCTTCAAAAACATGTAGGCTTTTTCCATATTTTTGCATCGTTGGATATTATTAGCGTTAGGTGAATTTGTTAAACCTTAGAAGCAGTGTTATTAACTCACCGTTCCCCATGTCTTGAGCATAAATCATTTTTAGCAGCAATTACTGTAAACAATCTGATGTGTCCATATACTAAGAGAATTCAAATGAACTAAGGATTTTTTTTTCCTGGAATGATTATTTTATCAGAACCCTGGGTATTCAAAGCCTTTAGTTATTCATTGTTGCTGACATAATTTGAATCAGCTTTATCTGCAAATAGCATGTTCTACCTTTCTTAAGCTTTTAGCTTTCAAGAGAATACAGTTGTAAATTGTGGGTTGTGGGTTACGTCTCTCTTTTGGAAAATTTGCTTTATGTGTGATTTTTTTTTAAGTTTATTTATTTATTTTGAGAGAGAGAGTGCAAGCAGAGGAGGGACAGAGAGAGAGAGGGAGAGAGTGAATCCCAAGCTCTCAGCGCAAAGCTCAACATGGGGCTGGCTCTCACAAGCTGTGAAATCATGACCTGAGCCAAGATCAAGAGTCAGACGCTCAACTGACTGAGCCACCCAGACACCCATATATGTGATTCTTTTAATGTTATCTTTCACTTTTCTCACTCTTTATTTTGATTTTGTATTAAAGGTTTTATTTTTAAGTAATCTTTCTACCCATTGTGGGATTGAACTCATAACCCATGAGATCAAGAGTTGCATGCTCTACCGACCAATCCACCCAGGTGCCCCTATTTTGATGTTTTAAAAGGAAATGAACAATATGTTGGAAATTGTTCAAGTTTTAATAACTTAAATCTCAAAAAATGCTAGTGACTATACCAAGTGTGTGTTCTTGGACACATCTTTAAATGTTCTTGAGCTCAGAATGTGGACACAAAAAGAGAAAGTTGGATAAGAAGACCACCTAGGACCCTTGCAGCGTTATTAATCTTTGCTTTGTAAGTGATGAAAAGTATAATAAAATAGGTCCCTTTATTTTTCATACTCACCATTTTGGTTATGTCAAAATAGATACATTTGTAATTTTTTCATTTGTAATTTCATTCTGTTTTTACCTTCAAGACCCTGCTTTTACATGGAAACATCATCACTTCTCTTAGAATGGCACCAGCTTATCTACCCAGAAGTCTTGCTATACTTTCCTTGGCAGAAAATGAAATCCGTGACCTAAATGAGGTAAAATTTGAGGGTATTTTGTGGGATCCAGGAAGCCACAAAGAATAGAAGAGATGCAGGATAAAGTTGTGAGCTCACTTGTGAACTGTGAGCATCTTGGAAGACACTACCATTAAGATGAAACACTGGATTCAAGATGATCGTTATTTTTCTTTCTACTTTTTTTTAATGTCAGTGGGTCATTAACGCTTCATTTCATTTGTAATGCTGCAACTTTTGTTCCATTTGGAAAGGATTTGTGGTAGATGTGTATCTACATTAAAGGGGTCAATAAAGGACACTCTACCTTTCTCTGGCTACTATGTTTTCAAAATAAGATTTTCTCTATTAGGAAACATTGCTGATACTTTGTAAGCGGTTTTGTGAAGCAAGGACAGATGGTCATATTGATGGAATTTTGGAAGTCTTTGGATAATATAAGAGTGGTACTTGTTGCTTTTCAGAACAAGAGGGAAATTGTTGCATTCTCAAACTGCCAAAGATGTGTAATCAACAATGGAAGCCCTGTGCTTGATAATGAATAGTCTATTTCATTCAACAAAGATATCCTTTGTTTCAGATCTCTTTTTTGGCATCCTTAACTGAATTGGAACAGTTGTCAATCATGAACAATCCTTGTGTGATGGCAACACCGTCCATTCCAGGGTTTGATTATCGGCCATACATCGTCAGCTGGTGCTTAAACCTCAGAGTCCTAGATGGATATGTGATTTCTCAGAAGGAAAGGTGAACATGACCTCTTTAATATCACATTAATCATGGAAGTTACCATAAAGACCATTTCTAGCTGGCTACAGATTAATAAACGAAATATTTCTTAAGATGTGCATTTAGAAATTAAGATCATTAATGCAATCATATGGCAAACTATATGCTGGTCGTTTAGGATTTTCTATCCTAAGAAGGGATAAGATATAAATATCAGCCCCAGATGCTGGGGCTAGTGAGTTTAACTTAGTGCCCAACTTACAACAATTTGATTTCTAAAAGGTCTTTTGTTGGTTGTTCAGGGGCTTGGAGCATTTTTTTTTTTTTTTTAATATTTATTTATTTTTGAGAGAGAGAGAGAGAGAGAGAGAGAGACAGAGCACAAGTGGGGCAGGGGCAGAGAGAGAGGGAGACACAGAATCCAAAGTAGGCCCCAGGCTCTGAGCTGTCAGCACAGAGCCTGATGCGGGGCCTGAACTCACAAACCACGAGATCATGACCTGAGCTGAAGCTGGATGTTCAACCAACTGAGCCACCCAGTTACCCCTGGTGCGTTTTCTGTAGAAATCATGTTATGGATGCTATATAGGGTCTCAGATCAATCCCACAAAAGCTTCTAATCCATCCTATATGTAAGGGCGGTATTAATAATAGGACCCAACTACCATTTATAACAGTGATTCCGTGGGAAAATTCCTGCCAAGTTCCCATTTGGAACTGGTAGTAGGCATGCTGATTGGTCCTCCCCTACTCCTCCCTGTGAAGCAGCAGAAGTGGAACTCCCCTATCTCTCTAATCATGGATGGTTTCTACACTTGGAGCTGGTACCTCTGCATGATGGGGTATTCTGGACACTGACATGTGGTCAGTGGAATCAGAGCTTTAGGGGAGATAAGAAACTAGGATGTGGACAAGAGGGGGAGAGCAGAGTTAAAGGGCATGAGAATTGAGATGAGTGTATTCTCTTCACTGTGCCTCATTTCACCTCCCCCTCTCACTGCATACCTACATGCACTCATGGACTCAACATGTATGTTATTTCTTACCATTTCTCTCCATCTGTACTAGAGACTGATAGTAGCTGCTTGAGGGGTATGCCCGTGGGAGGATGAGTGGTAGATTACTGACAGGGCTTTCCTTTTCCTTCTTCCTGCTGCTTCATCTAGTTGCTGAATAAGGCATGGGGCAGTGAGGAATGGCAGTCAGGACCTACATAGTGTAGGGGAGGGACATGTGTAGGGTCTAGTTTGCCTAGAAAAAAGTGTGGCTTGTCTTTTGCAGTGTGTTGCTGTGTACTCAGAAACCTTATTTTGTTTTCAACTATGGGTAGTTCTAAAGCTTGAATATGGGTTTATATCTGATTATCTTCTCTGGCTCTTCCTTTAACAGAAAAAATACTTGTCAGATTTTTCTATGCAAGTATGACTGGCAACATTTTCATGTAGGAGGCAGGAGGTGAGATGGGCAGAGATAAGACTTTGGTGTAAAAAGAGACCTGGGAAGAGGGACAAGAGAAGGCTTCGCATCTTTCCCTCCCACCTATTAGCTGTGTGGCCTGGACAAGTTCCTTAGTTTCTGTGAGCCTTTGTTTTCTCATCTGTAAAATGTGGATAATAGCTTTCAAGACTGAGGATCAGGATAATGCATATAGCATAATACTGATCATATAATAGGTGCTTAATAAAGGATAATTGTCAGTATTACTTAAAGATAGAGACTGAAAATTGAGGTGTTTCGTAGAAACTAAAGCAAATGCTAAAAAGCAGAAGATATTTGGGGTGCCTGGCTGACTCAGTTGGTAGAGCATGTGACTTGTTTGTTTGTTTATATTTTTATTTTTGAGAGGGGGAGAGAGAGAGAGAGAGAGAAAACGTGAGCAAGGAGGGACAGAAAGGGGGACAGAGGATCTGAAGCAGGCTCTGCAGTGACAGCAGCGAGCCCAGTGTGGGGCTTGAACTCACAAAATGTGAGATCATGACCTGAGCTGAAGTCAGACGTTTAACCAGCTGAGCCACCCAGGTGTCTAGAACATGTGACTCTTGATCTCAGAGTAATGAGTTCAAGACCCACATTGGACATAAAGCTAACTTAAAAAAAAAAAAAAAGAGATGAGAAGATGAATTGTTGAATAGATGAATAATAATGCAAAGGCTATGTTTGTACACTGTGGAAATAGTTTTAATACAAGTGACTTTAAGATGAATTTGCATTTTTTTTTAACTTTCTCTGATTTCAGAGATTTCAGGAAGTAGAGAAGAAGTAGGCTTTCACTGGGGTGGTTTTTCCGTGGGGTCATCCTACACTAAATAAGTATGGAATGAAGGAAGAGTTGGGAGGATAGCACAATAGCAACAGATTCTCCCCACCCTCCTGCCCCAACATTTAAAAAAACTGCAAGGTATCACATAATTCAGATATAGTTAAAAAATAATATTTAAAAATACCTACATAGTCACCCCTGAGAGTAAGAATAGAACATAGTGAGGTGCCTGGGTGGCTCAGTTGGTTAAGCATCCGACTCTTGATTTAGGCTCAGGTCATGGTCTCGAGGTTCATAAGCTCAAGCCCCACGTTGGGCTCTGCACTGACAGTGCAGAGCTTGCTTGGGATTCTCTCGTTCCTTCTCTCTCTCTGCCCCTCCCGCACTCACACTGTCTTCTGTCTCTCTCAAAATAAATAAATAAACTTTAAATAAAAAAAGAACCAACAACTCTGGAAGTTTTGTTTAGGAAGGCGGAATTATTATAAGGGAGAGCTGTCATATGAGTAGCCTGAGCAGCGTTCAACACATTTTCCTGGTCAACCTTGGGGATTGCCCTGAAGGACAGGAAGGAATTTCCAGTTTTTGTATCTACCCAGCCTGTTGTTTGCGACGAACATCCAGATTAAAAATTTTCTTCATTATGAAAAGTATCCCAGGTTCTTGGATGACTTCAAGTAGCCACATGTTGAATGTGTGTGACTGGAAAGAGTAAGTTGAGCAGTCAGCCACTCCTGTGGTGCTGTGACTGAGTGCTTTCTCAGAGAGAGGCACACCTGTGCAAAGACCAGCACCTTTGTGTAGGAACTCAGTATTTGGAGTTCTTTTGGAATTTGTTTCCATTTGTTTTATTATTTATGTGTCCTAGTCCCAAGCTACACCTCTGTTGTTTAGTTGGAGATCAGAACTCACAGAGCAGAATTTTGGAGTAGAGAGAGTACCATAGTGAACACCTAAATACCCACCATACTCCTTCAGCAATTACCAACTTTGCCTATCTTGTTTCATGTATTGCCCACTTTTTTTGTTGGACTATTTTATTATTTTAAAAAAATGTTTATTTATTTATTTTGACAGAGTGAGCAAGCAGGGGAGGGGCAGGGGAGGGGCAGAGGGAGAGGGAGAGAGAGCATCCCAAGCAGGTTCCACAGTGTCAGTGCAGAGCCCAACATGGGAATCGATCCCGCCAACTGTGAGATCATGACCTGAGCTGAAATCAAGAGTCGGACACTTATCTGACTGAGCCACCCAGGTGCCCCTTGTTAGAATATTTAAAAAAAAATTTTTTTTGATCTTTATTTTAGGGAGAGAGAGAGAGAGAGAGCGAGCGTGAGTGGGGGAGGGGCAGAGAGAGACGGAGACACAGAGTCCAAAGCAGGCTCTAGGCTCTGAGCTGTCAGCACAGAGCCCGATGCGGGGCTCAAACTCACAACTGCGAGATCATGACCTGGGCTGAAGTTGGATACTTAACCAACTAAGCCACCCAGGCACCCCTCTACCCCTTGTGGAATATTTTAATGTTTTTTTGAGACAGAGAGAGACAGAGAATGAGTGGGGGAGGGGCAGAGAGAGAGAGGACACAGAATCTGAAACAGGCTCCAGGTCTGAGCTGTCAGCACAGAGCCCGACACGGGGTTCGAACTCATGGACCGTGAGATCATGACCTGAGCTGAAGTCGGATGCTTAACCGACTGAGCCACCCAGGCGCCCCCCCTTGTGGAATATTTTAAAAGCAAATATTAAATATCATTTCATCTAATACTCCTTTTTTTCTTTAATGAGAAACAGCAGATTGTTTTAAGTTCTCTCTCTTAATAGTTGTTACTTCTATTATGTAAATTATTCCTTCAGTTTCAAGAGAAGAATCATATTGCAATGATTTGAAATTAATAGGTTAAGCTGAATGATTTTTAATTTTGTTTTTCTTTGAATTGGCAATGCTGTTTTAATTGGCAAGGAGATTATTTTACCTAGGAGAATGTTGTATGGATTAATAAACTTGTGTAATGATACTGTTGAATGTGAAGCAAAGGCAGAGAAACAGATGTTACAGTAGTTGATGCTCCACAGTTTGTGGGTTTTCTCACACACTTAAAACTGGAATATTCACACTGAAGCCTTGTTTCTCTCTCCTCTTACTTTCACTTCTCTCTTTCCCAGCTACAAAACATCTATGACTTAGAACTGTTGCTTGCTGACTAACATTAAAGTTGGTGATTGTTTTCTACTATGGATCTTTTTTGGGGACAGCTTTCCAACTTTTCTCCTGCTTGCCAGGAGAACTTAGGGAAATTTAGAGCAGATTTCAAGAAAATTTTGAATGATCAGTATTTAGTGCACAGGAATGAATCCATGGAAGAAATACTTTGAATTATTTTTATTAGGTAAAATAAAATTTTTATCTTTAGACTAAGGTTGGGATTTCATAACTTCAGTTCATCAGCTTGCCATACCTCATATCTCATTGTTCGAAAACAGTTTTCCTTTTCTTATGAAACTGGCAAATCACAGGAAACTAATGTTGTTTTATTTACACCATGACTCTCTTGCATGATTTAACCAGTTATCAAAGAACCAGTTTCTTTTCTGTCTATAGTAGAATGTGGGTGTCTCGACAGTTTTGGACTGTACAGTTTGTATGATGTGGATACCTTAATATCAAGGTCCAAGTAAATGGTTGTGGATTGAAAGTGATTTTCAAACTCTTTGTAATGCTAAGTTAATGCTATAAAAATAGAGAAAGTATACTAAAATGATCCAGCCTCAACTTCAAGTTGAGGGGTAGATTTAAGAATAGTAAAATTGAGGGTTGCCTGGGTGGCTCAGTCGGTTAAGTGTCAGACTCTTGGTTTCGGCTCAGGTCATGATCTAATGGTTTATGAGTTTGAACCCCACATCGGGCTCTGTGCTGGCAGCATGGAGCCTGTCTGGGGTTCTCTCTCCCTCTCTCTTCTCTGCTCCCCCCACTTGCACTGTCTCTGTCTATCTCAAATAAATAAACTTAGGGAAAAAAAAAAGAATGGTAAAATTGAGGCAGTGGCATGTTAATGAAAAAACCCATCAAAACATATATGCAAAAGTAAAGAGTAGTATAATGACCTCCCATGAATTCATCATCCAACTTCAACAGTTTACAACTCGTGGCCAACCTTGTCATCTGTACCTTCACCTACTCCCTGTTCTCCTCTTATTTTCAAGCATATCTCAAAGTACATATAATTTCATCTGTGACTATTTCAGTATATATCTCTAAAAGATAGGGCTCTTAATGAAATAACTATAATACTACTATCATCTCAAAAAATGTAATAATTCCTTAATAACATCAGATATTAGTTCAGTGCTTACATTTCTAACAGTCCTCATAAAGGCAGTTTTTAAATTTTTTTTTTTTTTTTTGGAATCAGGATCCAAATAAGGCCCTACATTGTGATTTGTCTCTATAGCTTTTAAATTTCCGTTTTGCTTTTTTAGTGACTTAAAACATGAATTTATTATTGTTGCGTGCTCCATGGGCTGGCCATGCTGATTGGGTGGTTCTCACGCAATTGTGAAATCACACATGAGGCTGAAGTCACCTGAGGGCTCAACTTGCCAGATGCTCAAGATGATGCTTTTATTATTTATTTATTTATTTATTTATTTATTTTAGTATTTATTTCTGAGACAGAGACACAGCATGAGTGGGGGAGGGGCAGAGAGAGGGAGGGAGACACAGAATCCGAAGCATGCTCCAGGCTCTGAGCTGTCAGCACAGAGCCCGACGCAGGGCTCGAACTCACAAGCCGTGAGATCATGACCTGAGCTGAAGTCAGTCGCTCAACTGACTGAGCCACCCAGGCACCCTTCAAGATGATGCTTTTAAATCTCTTTTAACTATAGGTTTCTATTATTTTATTTATTTATTTATTTTTGCTTTCTTTTGTCCTTTTTTTGGTTGTTGTTGAAAAAACCAGATGATGTGTCCTGTGGAGTTTCCCACTGTGCTTATTTTGCTGGTTATATCCCTTTGTCCTTTGATGTGCTCCTTTCTCCTGTGTTTCCTGTAACTTGGTAGGAACGTGCATAGGTTTCATCAGATTCAGGCTTTTTTGTGGGAGGACTACTTTTTGGGTTCTAGCAAGGGACACACACACACACACACACACATACACACACACACACACACACAGTGTTTGGTTGCCCTTCATGTTATTGTTATTAGTAGCTAGCTATTAATGCCTAAACCCTTAATTCATTCACTGAGAGCTTCAAAATGGTGAGGTTTTAATCCATTCATTTTATTAGCTGGAATACTTCTATAAAGTAACTATTTGGTCACTCATGATGTAGCTTGTATAGGAAAGATAGAATTAATAATACTTAATTCTTACCCTTTACTTACCAATTGTTAAAAATAATGAGTTGGTGGGGCACTAGCATCTTCCAGCTGTGACCAATCAGCTTGAAAGAAATTTTTTGTTTATATAAATGACTTTTTAAAAAAGTTTTATTTATTTATTTTGAGAAAGAGAGAGAGGGGGACAGAGGATCTGAAGTAGGATCTGAAGTCTGTGTGGACAGCAGACAGTCCCATGTGGGGCTTGATCTCACTGTGAGATCGTGACCTGAGCCAAAATCCAGAATCACACTGAGCTACCCAGGCACCCCTTTTTAAAATTTTTTTTTATTTGAGAGAGAGAGCAAGCACATGAGTTGGGGAGAGGGGCCAAGGGGGAGAGAGAGAGAGAGAGAGAAAGAGAATTCTAAACAGGCTCAGCACAGCATGGAGCTGGACAAAGGGCTCAATCTCACAACTCTGGGGTCATGAGCTGAGTGGAAATCAAGAGTTGGATGCTCAAATGACTGAGCCACCCAGGCACTGCCCCCACCCCCATTAACTTTTTTTTTTTTTTTTTTTTTTTAGCTATCAGTATGAACTAATGGATTTAAATGTAATTGATATATTTAGGTACTTTAGTTTGACAGCAAATAGAGGAAATACTCATTGCTTCTTTGAAAATAACTTAAAGATTTTTGGAACCATGAGTACAACTTTGTGGAGGTGCCCCTAAGCAAGTAAAAAGGTTTAAAACATTGTGATAGTAAAGGGAGTGAATCAGAAGGAAAGATTTTTTAAAAGAACTTATGTGGATTTTATTTATGAAAACCATCCAATGATGCTATAAATTAAGAAGGAAGATGATTATTGCTTCAAAATGTATCTTGTCTACTCTGGTGTCCTCTCCTCTTTTGTATATCCCCTGATTCCAGTTTGAAAGCTGAATGGCTCTATAGTCAAGGCAAGGGGAGAGCCTATCGGCCAGGCCAGCACATCCAGCTTGTCCAGTATCTGGCTACAGTCTGTCCTCTCACTTCTACGCTGGGTCTTCAAACTGCCGAGGATGCCAAACTAGAGAAGATTCTGAGCAAACAGAGGTAAGCTCCTTTATTTGTAGCAGCTGGTGAATTCACAAGTGAAAATACCTCTGAGTCTTCCTGCATGGTTAGTAGGACAGAGGCAAGTACTGTGACCCACATTTCTGGGTAGTTGGGCCCCTCATCACTGCAGCAGTCCTGCTGGGGAACTAAACCATGTGGTGCAGTCCAGCTTGCATTGTTAGTCATTTCCTGAGTGGGGAGAGCCAAGCACTGTGGAAGAAGGGGACTTAAATTTTTTTTTTTTATGTTTTATTTTTTATATTTGAGAGAGAGGGAGAGAGAAGGAGAGAGAGAGAGAGAGAGAGAGAGAGAGAGAGAGAGCATGAGCAGGGAAGGGGGCAGAGAGATGGAGACAGACTCTGAAACAGGCTCCAGGCTCTGAGCTGTCAGCACAGGGCCCCATGCGGCGATCCAACTCATGAGCAGTGAGATTGTGACCTGAGCTGAAGGTCGGATGCCCAACTGACTGAGCCACCCAGGCACCCTGGGAGAAGGGGATTTTTAAAAAATACATATTTATTCTTTTAGTGTAGGTGTTTCATATGGGTTTTTGTTATTTTTAAAGTTTACTTATTTTGAGAGAGAGAGAGGGAGAGAGAGTGCATGTGAGTAGGTTCAGGGCAGAGAGAGAGAGGGAGAGGATCCCAAGCCGGCTCTGCTGTCAGCATGGAGCCCAAGGTGGGGCTCAATCTTGTGAACTGTGAGATCATGACCTGAGCTAAAACCAAGAGTCTAATGCTTAATGGATTGAGCTACCCGGGTTCCCCTCATCTGGGTGTTTAAATACTAATATTAAGACGTGAAGCCAAGGGGCACCTGGGTGGCTCAGTTGGCGAAGAGTCCCACTTGGGCTCAGGTCATGATCTCACGGTTTTTGACTTCGAGCCCCGCATCGGGCTCTGTTGTCAATGCAGAGCCCTCTTCAGCTCCTCTGTATCTCTCTCTTTCTGCCCCTCCCCTGCTCTCTCAAAAATAAATGTTAAAAAAAAAGTGAAGATAGAACCAAAGTTATTATTTTTTTTAATCACAGTCTTGCCCTCACGTGTTTGTGCATGTTTGTTCCTATGAGAGTGTCTATATGATTGTGAGTTAAAAATAAGTTTCTTGGGGCACCTGGGTGGCTCAGTTGGTTAAACGTCCAATTTTGGCTAAGATCATGATCTCGAGGTCTGGTCCGTGAGTTCGAGCCCTGCCCCAGGCCTGGAGCCTGCTTCGGATTTTGTGTCTTCCTCTCTGTCTGCTCCTTCCCTGCTCACGCTCTGTCTCTCTCTGTCTCTCAAAATGAATAAACGTTAAAAAAAAATTAAAAATAAGTTTCTTAACCTTTTCTATCCAGTGCTTTCAAATGAGACTTCTTAAAAAAATTATTTAAATCTTTATTTTTGAGAGAGCGAGAGAGAGAGAGAGAGAGAGAGAGAAAGAGAGAGAGAGAGAAAGACACACAGTGTGAACAGGTGAGGAACAAAGAGAGAGGGAGACACAGAATCCAAAGCAGGCTCCAGGCTCTGAGCTGTCAGCACAGCCCGACGTGGGTCTCAAACCCACAAACTGCAAGTTCATGACCTGAGCTGAAGTCAGACATTTAACTGCCTGAGCCACCCAGGCGCCCCTCAAATGAGACTGTTTGATTTGGTAGTAATTAAAGATATCTACTTCAAAAACTTGTACATTTCTACGTTTTTGACAGTATTATGTAAGAAGCAAAAGAGCTTTGTTTTTGTGGTTTGTATTAAATCACATCAGATGTTATTGATTTTTAGGTTTCACCAGAGGCAGTTGATGAACCAAAGCCAAAGTGAAGAGCTGGCTCCTCTTGCTCCTGTTGAAACAAGAACACCCCTTGTACCTGAGCATTCAAGCCCTGTTCAAGATGGCCAGAGAGTCCAGGAAGGCGGTACGAAATTAACTGCTCTCTGATCCTTTTTCTTCAAGTTGTTAGATCTGTCGCGTACCATAAAACAAAAAAGTATACATTCTCCTAATTTTTTGTTTGTTAAGTGAACATTTAGGTCTTATATTTTATATATGTATCTATACAGGCATACATGTAAAACTACTGTATTTTAAGGTGTTAATTTTTGTTTATTATTGTTTTTGTCGTTGGTATTATGTTTTTAGTATTATTTTTTATTACGTTTTAAATTTTAATTTCAGTATAGTTAACATACAGTGTTATGTTAGTTTCAGGTGTACAATATAGTGATTCAGCAATTCTGTACATTACTCAGTGCTCATCATGATAAACATATTCTTAATCCCCATCACCTATTTCACCCATCCCCCCACCCCCCGCCCCCACACCTCCCCTCTGGTAGCCATCAGTTTGTTCTCAATAGTTAAGAGTTTGTTTCTTGGTTTGTCTGTCTCTCTTTTCTTCCTTTGCTCATTTGTTTTGTTTCTAAAATTCCACATATGAGTGAAATCATATGATATTTGTCTTTCTCTGACTTAATTCACTTAGCATAATACTCTCTAGATCCATCCATGTTATTGCAAATAGCAAGATTTTATTCCTTATGATGGCTGAATGTTATTTCATTATGTGTGTGTGTGTGTGTGTGTGTGTCACATCTTCTTTATTCAGTGCACACTTGAGCTGCTTCCGTAATAGCACTACTGTAAATAATGCTGCAGTAAACATAGGGGTACATGTATCCCTTTGAATTAGTGTTTTTGCATTTTTGGGGTAAATACCAAGTAGTGAGATTTCTAGATCATAGGGTAGTTCTATTTTTAACTTTTTGAAGAACCTCCATAGTGTTTTCCATAGTGGCTACAGTTTGCATTCCCACCCACAGTGTACAAGGGTTCTTTTTTCTATACATCCTTGCCATCGCTTGTTTTTTTGTATTTTTGATTTTAGCCATTTTAGCAATTCTGAGAGGTGTGAAGTGATATCTCATTGTAGTTTTGATTTGCATTTCCCTGATGATGAGTGATATTGAGCATCTTTTCATGTGTCTGGCCATCTGGATGTCTCTTGGAGAAATGTCTGTTCATGTCTTCTGACCATTTTTAATTGGATTATTTGTTTTTTAGATGTTGAGTTGTATCAGTTCTTTATATATTTTGGATAGTAACCCTCTATTGGATATGTCACTTGCAAGTATCTTTTTTCATTCAGTAGGTTGCCTTTTTGTTTTGTTGATTGTTTCTTTCACTGTGCTTCAATTTTAATTCTTAAAAAATGTTCAGAGAAAAAACATTCAGAGTTGCCACCTTTTGTAGTGACCGGATACTTTGATTTTTCCCATGATTATTGCAAGAATTCATTTTCTTAAGTCTTTGATGTTTTAGGCATATTGGAGGAAATCACTGAAGGCATTTTATTTACTATATTTTAGGGGTTAGATTTCATTACAAAGATAAAACTAAAAAAATACCTCTTTAAATATTTAGTGGTTTCAATGATATTTTGTTGATTCTTCTAGAACCCGTCATCCAAGTCAATTCTTGGGTTGGGACTAACAGTAATGATGATCAATTACATGCTGTTAAGAATAACTTTCCAGCCTCTATACACACTACAAGATATTCCCGAAATGACCTGCACTTGGAAGACATACAGACAGATGAGGACAAGTTAAACTGTAGTCTTCTCTCTTCAGAGTCTACTTTTATGCCAGTTCCATCAGGACTCTCTCCAGTATCACCTACAGTTGAGTTGAGGCTGCAAGGCATTAACTTGGGCCTAGAAGATGATGGTGTTGCAGATGAGTCTTTGAAAGGGCTGGAAAACCAAGACTTCAGTAAGGAAGAAGAAAAGGCTTTTTGGCCTGCAAGTGAGAATTCTGCTCAAACTACGGAAAGTGCTGTTAGTACAGAGGTAAATGAGGAAGGTGGGCTGTTACCTTGTCTGGAGCCAACAGTAACCAATGCTGTCTTGAAGGATGACACCCATAGTCTTATATCTTTTCCTGAGTCGGTTGGACACAATGTCTTCCATACGCTGCCAGACAGTGAAGAAACCGTATCTCAATCAGCTTCAGAGAAACTTCCCTGCGGAGTTTTAACCCAGAGACCTGTTGCTTTGGGACAAGATAAAGTTGCCCTTCAGAAATTGAATGAAGCAGCCACCAAACTTCAGGCCTCTTGGCGAGGCTTTTATACCAGGAACTATAACCCCCAAGCTAAAGATGTGCGTCATGAAATCCGGCTGCGTAGAATGCAGGAGCACATTGTTTGCTTAACTGAAGAAATAAGGAGGTGGGCCAAAAGTCCTTGTTTAGGTGCTGTTTTGTTGGTTTGGGAGTGTCAGAGTCTTAGAGCTGATTCAGAACATTGAACCATCGCTGCTGTGGTCAGGACACTTCATACCGTGTTGACACTCCTGGTTTCCTGATCTAGAACATATGGAAAGCATTTTGAAGACAAGCTGCCAAATGCATCTGTCTCCATCTCTAGCTCAGCACTTGGTTCATTGATGCAGTATAGCAGTAAATGTTGAGTGATTACTTGTCTTAAAGATGTTTTTAAACTTTAGAAAGGTACAGAAAATTTAAAGGAACTGAATAAATATAGAAATGAGAAGATGAGAAAGTATACATAGAACCCAGTAAGTGAAGAGAGAATTAAGGAGTGAGGATTTAGAAGGGACTAAAATTCTGGGGCAATGGTAGGAATTATTCCTCACTTCTGGGGCTCACATGTTTTACTGACTGCCACCCAAGAGAATTAGGACTTCATAAATTTATTTTGAGTATTAGTATTGCCACTAGCAATATTTATTGATATTATCAGTTGGAAGAGGAGGAGGCAGTGAAAGACATTGAGAAGGGACACCCAGTGTGGTAGAAAAATAGGGAGAATGTGTGTCTCAGCGTTTAAAAAAAATTTTTTTTTTGAACGTTTATTCATTTTTGAGAGACAGAGAGAGACAGAGCATGAGTGGGGAAGGGGCAGAGAGAGAGGGAGACACAGAATCTGAAGCAGGCTTCAGGCTCTGAGCTGTCAGCACAGAGCCCGATGCAGGGCTCGAACTCACACAAACCATGAGATCATGACCTGAGCCCAAGTCGGGTGCTCAACCACCTGAGCCACCCAGGCACCCCGTGTGTCTCAGCTTTGATAGGGAAGTGTTTTAGGAGAGAAGAAAGGTGCCGTAGGGAGGACAGAGAATTTAGAAGCTGGAAGTTATTGGCGACTATACGGGGGGACCTTAGGGCTATTCTCGAGTTTCATGATTTGCTAAACAGACTCACAGAACTCAGGAAAGCTATTCTATTCATGACTCTGGTGTATTACAGTGAGAGGGTACTGATTAAAGTCAGCAAAGAAAAAAGGTGTATAGGGCAGAGTCCTGGAGAGACCAGGCACAGGCTTCTAGTTGTCTTCTTCCAGTGGAGTAGTACAGATAGGGCTTGAATCTCATGGCAATGATGTGTGACAACACATATGAAGTATTGCCAACCAGGAAAGCTCACTGAAGCCCTGATATGCAGGGTTTTTATTGGGCATCAGTCACATAGCATTGAGTGCCTGTGTGACTAACCTTAATTACTTAGACCTTAGCCCTTTACATAAGGGCAGACTGCTACAGTGTCTGTATCAGGGCCACAGGTGAACAAAACAGGTATTCACCTAAAAGCACATTGTTAGCATAAACTATCTGGTTTGGCCCCAAGGCCCACATATACAAAGATACTCTTATCAACAGGATATTTCGAAGGCTTGGATATTATTTCCCAGACCCAGTCAAGGCCGGTCTTATCTTTGGAATGTGTAGGGTTTGAAGATCCCAAGCTAGCTGAATTAACCCTTTCCTGCCCAGTGAATTTCCTAAGAGGAGCTTCAGTGACGAAGTGGAATCAGACAGTTTGGAATGGGTTGAATAGTGAATGAGAGGTGAAGAATGAGTGTAGCCAATTCTTTTGGAGTATGTTGCTTGAGGAAAAGAACAGAGGAGTTGTTGCTGGAGGAGAATCTGAAATTAAGGAAATTTCTATTTTATTTATTTAAAACAATATTTTAATGTTTATTTTTGAGAGAGAGAGAGAGAGAGAGAGAGAGAGACAGAGTGCGAGCAGGGGAGGGGCAGAGAGAGAGGGAGACACAGAATCTGAAGCAGGCTCCAGACTCTGAGCTGTCAGCACAGAGCCCAACGCAGGTCTTGAACCCGTGAACCACAAAGTCATGACCTGAGCCGAAGTTGGACACTTAACCGACTGAGCCATCCAGGTGCCCATATTTGTTTATTTTTTAAAAAGATTATTTTGAGAGAGAGAGAGTGCATGTACAAGCGGGGGGGGGGAGGGGGCAGAGAAAGAGAATCCCAAGCATGTCCGCACTGTTAGTGTGAGCCTGATACAGGGCTTGAACTCACGAACTGTGAGATCATGACCTGAACTGAAATCAAGAGTCAGGCGCTTAACCAACTGAGCTACTCAGGCACGCCAGGAAAATTCTTCTTTAAAGAACCTAAAGCCCCTGGGTGGCTCAGTTGATTGAGCTTCTGACTCTTGATTTTGGCTCAGGTTATGATCCCATGATTGTGGGATTAAGTCCCACATTAGGCTCTGCACTGCACGTGGAGTCTGCTTAAGACTCTCTCTCTCTCTCTCTCTCTCTCTCTCTCTCTCTCTCTCTCTCTCTCTTCCTCTGCCCCTTTCCCCCATTCTCTCTGTCTGAAATAAATTTTAAAAAAAGATGGGAGATACAGAGCATGTTTATGTGTTGATGGAATGATTCAATAAGTAGGGAAAAATGGATAATGTAGAGGAAGGAAAGGAGAAGTATGGGGTTGAAGTTCTTGAGAAGGTGAAAGAAGGATCTGTGCACAAGAAGAGGGAGTGGCCTGAGCTAGGAGCAGGAGCAGGAGCAGGTAAGGTGGTAGGTTTGATACTGGGGGACAGGAAGTCCTGTCTAATGGATGCCGCTTCTTTTTCAGTGATATAGAAGACAGGCTCAACATTTGAAAATGAGAGAGTTGTGAGGTATTCGTCTTAAAAGTGAACTTACAAGGAGAATGGAGGATTATCAGACAATGTGAGGAAAAAGTTAGAGTGGAAGACAGTAGGTCAGGTTGTATGATTTTCATCAGTAGCTCTCAGCTGTTTTCTTCTGATTCGGGCATGGTTAATTTGGTTCTGCCAGGAATGGGTTTTTTCCAGGTGAATATGATAGGGGAGGAGACAAAGGAGCTGAAGATATTTGGGGGGGGATGCTTATAATGGTGGATCTTGGGATTTAAACAAGGTAAAAGGAGAGCCAGGAGGAGGTGGGGGTCGCTAATGTGGAGGTCTGGATGAAGGCTGGATGTCCAGATTGTCGTAGGGGTAACAAGAGCCAGTGGGCTGGGAGGAAAGGAGGTAGTGGTTTGTGTGGGTGCTTGAGATTGTTTTTAAAATGACTGGATCTCTAGTGAGACTGTGAGAATGAATGATGTAGGGTGGATTTTTTTTTTTTTAACGTTTATTTTATTTTTGAGACAGAGAGAGACAGAGCATGAACGGGGGAGGGTCAGAAAGAGGGAGACACAGAATCTGAAACAGGCTCCAGGCTCTGAGCGGTCAGCACAGAGCCCGACGCGGGGCTCGAACTCACGGACCGCGAAATCATGACCTGAGCCGAAGTCGGCCGCTTAACCGACTGAGCCACTCAGGCGCCCCCGTAGGGTGGATTATTATGAGGGACAGCGTCCATGTGAGTGCTGAGGTCTCCAGAAATGATGATAGGAATGGAGCTGAGAGACACTCGCCCTGAGACTTTCATGAATGGGGGCAGATAATGGGAGGCCTGTATGTGAAAAGAGTTTGGGGAAACTTAGCAGGATGGCAGGAGTTCTTCAAGGAGGAAGGCAAAGAATGTTTGTCGACAGTAGTGAGAAGCTATCTTCTGACCCTGATGTATGGATGTATAGCTTCCACTTTTTTTTTTAAGTAGGCTGCCTGTACAACATGTGGCTTGAACTCACAGCCCCAAGATCAAGAGTCGCATGCTCTACCAACTAGGCCAGCCAGGTGCCCTAAAATAACTTCCACTTGAGAGGGCTACAGTGCCCTCAGCAATATGTCTGATTCAGTCAAGGAAAATTTCAGAGAAGAGGTTGAGAAATTAAGGGAGTTTACTGATTACAATTCAGGAGTCCCAGATGGCACAGGAGAAGGACTTGGGGGGCCTAGAAAAAGTGGTGACATTCTGGAAGGTAATGGACAACTAAGGGAGCCTTAGCTTGGTGAAAGGCCTATGGAGAGGGCAGCAGTGAGCCCAGATTAATACTTTAATGAATAAGGGGAAGTGATGGAAGGGCAGCTCTGTTGATAATGGCAAGGAATATGTCAGGGACGGGCAAACAGGGACTGGATTTGATGGGATTAGTCCTACTAATAATCTCTTAGAAGAGGGCTGTCAAGCTGTGATCCTAATCCTCAGTTGCTCTGAGGCTTTGAGCAAGTACTCCTTGCTGCAGGCTCCTGTGTCTTTGGTGTTCTTGGCTGGGAAATAACAGCCAGATAAAGAGCCATTTAAAAAAATTTTTTTTTTTCAACGTTTATTTATTTTTGGGACAGAGACAGAGCATGAACGGGGGAGGGGCAGAGAGAGAGGGAGACACAGAATCGGAAACAGGCTCCAGGCTCTGAGCCATCAGCCCAGAGCCTGACGCGGGGCTCAAACTCCCGGACCGCGAGATCGTGACCTGGCTGAAGTCGGACGCTTAACCGACTGCGCCACCCAGGCGCCCCTGATAAAGAGCCATTTAATATTTTGTTTTGTTTTTCATCATTGGCAATACTTTGTGGAGCCAGTATCATCTGAATTTCAGTTATATTCATTTGGCTTCTACATTGAGTCATACTTTAAAACTAGTTTCAGTTTAGATACTCTAAAAGTAGAAAGGGCTGTTACTAGATTATTAATGTCTTGACAGCACAAGTGTTTATTAGTTGTAACAACAGGCACAAGTCAAAGCACCCTTCATTGTGTCAGTAATGGATTTTGAATTATTGTAGATTAAGAAAAGAAAGAGATGAAGAACGCATTAAAAAATTTGTGCAAGAGGAGGCTGTCAGATTCCTTTGGAACCAGGTAAACCCATTCCTGCTGATTTACCTAATGTATGAACAAAGAAACATTCTGGATTTATGGAGATAATCATAGAGTAGTCAGGCATATTAAGCACTTCTTCTAAAGGTTGAGGATATGGTCTGTGTTCTTTGCCACTAACTCTGAACCAGGCCAGTGAATTTCGTTACATTTTATTTAATCTAAAGAAAAATATTTTCATAATTTTGGCCACAAAGATAAACCATAAAGATGAAGAAAAGCACTAAATTGAGGGATGTTGTCATAATTTCCACTAGGGAGAAAAAACCCAATTAGAAGTTTTATGTAGTTGTCTTTCTTGTTTTATCTTTTGGGAATATTTGAATATAAGGTGGCTAAAATGGTATATGATGGCTACAATATGCATGTCCTAAAAAGAATGCATGACTTCTTGGGAAAGAGTTTGAATCCTGTAATAATAGCACACATCAGAGATAGTTCAGACAATCAGTTTTACTGTTATTTTATCTCATCAAATATTTTTTTTAATGTTTATTTATTTTTGAGAGAGGGAGTGTGCATGCATAGGGGAGGGGCAGAGAGAGAGAGAGGGAGACAGAGGAGCCAAAGCCCAGGCTCCAGGCTTTGTGCTGACAGAAGAGAGCCCGGTGCAGGGCTTAAACTCACAAACTGTGAGATCATGACCTGAGCCAAGTCAGACACTTAACTGACTAAGCCACCTAGGTGCCCTTTTCATCAAATATTTCTTAATGATAATTTCTTGAAAACATTTTTATAAATGAGTTTGTTATAATAGGATTTTGCCTACAAAATTAAGAAATAGTTACTGATTTCTAAGGTTTTATAATTACTAATAGTAGGGGAGCTGTTAAATGAATTATAGAATAACAACATCATGGAACATTATGAAACAGTTAAACAGAATAAGGTAAGGGTATGAACTGATGACCTGGAAAGATCTCCAGAATAACATTGTTCAGTGAAAAACAGCACGTTGCAGAACTTAAGGTTCTGCTTGATTTTAAAAACATCGTGTGTATTTAAAAATACATAGTAAAAGGTCTGGAAGGACACACATCACACTGCTCTCAGTGATTACCTTAGAGGGTGGTCAAAGGGAAACTAAAAAATTCTATAATTGCTTTCTTGTTGCAGATTTAACTGTAAAATTTTGAGATTTTAATTATAATATAAAAATGTAAAGGTCATGTTATCAAGTGCCTGGGATATTTTTAGGTATTTTAGAGTTGTATATGCTATATATTGTTAGATAGTGTTTAAAAACTCTTACCTTAAATGGATATCTACAATGAGATTTTTATTTTAGAGAATCTACTTATAATAGGCTCTAATCTGTCTTATTCAATAGACTTCAGTTAATACTCAGCACATTATTTACCCCTTAGTCATGTGTTGTTGTGCTTCTGATAGTTCTTCCAGTAGCAACAAGAGAATTGCTTTGGCCCATCCTAACTCTCCTGGTGAGGACCTTCTGTTACCAAGGATGTGCACCACTTGTGCCAGCCTGCTTTAGGCTGGGAGTGCTATGGAAGGGGTAAGGGGAGTCAGGCCATTTCTAACTCAAGTTCTGCCGTCTGCCATTTATCACCTTCATGAGTATTGGGAAGAAAGCTTAAAGAACATTGTAAAACAGGCGTGACTTTTATAATAAAACTATATCCTTTGGTTTGTAGGTAAGGTCTCTACAAGCTTGGCAGCAGATGATGGATCAGCGTCTAAGTTCCTGGCGTACTGATGTTCCTCCTGTATCAAGTACTCTAGTGCCATGTAAGCCTCCGTTACTCACCCAAAGTCAGGAGCCCTCTTCTGATCAAAATCCTGACTGGTTTATTGCGCCTGATGAGGCTCCTCAAGAGAAATCCTTACCAGAATTTCCAGACTCTGGTTTTCATTCTTCCCTAACAGAGCAAGTTCACTGTTTGCAGGATTCTTTGGATTTTGAAAAAAGTTCCACAGAAGGCAGTGAAAGTTCCATAATGGGGAATTCCATTGACACAGTCAAATACGGCAAAGAGTCTGATGTAGGGGATGTTAGTGATGAACATGGTGAATGGAGTAAGGAGAGTTTAAACAACGAGCAGGATAATAGTCTACTTGAGCAGTATTTAACTTCAGTTCAACAGCTAGAAGATGCTGAGGAGAGGACAAATTTGGAGGAAGGCACAGGAGATAGTAAGCTTCATATTGCTCCTTCCCCTGAAAAGTTAGATGCCTTGTCTGACAGCACTTCTGTAGATGATTCTCATGGCATATCTCCTGCTTTGCAAGATGAAATCAGCCAGGCACCAGAAAATTGTAAATTAAATGCTGAAGTTCAAGGGCAACAGTCAGACTGTGAGTCTGCATTTCAGGTACTGCATGTTGGTATTACTGTGTAGCATGTGTGGTTGCTTGGGAAGCAGAAATTTACTTTTACCATTTTCACTTGCCCCCTTTTTTTTTTTTTTTTGAAGGGGACTATCATCCCCATTTTGTTACTATTTGTATAGAATTTGTATTCTTGTCTCATGTTTTCCATATTCTAGATACTGAGCTGACTTCTTGTTTTGATTTTGTGAGCTCTTAGTTGTAATCTATCAAACAATATTTATATTGAAAGCTATGTGCACTTTATTTCCCAACAACTGAATTGCATCAACAGTGTTCCTGTTTTTCAATGTACTCATTGCCTTTCAAAAACAAACTAGAATATCTTCAAGAAAATAGAACAATTTACCTTAAAGGTATAAATAAGAGAATTTAGATTTTTCTGTATGTCAGGAGATTAATTATGTAGTAAGGAATACAGTTTGTTAAAGTGAATATAAATGAACTCCAGAAATTTTCCAGCCTCCTTGGAATAAGAACATATATTTCTAAGCCTTTCCCCTTTCCCTCCCTTATGAGTCAAGGAAAGCCTTCTTATCAGCAAATAGGGAGAAAAAGTAAGATTAGAGGATTTTTCAGAGGAAAACGATTAAATTTTCTCATGGAAAACTTTAATGTCATGTATTAGTTTTAACATATAAAGCAAAGTGTTCCATCTAGCATTAAAATCAAGCTTATTTAAAGAGACAATACAAGAATTTTCTCTTAGATATGAAGAGAGCAGATGCTAGGTTCCATTCACTTGGAATAATGTCACAGCAGACATTGTCTTTTCATTCAGTGCTTTTTTACCCTACAGATAACCATTTCTGTGCCAACATACTATGTTCATCTTCTCTGATCCTGCTTTATATTTGCTTATGTATTTCAGCAGAAGGTCCATGGCCATTTACTTCATTTTTTGGCCTCTGCCTCATAGTGAAGAACATTTAAAATAGTATTAGTGATAGAATATGAATGACTTTTTTTAAAGGACTATTTTCTAAACAAATTTCTGAAAAAGTGCCACATTTGGAAGACAGTTTAATGGTGGCTAAGAAAAAATAAACCTCACTTATTTCTTGTTAGCTTCAGGAAGAGATGATAATATTGTGTTTGAGTGTTATAGATGGATGCATTTGCAAATCAAGGAGGTTTGGTATTTTAATCTTTGAGAATGTTAAAGTATCCTTGAACTACACTATCTGATTTCCCCCGATCTCTGGACATACAACTATTTAAAACTATGGCAATACTTAAGTGTTCTCTAAATTTAGGTGCTAAATATCAAAATTCATTTTTCTGTTACAGTCACTAGATCTCCTTCTTTTAAGTTATATAAAACAATAACTTCTGATCCTTCACGAATAAAGTCAGGGATCACATGTTATACTTTGTTGATAGTTAGGAACATTTCTCCAGTGTGGGTAAAATGCATTTTTCTCTGTTTATAAATATGTAGCACTCAGGTTGAGAAGACTTGTATTTCATTCTCAGAAATCCAGAATCTTTTGAAAAGGAAATATTTTCTGTCTCTTCTAAATCAAACAGTCGTCTTACATTGAAAATTTTCCCTAGTGAAGCATGTGTAACATTGAATGCATGTTAATAAAAATAGAATTTTTTACTTTTTGAATAATGCTAATTATCTTTTATGAGTGATTTTGAATTTCTTCTTAAATATACCCTATTTTTCTATTTTACAGTTAAGTGCCTCATTTGCTGCCCATAGTTAGACACAGAAAAACCAACTTGCACTGCACTAATACTAAAGTGCTGTTCATGGAAAATTAATTTCTCATGAAAGTTCCTGAAATGTCATGGTTCAGTATTGCCTACGTAGGTTTCTGCTGACAACTTTTGCCCCTTTTCTGAGAAATGGCAAAACACCTCTAAATTCATTTGAACATCAGCATTTGTCAGCAAGATTTCCTTTTTTACCTTTCCCTTGTTTTTCTAGCCCATAAATAGCATTAGTGTACTTTTATTTTAAACTTGGCAGATTATGATAAGGCTTAATGTTTTGCTCTTCATTTGATAGAACTTTACTAGTGTTTTGAAGTGCAAGAATATTAAGTAGACCCCTACCTTAACTGTACAGATTATTTTGGATGTAGATAGAATGAAAATGATGTAAATTAGAATGCAAGAAAACTGTGGCATAGACTTAATATATTTTAATAGGTTTTACAGTGTAATTTAAAATACCTTATGTAAGATATTTGATGTTATCTCTATGGGCAGTGCATTGGTCTGGCTAGAGAGAATGGGTCTAGTAAAGTTTGGGAAGTTGAACTTTAACATGGTCTTTGTGTTTTTTCTTATAGGAGATTAGTTTAGCTGTGCTACTTTAGTTCGTATCCGTTTTCTTGCTGTATGGAAAATTCAGTATATCAATGAGCTATTCTTCCAGAAACACAGAATCCTACCATGTGAAAATTGGAAGGAATTTTAGAGATTATCTGTTCTAATCTCTTTGTTTTAAAGATGAAACTAAGGCACAGAAAAGTTAAGTAACTTGCTTGATGTTATAGCTAGTTAGTTGTAATAAACTGAAAACTTAAGAATTATTGTATTCCAAAATTTATCATATACTATTAATTTTACATTTAGTAAGTCCGTAGGAAAATCTTTTTGAAAGACAAAAAACCCCAAACTTCTAACAGAGCTTGAACTCTACCACTTGAAGCAAAATTGCTCATAGAAAAAGGCTAAGTCATTAAGAACTCTTAAGTAAATTTTCTCCAAGAAATGTGATTTAATTTAAATGGTTTTTAAATGTTTTATTTATTTTTTTTGAGGAACAGAGCATGAGTGGGGGAGGGGCAGAGGAGAGGGGACAGAGCATCAAAGCAGGCTCCGTGCTGACCTCAGGGAGCCACCCAGGTGCCCCTAATTTAAATAGTTTTTAAAGATCAGTCATAGAAATTAAAAATTTTGAAGAACAATTGCATCTTGGAGCACATTTATTTCATGGAAAAATATAACAGGTTGCAGAGATATCTAAGATTTTCTAGTGAGATCCTGAGTTTGTTTATATTTCATCTTCAGTTTTACAGAACAACAGATGTCAGAGTTTTAAAATGTCCCATCATGATAATTGATATAAACACAATATAGTTTGGTTTTATAAGCTTAAATATGAAAGGCCTCATAATATGCATGTTTTAGGGAAATATTTAACCCCACACTTGTTTGCATATATGGAAATAACTTTATTCTTAAATAATGTGGGTACCATTCTTGAGTGTGGATTTTTTTTTATTTTTGTTTTGGGTTATTTTAAATATGTAAACACTGTATTCGTATTTTCCTGTTATCTACTTAATACAAGTCTAGTTTTACTTTTATAAGTATTTTCAGAAACAATATGAGCTTAAGATAGTATACTATCTCCTTGGTACTTTTTTGGTACAGATTCTTAGATTTGGATTTATAACAATAATATAAACTATAAAACCTTTTTTTTTCTGGAGTAAAAAGGGAAAGTGTAGCATGAGTTTGATCAGTTTCCCATTCATAAATGAAAAGAAAAAGACTTAATTTTTAATGTATATCTTTATTTTGCCATGTATCTTATTAATGATATTTATTATATTGTAATATTTTAACTTCTAAAATATGTGATTCTTTTGTTCATAAAAATGAACATTCTAAATATTTCTGGTGATATTGCTTACACTGATCAAACCTATTGTGCCATATTAAAAATAAAAGTCAAGTAAACAAAGCAGTTCTCACAGTCTTGGAGTAAAATAGATAGTCTTTTTAAAATGAGGTGCATTTTATTTGTGAATGAGTAGAAATCATACTATGTTTTCATTCCTTAATTGAAATAGTAGATAGCAGGAATCTCTCAGTAGTGGCTTTGTTCATTTTCCAGTTAAATTTCTTTAAGCGTTTTGTGATAATTTTAATGTTGACAATAAGAGTTTAAAAATAATTTGAGTTTAGACCATTTTTAGATTTCTCTTTAATTTTGTTTTAGAAATAGATAATTTAAAGTGGTTATGATCTGTTTTATGAAGGCTTAATATTTTGTATTGTACTTATTTAATTTGTATTTGAGTCTCTAATTCTAAATAAAAAGTTTGTACATTTGTTTGAGTGATTCATCTGTTTATTATAGTGATTAGTAGTAATGGTTGTTATTCATTGTGTTTATAATTAATGGGTAATTAAAATTCAGAACAAATTGCAGATAGAATTCTAAGAAAGATCTACAGTATAGTTGTTATATAAGTGAGTTTACAATAATACAGTCCTAGCCTTATGAATATGGATAGGAAATGAAAGAAAAGCTAGTTTAGTAGTTTTATTTGGTATAGATTTCATTGCTTCCAGGTAATGGGTAGAGAAAAGCAGATTATCCTCACAGATCACAGATGACACTGTCAGATACTGTTGAAACCTGGTGCTGAAAGTGTTAGGGAGTGAATGAGTAAGTAGAGCACAAACCGTCTCATTTGACACAAATGGGACCTGTAGTTGGTTGGTGTTATGGACTGAATTATATCCCCTGCTAAAATTCATGTGTTGAAGCCCTCCCAATGTGACTGTGTTTGGAGATAAGATCTTCAAGGAGGTAATTAAGGTTAAATAAGGTCATAAGGAAGGGGTCTTAATCCAATAGGACTGGTGTACTGTAAGAAGAGGAAGAGACACAAGATACTCTCTGTGCATGCCCAGAGGAAAGGCCACTTTGAGGACACGATGAGAAGGCAGCCACCTGGAACCCAGGACGAGAGAGCTCAACAGAAACCAACCTGCTGAGACCTAGATCTTGGACTTCCAGCCTCCAGAAATATGAGAAAATAAATTTCTATTGTTTAAGCCACTCAATCAGTGGTATTTTGTTATGGAAGCCTGAGCAGACTAGTACAGTTGGATAATCAAAATTTGGTTAGGGCAGGGAATCATAAAAAATTACATATACACTTTAAAAATTTAATTGAGATATAAATGACATAGAGTGAACTGCATGTATTTAAAGTGGACAATTTAAGGGGTGCCTGGCTTGCTCCATTGGGAGAGCAAGCGACTTTTGATCTCTGGGTTGTGAGTTCAAGACCCATGTTGGGCATGAAGCCTACTTAAAAAATAAAGTGGACAATTTAATAAATTTTGACACTTATACATGCCTATAAAACCATCACAACAATCAAGATAATGAACATATTCACCCCTCAAAAGATTCTTCATTTCCTTCACAACCCCTCCTATTTTTGATTTCTTTTACTCGGCATGATTATTTGGGAATTATCTGATAGTTCATTCCATTTTACTGCTGAGTATAGTATTCCATTGTATGTACTTGTTGCATTTTTTTTTAATTTAAAAGTTTTTCCAGCCTTATTGAAAAGTGTTGACATATTGTGTGAGTTTAAGATATATGGCATGATGACTTGATATACATATATATTACAAAATGTTTACCAGCTAAGGTTAGTTAACATATCCATCACCTCACCTAGTTTTACAATTGTATGTGTGTCTGTTGAGAACATTTAAGATGTATTCTCTTAGCAACTTTCAAAGAGTTTTATGGTATCAGGTCTTATGCCTAAGTCTAATCCATTTGGAGTTAATTTTTGAGAGTGGTATAATTCAGAGGTCCAGTTTCATTCTTTGGCATATGAATATTCAGTTTTCCTGGCACCATTTATTGAAGAGACTATCCTTTTCCTATTGGGTATTCTTTGTTCTCCTGTCGTATATTAGTTCACCATCTTTGCATGGGTTTATTTCTGAGCTCTTGACTCTGTTCTATTGGTCTAGGTGTTTGTTTTTATGCCAGTTATCATACTGTTTTGGTTACTACAGTTTTGTAATATGGTTTGAAATCTGGAAATGTGATGCCTCCCACTTTGTTGGTCTTTTTCAGCTTTGGCTATTTGGGGTCTATTGTGTTTTTATATGAATCTTAGGAATGCTTTTTCTATTTCTGTAAAAAAAAATTGCCATTGGAATCTTGATAGGGATTGCATTCAATCTGTAGGTGGGTCTGGATAGTATAGGCATTTTAACAATATTAATTCTTACAACCCATGAACACAAGATCCCTTTCTATTTATTTGTATCTTCCTCAATTTCTTTCATGATGACTTTTAGTTTTCAGTGTAAAGATCTTTTCTCTCCTTGGTTAAATTTATTCATAAGTATTTTATTGTTTTTGATGCTATTGTGAATGGGATTATTTTCTTTATTTCTTTTTCAGGTGATTTGTTTTTAGTTTTAGAAAAACAACTCATTTTTCTATGCTAGTTTTGTATCCTGCAGCTTGACTGAATTCATTGAATTGTTCTGACAGTTTTTTGGTAGACTATAGGATTTCATATGCAGACAGACATTTTTACTTCTTTCTGACTTGGTTGCTTTTTATTTCTTTTTCCTGCCTGATTGCACTGACTAGGACTTCCAGTGTTATGTTAAATAGGAATGGTGAGAGTAGGCACCCTTGTTCCTGATCTTATTGGAAAAGCTTTCAGCTTTTCACCATTGAGTATGGTGCGTCTTGTCATATGTGGCCTTTGTTATATTGATGTCAATCTATTGAGAATTTTTATCATAAATGGATGCAGATTTTCTCAAATGCTTTTTCTGCATCTGTTGAGACGATCTTAGAACTTTTGTCTTGCAATGCATCCCATTTATTGATTTGTGTATGTTGAACCACACTTGCATGGTATATGATCCCCTTTAATGTACTTTTGAATTTGGTTTGCTCGTATTATGTTGAAGAAATATGAATCTATATTCATCAGGAATATTGGCCTGTCTTTTTTTGTAGTGTCTGGCTTTGGTATCACTGTAATGCCAGCTTTATAAAATCAGTTTGAGAGTGTTCCCTCCTCTTTGCTTTTTTGAGAAGTGTTTGAAAGGATTGCCATTAATTTTTTAAATGTTTGATAGACTTCATCAGTGAAACCTTTTGGTCCTGGGCTTTTCTTTGTTGGAAGATTTTTGATTACTGATTTAATCTCCTTACTCATTATTGGTCTGTTCAGATTTCTTTCTGATTTACTCTTGGTAGGTTGTATGTTTCTAGGAATTTCTCCATTTCTTCTAGGTTGTCTAATTTGTTTGTTGGTGTATAATTGTTTATAGTTGTCTCATGATCCTTTGTATGGTATCAGTTGTAATATCTCTCCTTTCATTTATAATTTTATTTATTTGGCCCTCTATCTTTTTTTTTAATGTTTGTTTATTTTTGAGAGAGAGTGAGAGTAGGGAAGAGGCAAAGAGAAAGGGGTAGAGATAATCCCAAGCAGGCTCCATGCTCAGAGTGTAGCCCCATGGGATACCATGACTTTGGAATCATGACCTGAGCTGAAATCAAGAGGAGGATGCTCAACCAACTGAGCTACCTGAGCACCCCTGGCCCTCTATCTTTTTTCTTGGTTAGTGGAGCCAAAGGTTTGTCAGTTTTGTTTATCTTTTCAAAAAGCCAGCTCTTAGTTTATTAATCTTTTCTGTTCTTCTCCTGTTCTCTATTTCATTTTTTTATGTTCTAATCTTTATTATTTCCTTCTTTGGTTAACTTTGGGTTTAGTTTGTTCTTTTTCTAATTTCTTGAGGTGTAACGTTGGGCTGTTTGAGATCTTGTTTTTTTCCTGATGTAAATGCATTTATCACTGTAAACTTCCCTTTGAGAGCTGCCTTTTTAAAAATTTTTTTAAAGCCATTAAATTTTTTTGTTTCATCAACTTAAAAAATGTTTATTATTACTTTAAAAAATATTGTCAATACAATACAGTGTATGCTCATAGTTATAAAATAACTCTCCTGCCCTGTCCTTTTCTCCCTACCCCTGAGCTATCTCTTCTGGTATTAATTAACTTCAGTATACTGTTTTCACTTGATCCCTAAGTTATAGACATTTTCTACTGACTTCCTTTTATGATAATTAAGGACTTGGCTCTGTACCACCCTCCAAATTTCTTCCTTTTCTTTGAATAATGGCCATAATTTTAGTAAAGTCAGAATTCAGTTAAAGAATTTTTTTAATGTTTACTTTTGAGAGAGAGAAAGAGAGCAAGTGGAGTAGGGGCAGAGAGAGAGAAGGAGACACAGAATCTGAAGCAGGCTCCAGGCTCTGAGCTGTCAGCACAGATCCTGACACTAGGCTTGAATTCACAAACCGTGAGATCACGACCTGAGCGAAAGTCGGACGCTTAACCGACTAAGCCACCCAGGCACCCCTAGAATTCAGGGTTTTTTTTTGTTTTTTTTTTTCAACGTTTATTTATTTTTGGGACAGAGAGAGGCAGAGCATGAACGGGGGAGGGGCAGAGAGAGAGGGAGACACAGAATCGGAAACAGGCTCCAGGCTCTGAGCCATCAGCCCAGAGCCTGACGCGGGGCTCGAACTCACAGACCGCGAGATCGTGACCTGGCTGAAGTCGGACGCTTAACCGACTGCGCCACCCAGGCGCCCCTAGAATTCAGTTTTTATATTATTATTATGTAAGTAAATCTATTTTACTGTATAGGCTACTATTATACTATGATCACCTTTCCTTTCTTGTATTTTTATTTTATTATTTTTAATGGGATTTTCCCCCCTTATTCATTTATTTTTATTTATTATTTTTAATTTTACATCCACGTTAGTTAACATATAGTGTAATAATGAATAGAATAGAATAGAATGGAATAGAATTTAGTGATTCATCACTTATATATAACACCCGGTGCTCATCCCAACAAGTGTCTAATGCTCTTTGCCCATTTAGCCCTCCCCCTACCCAGTACCCCTCCAGCAACCCTCAGTTTGTTCTCTGTATTTAAGAATCTCTTATGGTTTGTTTCCCTCTCTGTTTTTATATTATTTTTGCTTCCCTTCCTTTATATTCATCTGTTTTGTATCTTAAATTCCTCATATGAGTGAAGTCATATGATATTTGTCTTTCTCTGACTTATTTCTCTTAGCATAATACACTCTAGTTTCATCCATGTTGTTGCAAATGGCAAGATTTCATTCTTTTTGGTTGCTGAGTAATATTCCATTGTATATATCTATATATACTACATCTTCTTTATCCATTCATCAGTTGATGGACATTTGGGCTCTTTCCATACTTTGGCTATTGTTGATAGTGCTGCTATAAACATTGCGGTGCATGTGTCCCCTTCAAAACAACACTCCGGTATCCTTTGGATAAATACCTAGCAGTGCAATTGCTGGGTCGTAAGGTAGTTCTATTTTTATTTTTTTGAGGAACTTCCATACTGTTTTCCAGAGTGGCTGCACCAGTTTGCATTCCCACCAGAAGTGCAAAAGAGTTCCTCTTTCTCCACATCCTCACCAACATCTGTTGTTGCCTGAGATGTTAATTGGTGAGGTGGTATCTCATTGTGCTTTTGATTTGTATTTCCCTGATGATGAGTGATGTTTAGTATTTTTTCATGTGTCTGTTAGCCATCTGAATGTCTTCTTTGGAAAAGTGTCTATTCATGTCTTTTGCCCGTTTCTTCACTGGATTATTTGTTTTTTTGGGTGTTGAGTTTGATAAGTTCTTTATAGATTTTGGATACTAAGCCTTTATCTGATATGTCATTCACAAATATCTCCTCCCATTCCATCAGTTGCCTTTTAGTTTTGCTGATTATTTCTTTTGCTGTGCAGAAGCTTTTTATCTTGATGAGGTCCCAATAGTTCATTTTTTGCTCTTGTTTCCCTTGCCTCTGAAGACATGTCAGGTTAGAAGTTGCTATGGCTGAGGTCAAAGAGGTTGTTGCCTGTTTTCTCCTCTAGGATTTTGATGGCTGTCTTATGTTTAGGTCTTTCATCCATTTTGAGTTTCTTTTTTGTGTATGGTGTAAGTAAGTGGTCCAGGTTCATTCTTCTGTATGTTGCTGTCCAGTTTTCCCAACACCATTTGCTGAAGAGACTTTTTTTCCATTGGATATTCTTTCCTGCTTTGTCAAAGATTAGTTGGTCATACATTTGTGGGTTCATTTCTGGGTTCTCTATTCTGTTCCATTGATCTGAGTGTCTGTTTTTGTGCCAGTACCATACTGTCTTGATTACAGCTTTGTAATACAGCTTGAAGTCCGGAAGTGGGATGATTCCAGCTTTGGTTTTCTTTTTTAGGATTGCTTTGGCTATTCGGTATCTTTTCTGGTTTCATACAAATTTTAGGATGGTTTTAGTTCTGTGAAGAATGCTGCTGTTATTTTGATAGGGATTGCATTGAATATGTAGATGCTTTGGGTAGTATTGACATTTTAACAATATTTATTCTTCCAATCCACGAGGATGGACTGTTTTTCCATTTTTTTGTGTCTTCCTCAATTTCTTTCATAAGCTTTCTGTAGTTTTCAGCGTATAGATTTTTCACCTCTTTGGTTAGGTATCCTATGGCTTTTGGTGCAGTTGTAAATGGGATCGATTCCGTGATTTCTCTTTCTGCTGCTTCATTATTAGTGTATAGAAATGCAACCAATTTCTGTGCATTGATTTTATAGCCTGCAACTTTGCTAAATTCATGGATCTAGCGTTTTTTTGGTGTAGTCTTTTGGGTTTTCCACATAGACTATCATGTCATCTGCAAAGAGTGAAAGTTTGCCTTCCTCCTTGCCAATTTGGATGCCTTTTATTTCTTTGTGTTGTCTGATTGCTGAGGCTAGGACTTCCAACACTATGTTGAATAACAGTAGTGAGAGTTCCTTTCTTGTATCTTTAAACATTTTTCTTGGAATTAAAAACTGCCCTATTTTTTTTCGGTCCCATGAATATATACTCACTCTTATTTTTTTCAGATGCTCCACTAGATCTACTGTACACATTTAAGAAGCTTTCCCCAAATAATTTCACAAGTCTGATCATCTATCAGTTATCACTCCCTCCCTGCCCTACCCTTTTACTCCTTTATTCTACTCCTTAGAGTACAGATCCTTCTGCTCTGATGTTCTTTTTATTTTTTTACTTTGAAAGTAAAAAAAAAAAATTAAATTTGAAATAGTTGACACACAATTCTGAGAACTGCTTTGCTGCATCCCTTAAGTTTTGGTATTTCACCTTTTCATTTTCATTTGTCTCAAGATATTTTTTTATATCCCTTTAATTTCTACTTTGACTCATTAGATGTTCAGGAATGTGTTTAATTTCTGCGTATTTGTGAATTTTCCAGTTTCTTCCCGTTATTGATTTCTAATTTCACTTTACTGTGGTTGGAAACATACTTGATATAATTTCTATCTTCTTTACTTTGTTGAGACTTGTTTTGTGACCTAACATGATCTATCCTACAAAATGTTCCATGTGCCCTTGAGAAGAATGTGTTCTGCTGCTTTTGTATGTAATGTTCTGTGTGTGATTATTAGATCCATTTGGGTCTGTACTGTTGTTGAAATCTGCTATTTCCTTACTGATTCTCTGTCTGGATAATTTATTCATTGTTGAGAATAGGATATTAAAGTCTCCAGCTATTATTATATTGCTATTTCTCCTTTTAGTTCTGGAAGTATTTGTTTTATACATTTATGTAATATATCTGATATTCGGATGCATAAATATTTATAATTGTTAGATCTTTTGATGAATTGACCCCTTTATCGTCACATACTGACCTTCAAAATTCAGAGAATAGTACACAAAGACTGAAGTTTTATTACATGTAAAATTTACCCCCCACATATCAAGTAGGATGTCAAGGGATCTTAGGATGGAGTGTGGACTATGACAACATATATTCACTGAAGGGGGTAGGAAAAAGGGAGATGACCTAAGTAATTTTAGAAAACTGTTTCGAGTGGATAGTATGTGTCATAGTCCATTTAGGGTGCTATAACAGAATACCATGGATTGAGTGGCTTATAAACAACAAGTTTATTTCTCACAGTTCTGGGGTAGGAAATCCAAGATCAAGGTACCAACAGATTCAGTGTCTGGTGAGGGTAGCTTTCTGATTCATAGATGACCACCTTCTTAGTGTGTCCTCACATGGTGGAAGGGGCTAAGGAGCTCTCATGTGTCTTAAGCAAAACAAAGGCATACATAAAGAAAGTCCCACACAGGGCAAAACATCCAACACAAGCTATGAGGTCTCTTTCATCTCTTGGTAAGGAAGTGTTGCAGGCTAAGGCCATATGTATGAACGACTGCATGCATGAGACTGCCTTTCCCAGCAAGAGGCAATTAAGGTTAAATAAGGTCATAAGGTAGGGCACTAATCCAACGAGACTGGTGTCCTTATAAAAGGAGAATGGAGAAACAAGATGGGGGTGAAGGTAGAGATGCTTCAGATGACACTCTACTTCGCTTCCCTGTGGCAATGTTCTAGATTGCCAGTCAGGCTGGGTGGTTTGAGGATTATGTCATACAGCACAAGAGGGAGCTGAGGCTACCTATGAAGGAGGACCAGCATTGAGAGCTAGAAGGATTCAAAGACAGGATATGGAAGCAGCAGGAGGAGAAGGTCTGCACTGTCCAGAAGAGCTCTTGAGGCCTCCAAGTGCCTGAGTCCTAGCCCCTCCACCTATGATATAGCACACACAGTTTCTGGAAAAAAAAAAAAAAAAGGAGGATGAGGAGACATAGAAAGGTATTTACCTACAAGCCAAGTAGAGAGTTCTCACCAGGACCCGAATCAGCTGGCACCTTGATCTGGGACTTCTAGCTACCAGAACTGTGAGACAATAAATTTCTGTTGTTCGAGCCATCCAGTCTATGGTATTTTATTATGGCAGCCTGAACAGACCAATACAGACACCAAATACCTCTTCCTTCTAGTCTCCTACCCTTGGCAGCATTTTCTTGTGGCCTATGGTGTTTTGGGGGATAGGGTGGTTGGTACCTAATATGACAGTCATCGTTTATTTTGAACAATGGTTTGAGAAGTTTGGGGGCCTAAATTTTAGTCACTTTTTCAAAGGGTTAAGAAGCAAAGTGACTGAAACAGGAACTGATATGGGATCAGAAGTGCTTGTGTCCCAAGCTTCTGCCATCAGAGATGGAGCCAGATGGCTGGTAAATACCCCCAAGTTAGCTGCATCAGAAACAGGCTTAATTTGCTTATCTAACTTTAAAAGATCCATGCTTTGTGTTTCTTAGAGAAATAAAGTTTAGTAATATTAGCATCTAGACTTTTTTTGCAGATAGGTCAGAAGCAAACAGTTCCTTTGGTTTTTATGATGACATACAAACCTTATGTTCTCATTTTTCCTCCCAGTTCTCAAAGTTAGATGATCATAAATGTAGCTTTCAGAAATTCCTTATGCCATGTCACAACCTGAGGTAGGGGATTAAAGAGGAAGAGATTTGGGACACTGTGCTAGGGGACTTTTCATTTGTCATTTAATTTATTCCTAAATGCAGGTAGGGTTGCCCCTAATTTACACTTGAGGAACTGAGCTGAGAGGAGTTGAGTACTTTGCCCCCTGCTAGTAAGAGGCAAAGCTGTAAGTCAGACCCAGTCAGGCCAGGATCGAAATCAAATATTTTCTGTATGATGGTATCTTTTCATTGGGAGTGTGGTGACTTTGTAGTCAGAGTTATTTTAATGAATTAATAGTGATATGCAGGACTCTCTGGTCCTAGGCATTCTCATTTGTGGCTACAATGACCATATATATATATATATATATATATATATATATATATGTTATATATGTGTGTGTGTGTGTGTGTGTGTGTGTCTTTATACTCAAATGCCTCAGGGTTATGAGTGCCTGTGTGCGAATGGGGTTATCAGGGATCACTAATGTGGTCCAAAACCATGACCTAGAAGTCAGCATGTCCTGTTTAAGTATTTGCCACTTGCCAGGCAGCCTAACTGTGAAAGAATAGGTGATGGGGTGTCTGGGAGATAGGACTTACAGCATAAGTTTATCATATGGGGCTCTTCATCCCACACTGAGGCAACGGAAGCCACCTTTTATGAGTAGGCCCTGGAAGACTGAATTTCTCCAGGAAGGAGAATGAAATGGTTACTGCAGAAGAGACAGCCCTGTGTAGAAGGAACCTTCTTTTATTCCACTTATAGGTCTAGGCACCCATGCATGTAGTCCTGCCATGAAAACATCTGAATAAGCACGTAGAGTCCATTGTGGTCAGTAAATGTAAAAATAATTAGTGGTAGTTGCAGTTTATATTAACTCCTCTTCAACCTTGAGATAATAGTCTGGGGGTAGGTCTACTTTTAGAGTCTGCGTTTGGCTCGGATAAATTCCATTGACTCCCCTGTGCACTGAAGAACGCAGAGCAGGCCGCAATCCCTTCCAGCTTTCTGAGCAGGGCTTCTGTCTGTCTTCCAAGGACTCCTCTCAGTTCCTGAATGTCGCATAGCTGCGCACCTTTTCCCGCTTAGAAGAATGTACAAAATAGGATAACCCAGAACTGGGGGGGTGGGGGGGGGGTCGGGAAACGTATGTAGGCATTTTTGTCCAGAAGTCCTATGCCATATAAAGGGACAGTAAAAGGGACGGGGCTGTTTTAAGGGCAAATAGACTAAGTCGACTAATTGCAAGCAGGTAAAGACTCAACGACTTGCCGTCTCGGTGCTGGTGCTTGGCCAAGAGTGTTTTCTGGTTGAGGAAACAATAAATTTCGCCACCGACAGGAAAGATGGCCCAAGTAGGGGCTTCTCCGGTTTGGTCACTTTCGCTGACAAGAAAAAAAGGCTTGAAACCGATTATCCGTAGGAAACCTTGGTGTTCGAAGGCGAGAGGAGCCGGTCCCGAGAGTTCAGGTCACAGCGGTGCAGCGAGGCGACCCCCCCCCTGCACGCAGGAGCCGGGATTCCAACGCTTCCTCGCCTCGCGGCTCAGAGGTTCGCGCTCGGCACCCGCGGCTGTCAGTCAGCGTCCTGGGCCCGCCCCTCCCGGAATTCGACCAATCGTAGCCGGGAGTTGGGGGTGAGGCGACGTAGCGGGGCCAGGAAGCAGGGGCCGGGCGGTCTGGCTCAGCGGCTACAGATCGGGGCGTCCCGATGCCAGGCGGCGGGAGAGCGCAAGGAGAGCAGCTGGGCCTGGAGGTGAGTGCGGGACTGCAGGTTTTACGCGGGCGCCGGCTGGGTCCTTGCCGCTCAAGCGACCCATTGCCTGGCTCCTCGCGTGCGCCTCTCGTCTGCGAAGCCCCTTACTACGCGCGCGACAGCCCCTGAGTCCCTGGCCTGGCGCAGAGGAGCTCAGACAAGGGGATCGCGACCGGGGGCACTGGAGCCAGAAAGTGGAGACTCTGGCCCTTGGAGGGGGCAGAGCTGCAACCCCGGCAGCCTCGGACCTGAGTTGCCCGAGTCGCTGCAGGTCCCGGTAGGGAGGGGCGGGGCTGGCGCGAGCATCTCTGTCCTCAGTTTTCTGCACTTGCTGCAACGCCGGCAGGTGCAGCTGCCAAAGACCCCTCCCTAACCCAGTGCGGTCCATTTTGCGACGCCTCTCTCCTTATTCCCCAATCTCCGGTTTCGTTGCTGCTGTGGGCCCCAGCTGCCACTTGCCTGGCGATGTTCTCACACTTTGGACTCTTCTGGCATTACTCAGCTGACGCTTTGGGACATCAGATTCAGATCGTCTGGGGAGAGAAGAGTGTGACTTTGCAAGGTGTGATGTGGAAACCCTGGCCTGGATCCGTTTGATCAGAGGCCACCAGGGTGGTGGTTAGGGGCATTCTCAGTCAGGATTTATGTGAATTTTGTGTGTAATTTTCTGTAAAATTTTCCTTTCTTTTCATTATTTAAAGGAGGATTGTTGCCGTATTTCCTAAAGATGAAGAATCACACTGCTCAGTGGTCCTTCCCCCTCCTCACTGTGGTTATCATTTGGAACATCAGGGTGTGCTTGAAGCTGGCGGGACTCCCAGACCCCGATCATTAATTGTCTGATTCCATGCAGTGGAGACAGCAACACACTATTATTCCTCCATGGTGTTTGGGTTCTGCTTGAATTTGACTGTGCTTAGTTCTCTTCTCTCCTTGACAATCTCTGGCCTGATACAGTGCTGTTATTTGTTACTGAGAAAGGAAACGAAGGAAAGGAAACTGAAGTGAGGTTGGCTGTCCCTATTGCCCTGGATTCGGATTGTCCTGAGGGGACAGTGTAGGTTACAATTCAGAGATTATTTTGGAAAGGCCATCCCTGACTGAATGATAGGAGTAACACCCCTGGGCACCGCATACTAGTGGTTCCCCTATTTGGCTATATATTATGATTAAATATTATAATATTTGGAGACCTCTTTTAAAAAGCTGTTTCTTGGGACTTGCTCCCACAGATTCCTATTCAGTGTAGTCTGATTCTGAGTCTAGTCTAGTCATTGGCGTTGTTAAAAGCTTACACGATGATATTCATGGGCATGCAAGGTTAAAGAACACAGCCTATTAATGTGCTTTCTATTTTCTTATAGCATTTAATACTCTGTGACTTATTTAACTGGTTTGTTTACTTCTCAACCCCTCCCCTCCATGAAAGCATGGGGTGCTGCTTTGGTGGAAGGGCAAGGAAGGCCTAGGTGAGTCAGCACTTTGGGTGTATGAGATGAGGGTACATGAAAGAGAACTAGAATCAGAGGAACCAAGTCCTGCAGACTTCTTCTGTGCTTCATCTTCGTCCAGGGGTTGACCTTGTTTGGTGATCCATCATTTTCACGGTCTTGGATAAGTCTCCAGTTCTTTCTCTAGATCCTGGCCCGTTAAGTTTCAAGGTCTTACTCAGTCCCCTATGAAACATAGCTGCTCTTTGTTATTTATTTTTTGAAGTATAGTTGATATACAATATTATATTAGTTTCAGGTGTATGTCACAGTGATTTGACATTTATGTACATTATGAAATGATCAGCATGATCAACGTAGTTACCATCTGTCACCATACAAAGCTATTACAAAATTATTCACTATATTCCCTGTGCTATATTTGCATCCCCATAACTTATTTATTTGGTAACTGGAAGTTTGTACCTTTTCATCCTCCTCACCTATTTTTCCCATCCCCCCATTTCCCTCCGGCAACCACCAGTTTGTTCTGTATATTTATGAGTTATATAGCTGCAATTTGGAAAGTTTGATATGTAAGTATTTAAGTTGGGAATATTCCTTATAAATCTGTCATTTGTCTCATGTAGGGGTCTGTGTTTTCTAAATTGAAATTCTAGACACTTGGTCTGAAAAGCACAATTATATAAATGTGGATAGCAGTTCAGAGTATTTAGGATGGGGCATGTGCCAGAAATTGGATGTGTGGTTATCCTTTAATACATTGTCTTTGTGAAATGGTTGTCTAAGAACTTTAGTTCCCTAGAGGATGGGTTTACTGCTTGATTTTCTCTTAAAAGTACTAGCTCAACTATCTCATTGATGTTACTGACAACTGTAATTCCAAGTGATGTAAGCAATCACTTTGTAATTCTCTTATGAAAGAGGGTGGGAGGTCCAGTAGGTAATGACAGTCTAGGGTTGTTGTGATGGACCATAAAGAAGTTAGATTGGCTGGCAAGTAGTCTCAATGAACTTTGGAGAAAGAGACTCAACAGACCACAAATTTTACTTTCTGCTTGTCCTTTGAACATGAATATGAAACATGAGTAAGGGGTGGACTGACAGATCAGAAGGATTTGAAAACAAGACCACTCAAATTTAAATTACTCATGAAGTAATCATAACTTTTAGATCTGTCTGGACACGCTTGTTTTCTGTAGGTAGGATGGATTGTTGAAGTACATGGTTATTCTAGTCTTTAAGAAAAATAACGTAGGAAGCTTTTATCTTTTCTTTTTCAGTTATATTGCTATTTATAAAGTTTTGACCTTCAGCTCAGCTCTGGGAGTGATTTGCCGTGTTTAAGTTCATATATGTAAACATCCAGTTACGGTTTTTTATTAGTAGTAAAGGAAATGTTTCTCCTACTATGTTGTACTGAAATCTATGTGCATCTCAGTAGAAAATTATACTCTTGATTTCAAATACGTTTTCCTTTACGTTCAGTATCTTTAACCTATATATCATGTGCTTATCTCTGCTGGAGCAGGAAGAATGGTATAAAAATGAAAAAACATCAACCTATGCTTTGAATGTGGCAAGAAGAGAATAAGGGCTATTGTCGTGATTGCTTGAATGCAGGACTTCACACTGGAAGAAAAGTTAGATGTAAACTCTAATTTCTTAGTTGTAATAAGCATCTCTTCTTGGGAATTGGAGATTTCAAAAAAGAAAAAGGTAAATTACATTGAATAATATAGTTTATTTTCGGTTGATCTAGGAAACTTTTTCTTAGAGTCATTCCCATCTAGCACTTTTGTTTTTATTCAGTTCTAAGGCAATTTGAGATACCAAATGATATTGTTCTGCTGTCTTGGCAAACAGCTTTCTTGTTCTAATGCCTAGGTTTTATATTGGTAGGAAAATAGCAAGGAACTGTTACACATTTCTTCTTTCACTTTGAAAATTTTCATTTTGTTTGTTTGTTTGTTTATTTATTTATTTATTATATTTTAAATGTTTGTTTATTTTTGAGAGAGAGAGCGCGCACAAGCCAGGGAGGGGCAGAGAGAGAGGGAGACACAATCTGAAGCAGGCTCCAGGCTCTGAGCTTGTGAGTGCAGAGTCTGATGCAGGGCTTGAACTCAAGAACTGTGAGATCATGACCTGAGCCAAAGTCAGAAGCTTACCAAACTGAGCCACCCAGGCACCCCTGAAAATTTTCATTTTAGCTTGAGTTGTTTTCCTATATTTGCTTTAATATTCTGTTTCTCCTTATGGCTTATCTTTATTACTTTTAGAAACCCGCTTTTTTTCTTTATATTTGTGATTTTTATTTCCTGGCAAAAAATTAAGACATCAAGATAAAGATGAAGGAGAAAAACAGAAACTGCTGAGAGGTGACACCTATCAACATTTTAATATATGTCTTTTTAAAATGTTTATTTATTTATTTTGAGAGAGAGGGAGCATGAGCAAGGGAGGAGCAGAAAGAGAGGAGAGAGAATCCCAAGCAGGGTCCTCACTGTCAGCACAGAGCCCAACACAGGACTCAATCTCACGACCCTGAGATGATGACCTGATCCAATATCAAGTCAGATGCTTAACCGACCGAGCCACCCAGGCGCCCCTAATATTATGTGTCTTTCTAAAGAGAGGTCTCAGTGCTCCTCAGACCACATTTACTTAGATGTACAGATGAGTCTCTCACATCTCAGTGCTGTACTTGCGCATGGCGGGAAATCAGGTCTTTTCTCGGCATGACCTTCCAGTAATGACTTTCAGTTTAAGTCCCTGGCTGTGAGGGGCTTCTTGCATATTTGCATTGCTATCTGTGTCCCTGTAGTCCCTGTAGCTCTGGGGTCTGCTGCCCTTGCCGTCCTTCTCCACCACTGGCTGCCGCTGTGCTGCTGCTAACTGGCTCTGAATAACACATTGTCTAAACTGCTGGCGTTTCCACAGTACACAGACTATGCTTCCTATGGTGCTGCTGAATTTCTGTGGAGTGTCATCTTTGGCCTTTTCCCTCTCTGGGCATAAGAGAAACCTATGATTTTTATGGCCAACTCCTCGAGAAGGGTTTGTATAGAGGAGCAGTGTGCCCTGTTGACAGTTATTTCTTCTATTTCACTGCTATTCCTTCCCAGAATTTACAGGCACTTTGAGGTGAGTGGGCGCCTTGGTGTTGGAGAGGGGTGGTGTTGAGGGCTCATCACGTGGTTCAGTGTGTGGTATCCCTGTAGAGGTGGTCAGGAGTCCTGGATCTGTTCTAACTCAATTTAGGAGGGGAACCACCTCTTCCCTAATATGAGTGTTAGCTTTTCCCTGAGAATTTCTGGCGCCTAGTACAGTGTGTGGTACAGAACAGGCTTCCATAATTATTTGTGGCATGGATGGTTGAATCCACATATATCACGTAAGGGAAGACGTCCTGTGAGGGAATCAAGGAAGTATGATATATTGTTATTACGAAGCAGCTTTTTCTCTGATACATGGTTTCTGGTTTGTGTTTAAAAACTTTTTCTTTAATGTTTGTTTATTTTTGATAGAGAGACAGAGTGCCGAGCCAGGGAGGGGCAGAGAGAGAGGGAGACACAGAATCTGAAGCAGGCCCCAGGCTCTGAGCTGTCAGCACAGAGCCCCACGCGGGGCTCGAACTCACAGACCGTGAGATCATGACCTGAGCCGAAGTCAGACGCTCAACTGACTGAGACACTCAGGGGCCCCTGTTTTTTGTTTTGTTTTGTTTTTTAATGTAATCATAATTGGTATAGTCTTGTCATGGGGACAAGAACTACAAATACAGAGAAGTGAAATCACTGAGAAGTGAAATGAGAAGAGAGTGCTGTGGGAGTTCAGAGGATGGAGAGCATGCTAGAATAGCTTAGCCCTGTCTCCTTTATGAAGCGCAGGTGAGGAAGAGTTGTTGTGGTCCCTGTGCATGGGAATGCATTGGATAGGTGGAGTGGAAGAGTGAGGGGGTGGCGGGGCATGCCAGACCCCATACAGAGCTAAAGGGAGTGCTGGTGCAGCGAAGTGTTCCCAGATCCTCCCACAGCAGTTATGCACCCTTTCACCTTGCCTTCTCCACCCTGCGCTCTGGTCCTCCTTGGAAAGTCTCACTAGGAATAAAATATGAGTACTTTTTCTGCTTACCTATATCAAAATAACAACTGGGGGAGGGGAGCATTTTGAATTCCTTGTGTGGGAGAACAATTAGGAGCAGCAGGTTCTGACATCCTCCACCTCTAGCATTTATGATGATGGATTTGGGTGTCCTCTTAATTGTCGGGCTTAGTTTTTCTCTCCTGCATCTTCAGGGCAAGTGTCTTCCTTTCTGTGCCGTTACTCAGCTGAGGGAGGACCAGTTCTACATCTGCGCTGAGAGAGCTGGAAATCCAAAGGGCATTTCCTATCCCCTGCCATGCAGAGGGACAGCACTGTTTTCTCGAAGTCGGAATGGTTTGCACAGTATCCCAGATCTCCTCCTAAAATCACAAGGTTTCCTCCTAATGCTCTTCAAACACAATTACTTTAGGAATGTTATATGACTTGAACTATAAGAGAAGGGGAGGGATTTTATTTACTTAGACCTCTAGAAGTTGAACAGTTACTTTAATTTTCTACCTCTAAGAGTTTGAAGACATTCTTCTTTGCCTTTTTAAAAAGTTAAAACCTGGGGCGCCTGGGTGGCGCAGTCGGTTAAGCGTCCGACTTCAGCCAGGTCACGATCTCGCGGTCCGTGAGTTCGAGCCCCGCGTCAGGCTCTGGGCTGATGGCTCAGAGCCTGGAGCCTGTTTCCGATCCTGTGTCTCCCTCTCTCTCTGCCCCTCCCCCGTTCATGCTCTGTCTCTCTCTGTCCCAAAAATAAATAAACGTTGAAAAAAAAATTTAAAAAAAAAAAAAAAAAAAAAAAAAAAAAAAAAAAAAAAAAGTTAAAACCTAAATAGGTTGCAGGACAACTATCACTGTATTTATATGGAAGCGCTGGGGTTGGGTTTGAGCAAGTTGTCTGGATATGGAACAGATCTCACTGTGCTCTGGCTCTTTGCTTTCTCCTCATGACTCTGGGCCTTTGAGAAGGTTAAGGAAGAAGAAATGTCATGTCCTTCCTCTTACCCCACCCGAGACCGTTGCAGTTGGTAATTTGTGTTCTCATCTCCCCTCTTTGAAGGAGTCCCTTGAAGAAAAATGTGCTTCTTAAATCAACCCCAGCCTCTCCTCTGTACAAAGAACTCTTTGTGATACTAACAGAAAAGAAGCAAATTAAACTAAAAGCTTATCTGCAGCTCAGAAGAACAAGGAAATGGAGTTTTGAGGAGTGGAGGTAGCCTGGCGTCAGCCATGGGTGATCAAGACACAGCCAGACAATGTGGATCAATTTCTTCAAACTACGGCTTTTCTGCTGCCTGCTTGCAGTGCTGATGGTGGTGGTGTTGGTCATCAATGTTACTCAGGTGGAGGTGAGTATGTCGTATACTCCTTCATGACTAAGGGAACCAAATTAAGGATTTGGGGCTAAGTAGCCTGAGAAATGTTGGTCATCAGAAAACTTACCCAGGCCATAGCTTTTGTTTTCATTTTCTCAGTAAGGGTTTGGGTCCCTTCAGTGGTTATATCCTGTGTTGTCACAAAAGGTACAGTGATGAAGATGACAGACATGGTTTCTTCACTTATGGAGCTCATATTCTCAGTGTGCACAGGAGAAAATAATGAGTAGTCATAATCATACAGTAATAATAAATGATAGTTTGAAATTGTGAACAGTACTATAAAGATAGGAAAGCAGGCTACTCTGTAGCAGTTTAGAGAGATGAAGGAAAGCTTACTCAAGGAGGGGACCTTTTAGCAGACTCCCAGCAAAGAGCTGAAGTGTCTCAGAGGAGGGAGTTGATGAGTCTGTTTTGAAGACTATCACACAAGGGCAGAGGCTTCCTGAACCCCCTCAACTGCCTGGCACTGCGAAGGAACTTAGCAGTATCCCCCTCCCCCACTCTGCCACTCACTGCACAGATTCATAGGACACCAAAATTTATGGAGTGATTCTGTATAAGATGCTGCTGTCTGTCTTGTTGGCTTGTGGTACTTCTCAGGTCCAACGTAATTATGGTGTTTCTCTGCTTATTGGGTTTTGCTATAGATTGAATGTCTGTGTCCCCAAACATTCGGGCCCTGTGGGAGCTCAGATTACTGTTGTCTTTCATGCTTTCAAGTGGTTTTTTTATTCCGCCTCCAGGAGTTTCATCATGCACTTGTGCCCTCCAGTACTCTGCCAAGTATGCAAGTGGGACCCTCTGTAGATCTCCCAAGATCGATCTCTCTCTCTCTCTCTCTCTCTCTCTCTCTCTCTCTCTGTACCTCTCCTCCTGTCACTCTGTCCTGTGGATTCACCTTGGTCTTTCAAGACTCGGCCACATCTCTTCAACTTGAGCAGTTGGCCAGGCCCCACTTGGGTTCTGCTCTCCATGCTGCAGCCTGGAAATGCTTTCAAGGGTGCAAGCAAAGGATCACCCCCTGTATTTCCTTTCAGGCATCTTTGTCATTTGTTGTCTGATGTCCAGTGTCTGGAAAACCATTGTTTCATATATTTTGGACTTTAAAAAAAAAGTTATTTCAGGTGGAAGGGTAAATCTTACTGTTTTTTTTATCTTGGCTGGAAGTTGAAGTCTAAGGAATTTGAATTTGAGGGGAAAGTGATAATTAAGAAGCTGGAGGGGAGGGGCGCCTAGGTGGCTCAGTTAAGTGTCCGACTTTGGCTTGGGTCATGATCTCATGGTTTGTGAGTTCAAGCCCCACTTCAGACACTCTGTTGTCTGTGAGGAGTCTGCTTTGGATCCTGTGTCCCTACCGCCCCTCCCCCCACCATCCCTCTCTGGCTCACACTCTCAAAAGTAAATAAACATTTATTAAAAAAATAAAACTGGGGGGTGTGGGGAGAAGGATTAATGGGCCAAGGAGAGGAGATAATGGGATCTAGAACACAAGTGGAGCATATAACTTTGTAGGATGAGAGACACTGTATATTGTGTCTCTCTTGTTCTTGTTGTTCTTGCAGTATTAAATATGTAGGGAGAGCCGTGCTCCTTTCTCTGAGCTAAGAAGGAAAAATATCATGGTAGTTGGCAATGTAGATACATTCACTGCTGGAGGGTAAGACATTGAAGCAGTTCTTGCCCGTAGAGGAGGTGGAGGGTGGAAGGAGGAGAGTGCTGCCCAACAGGTTTGTGTGTAGGGCCTTGGAGAACAGGGTTGGGAGATAGACAGGGGCAGTAACTTTTCAAGACCAGAGGTGTGCATGGCACTCACCTTCATTGGTTTTGTGAGTGTGTGTGTGTGTGTGTGTGTGTGTGTGTGTGTGTGTGTGTGTTTTACCACATTCAACAGCCTGGGTATACAAATAGAGAAAACCTTGTATGGGTCTAGGTTCAGTGAGGAGACAGGAGAAGGGACAGAGACTTGAGAGGGCAGGCCAGAGTCCCAGAAAATTCCTATAATAGTCCAGCTTTAGTTCTTGAAAACTTCTGGACTGAATGGTAACTAACAGCTCTAATTATCTACACAAACACAAACTCAGCCCTAACGGAGGGGAGATAGCAGTAATCAATGATTAAGGCAATTCTTACCTTGAAAATAGCAAATAGGTCTTTTGTTGGAGTTCAGTAAAACATTTTCCCTGTCTGAAGAGTCATCTTGTCCCAGACAAAAATATTGTCATGGCTTTTAAACTGTTCAATTTATTACTGTGATGAGAACTGACAAAGAAGCTTGGGGTGGGGATGAGGAGTGGGAAAGCCTCTGAAGCTTGGCAACCTTCCCTCCCTTAATCCCCTTTCCATCCTATGCATCTTGGTCCTGACTATACTTCTCATGCAATTAGAGTATCTCAGCATTTTCTAAAAAGTACACACTCAGTTTTAAGTAAAAATATCACATAAAGTGTATATAGCAATATCCAGCTAAAGATTGTAGAGAGAATCATTATTTCTCTGATAAGCTCTCATTGAGCATGGCCTGCATTTATTTATTTGTTTTTTCCTCTTATTCATTGATATATATACATATATATAGTTTTTTCTGATTATAAAAACAATACCAGTTTATTAGGACTTTTGGCTGCAAGAAACCTGATTCTGGCTGGCTTTAATATTAAGGACTATTTGGGGCACCTGGGTGGCTCAGTCAGTTAGGCATCTGACTCTTGATCTCAGCTCAGATCTTGATCTCAGGGTCATGAGTTGCAGCCCTGTGTTGGGCTCTGTGCTGGGTGTAAAGCTTACTTAAAAAAAAATTCACATGGCTCAACCCCAAGTATCTGGTGATTCTTGGATTAGGCTGCTTGGGTCAATCAGCTGGTCTTTAAAAAAAAAAAATCCAGTATAATTAACATACATTGTTATATTAGTATCAAGTGAAGAATATAGTGATTCACCAATTCTGTGCATTATTCAGTACTCATCCCAGTAAGTGTTCTCTTAATCCCCTTCACTTATTTCATTCATCCCCCTCCCCCCCTCCCCAGCTCTCTTCTGGTAACCACCAGTTTGTCCTCTATATTTAAGTGTCTGGTTTTTTTGCTTGTTTTTTTTCTTTCTTTGTTTTGTTTCTTAAATTTCACATATGAGTGAATTCATAGGGTTTTTGTCTTTCTCTGACTGACTTTCACTTAGCATTATATCTTCTGGATCCATCTATGTTGTTGCAAATGGCAAGATTTCATTCTTCCTATGGCTGAGTAATATTCCATTACACACACACACACACACACACACACACACGCATACACACCATCTCTTCTTTCTTCATTTTTCTTTATTTGGACACTTGGGTTGCTTCTATATGTTGGCTATTGTAAATAATGCTATAGTAAACATAATAGTGGTGCATATATTTTCTCACATTAGTGTTTTCATTTTCTTTAGGTGAATACCCAATAGTGCAATTACTGGATCATATGGTAATTCCATTTTTAACTTTTTGAGGAAACCTCCTTACTGTTTTCCACAGTGGCTGTACCAGTTTGCATTCCTACCAACAGTGCACAAGGGTTCCTTTTTGTCCACATCCTTGCCAATGCTTGTTGTCTCTTCTGTTATTGATTTTCGCCATTCTGACAGGTATGAGGGCATATCTCATCATGGTTTTGATTTGCATTTCCCTGATAATGAGTGATGTTGAGGATCTTTTTCATGTGTCTGTTGACCATCTGTATGCCTTCTTTGGAAAAATGTCTGTTCATGTCTTCTGTCTACTTTTAAGTTGGATTATTTGTTTTTTTGTGTGTTCAGTTGTATAAATTCTTTTATATTTTTGGTAGTAACCCTTTATTAGATTTGTCATTTGCAAATATCTCCTCCCATTCTGTAGGTTGTCCTTTTGTTTTATTGATTGTTTTCCTTTGCTGTGCAGAAGCTTTTTATTTTGATATATTCCCAGTTGTTTACATGCGCTTTTGTTTACCTTACCTTGGGAGATGTATCTAGAAGAATGTTGCTATGGCCAATTTAAGAGGAATTACTGCCCGTGCTCTCTTTTAGAATTTTGATGGCTTCCTGTCTTACATTTAGGTCTTTCATCCATTTTGAGTTTATTTTTGTGTGTGGTGTAAGAAGATTCATTCTTTTGCATGTAGCTGTCCAGTTTTCCCAACATCATTTGTTGAAGAGACTTTTTCCCATTGCATATTCTTGCCATCTTTGTCATAGATTAATTGGCCAAGTAATCGTGGGTTTATCTCTGGGCTCTCTGTTCTGTTCTGTTGATCTATGTGTCTATTTTTGTGCTAGTACCATACTGTTTTGATTACTTTGTTTGCAGTCTATCTTGAAATCTGGGATTGTGATATCTCCAGTTTTGTTCTTTTTTTTTCAAGATTGCATTGGCTATTCAGCATCTTTTGTGGTTCTGTACAAATTTTAGGATTATTTCTTCTAGTTCTGTGAAAATACTGTTGGTATTTGATAGGGATTGCATTAAATCCATAGACTGCTTTGGGTAGTATGAACCTTTTAACAATATTTGTTCTCCCAATCCATGAGCATGGAGTATCTTTCCATGTGTTTGTGTGGACTTCAGTTTCTTTCATCAGTGTTTTATAGTTTTCAGAGTACATCTTTCACCTCCCTGGTTAAGTTTATTTCTAAGTATATTTATTATTTTTGGTGTAATTATAAATGGGATTGTTTTCCTAATTTCTCTTTCTGCTGCTTCATTGTTAGTGTATAGAAATGCAATGGATATCTGTCTATTGATTTTGTATCCTGACATTGGCTGCTCTTGAATAGCTGGGGTGGCTACCCAAGGAACAAGAGTAAGAGTGGAAAGGAAGAGAGGAAAAGGGTAGCAAGGAGAAGAGGGGGTGTTGTGAGCATGCATTAATGGTTTGTTATATCCTTACAACAACTTGAAAAGAGAGGGAGGCTGGAATATTTCCTAATAGGTAATCAGTAGGTAAGGGAAATTTTTTTCTTTCTTTTTATTGAGATATAGTTGACATATAACATGTAAGTTTAAGGTATACAGTGTGTAGATTTGATACACTTATATATTGCAATATGATTATGATCATAGGATTTCATAATATCATATACATATCAAAGACATGTATAACATAGTCTTTAATCCATTTTGAGTGGTATAAGATACGGATTAGTTTCATTTGTCTGCATGTGATTATAGTTTTTCCAACACCATTTGTTGAAGAGACTGTTTTCCCCGTTAAGTATTTGGGCTCTCTTGTCAAGTATTAGTTGATCCCAGGGTTGCTTGGCTGGCTCTGTCAGTAGAGCATGTGACTCTTGATCTTGGGTCATGAGTTTGAGCCCTACATCGGGCATAGAGATTACTTTTAAAAATTTAGTTGATCATATATGTGAGGGTTTATTTCTGGACACTTGATACTATTCTGTATTTATGCCAGTACCATACCGTTTTTTTAAATGCTTGTTCATTTATTTTGAGAGAGAGAGAGAGAGAGTGCACAAGCTGGGGGAGGGGCAGAGAGAGAGAGGGGAGAGAGAATCCCAAGCAGTCTTTATGTTCACTGTGGAGCCCAGTGTGGGGCTGTATCCCATGAACCATGAGATCATGACCTAAGCCGAAATCAGGAGTCAGTCGCTTAACCAGCTGAGCCACCCAGGTGCCCCTGTTTTGATTACTATAACTCTGTAGTGTAGTTTGAAATCAGGAAGTGTGATACCTTCAGCTTTGTTCTTGTTTCTTAGGATTGCTCTATTTGGGGTCTTTTATGGTTCTATACAAACTCTGTTTTTTCTACTTTTTATTAAAAATGCCATTGGAATTTTTTTTTTATTAAAAAAAATTTTTTTTTCAACGTTTATTTATTTTTGGGGCAGAGAGAGACAGAGCATGAACGGGGGAGGGGCAGAGAGAGAGGGAGACACAGAATCGGAAACAGGCTTCAGGCTCTGAGCCATCAGCCCAGAGCCCGACGCGGGGCTCGAACTCACGGACTGCGAGATCGTGACCTGGCTGAAGTCGGATGCTTAACCGACTGCGCCACCCAGGCGCCCCAAAAAATGCCATTGGAATTTTGATAGGGATTGCTTTATAAATGTCTGTTAGGTCCATTTAATCTAATGTATGTATGGTTCAAGTCCAATGTTTCTTTGTTGATTTTCTGTCTGGATGATCTGTCCATTGCTGAGAGTGGAATATTGAAGTCCCCTACTATTATTTTATTGTTTTCTCTTTCTCCCTGTAGTTCTGTTAGAATTTGATTAATATATTTAGGCGTTCTGATGTTGAGTCGGTATATGTTTATGATTGTTATATCTTCTTGATGAATTCACCTCTTTATCATTATATAATGACCTTTTTTGTCTCTTGTTACTGTTTTTGGCTTAAAGTCTATTTTGTCTGATATAAGTGTAGCCACTCCCTCTTTCTTTTAGTTTCTACTTATATGGACTATCTTTTTTCATCCCTTTGCTTTCAGCCTATGTGTGTCTTTAAATCTGGAGTATCTTGTAGGCTGCCTATAGTTGGGTCTTTTTTTTTTTTTTTTTTAATATATTCAGCTACTATTTGCCTGTTGCCTGGTGAATTTAATCTACTTATATTTAGAGTATTTATTGATATGTAAAGGCTTACCATGCCATCTTATTAAGTGCTTTCTGAATGTTTTGTGTTTTCATAGTTTCTTTTTTCCTATGTTTCTGCCTTCTTTTGTAAATTGGTGTTTTTCTATGGTGGTATGCTCTGTTTTTCCTTTCTTTCTCTTGTGAATCTTCTCTATGGTGTTGCTTTGTGAGTACCATGGAACTTACATAAAATATCTCTTCGATAAAGCAGTCCATTTTAAGCTTACAGCAACTTAACTTCAGTAGTATACAAAGCTCCACCCTTGTACTCTCTCCCTTTATATTTTTGATGTCACAATTTACCTTTTTTATATTGTGTGTTCATTAAATTACAGTAGCTATAGTTACTTTTAATGCTTTTTCCATTTAACTTTAATGCTGTAGTTAAGTGGCTAACACACTATTCTATTATAGAATTAGAGTTTTCTAATATTGACTGTATATTTATTTTTACTATTATGTTGTATACTTTCATATGTTCTCATGTCACCAATTAGTATCTTTTCATTTCAGCTTGAAAAACTCTTTTCAGCATTTCTTGTAAGGCTGATGTAGTGGTGATGAACTCCCTCAGCTTTTGTTTGTCTGGGAAAGTCTTTATTTCTTCTTCATATCTGAAAGCTTACTTTCCCTGATACAGTATTTTTGGCTGGCAGTTATTTTCTTTCAACACTTTGAATATGTCATTTCACTCTTTCCTGGCCTGTAGGGTCTCTGTTGAGAAATCTGCTGATAGCCAAATGGGTGTTCCTTTGCAGATTATAGTCTTTTCTTCAGGCTGCTTTCAGGATTCTCGGTTTTTTGACAGTTTTATTATATTGTGTCATGGAGAAGGTCTTTTTGCATGGAGATATCAGGGTGATCTATTAGCTTTGTGAACTTGGTCATATAATTATATCCACAGGTTTGGAAAATTGGCAGCTATTATCTTTTTAAGTAAACTTTCTGACCCCTTTTCACTCTCTGTTCTTTCTCAAATCCCAATTATTCTAATATTTGTACATTTAATATCATTCTATAGATCATGTAAGCTGTCTGTGTTCTTTTTCATTCTTTTTTCTTCATTCATTTCTGATTGGGTTATTTTAAAGTTTAATTTTCCAGTTCGCTTATTCTGTTTTCCATTTGAGATGCTCTACTGTAGATGCTTTCTGTTGAATTTTTCATTGCATTCATTGAATTTTTGTTTGCTTTTTTATGATTTCTCTCTGTAGATTTCTTATTTTGTTGAATTATATGGGTTTTCTTACAGTTTGTTGAGTTTCCTTAAATTCTTTACCAGATGGTGTTAAATTCTGTGCCTTTGAGCTAGGTTATTGGAAGATTATTGTTATCTTTTGGTGATAATGTATTTCCTTGATTTTTCATGTTCCTGTAGATTTGCATTGCTGCTTTTACATTTAAAGTAGCAGATACTTCCTCAAATTTATACTATCTGCTTTCAGATGGGGTAAATTGTTTGTTGGTCCTATGATATCTGGGGTTTTCTCCACTCTTATATGGATACACCTTCCCCACATTTTTCCTTCTTCATATGGCATAATTCCTAAGCTTTTCTCTCTTCTGATTCTTACAACCCAGCAGGCTAGCCGCTCTTAATTTCTTTTGTTTTCCAGAAGGTGGCACTGTAACTCAGCTTTCTGGTTTCTTCTTTGCCCAGAGATACTAGTTTATTTTTCTGATAACACTCATTTATCAGACTTACACTTTCCACTTCATGTGGAAGGGTATGCGAAGAGCTGATGGCAGAATTGGGGGAGGTGTGAGTTTAGCACTCAGGGTGTTGGGGGTGCCTCATGGGTTTGGTGGGGAGATTGTCAGGTAAGATTCTCCAATAGGCTTGTGGACAGACTTTCTGTTAAAGTCCTCAGCAGTTAGCAGGACCTGCATCCTTTCAATGCCCTTTGATATTCTTATTTGCCTTTTTCTTGATCTCCTCCCTCCTACTAGACTCAGTACTCTGGGTGCTGCTAGAGAGAAATGGTTTTTTTTTTAGCAGCATCCCATTCAGCAAGGGTGGCTGAGCATTAACTCACCACTCTCCGTTTCCCTCTTGGAAGATAGTTCAGCCTCTGCACTGTGTTGTGTTGGGGGAGGGGAAGCACTGGCAGAGTTCCTGTTAACCCCTCCACTACATCACCAGTGGCATACTAGCATCTCCTCTAGGGAATGCTGGATTTCCACAGGTTGTTCCTCATTCACTGGGATCTGCCCAGGTCAGTACTCTTGAGGTTTTCCTCCCAACTGTGGCCGAGCGGGGTTGGTGTAAGTTCACTGGCAGCCTGTGCTGAGGTCTGTCTGCCTATTACCAGATGCATATATGGGCGAGACTTCTGGATTCCTGGCATATGGTGCTGTTTCCCACAACTCCCATAAAGGCATTTTTGTTTGTGAATGAATGCCTAATTCACTGTTGAAAGGGGGACAAAAAGAAGTAATGTATCAGGCTGTTACCATGCTGATGTCAACTCTGCTAAGGGAAAAATTTCAAAGTCATTTTTGTTTTCCTCCATTACTTTTTAAAATTAACAAATAACACCATGTTCTTCTTTCTTTCTTTCTTTCTTTCTTTCTTTCTTTCTTTCTTATTTTTTAAAATGTTTAATTTTGAGAGAGAGACAGAGTGTGAGCAGGGGAGGGGCAGAGAGAGGGACACACAGGATCCAAAGAAGGCTCCAGGCTCTGAGCTGTCAGCACAGAGCCTGACACAGGGCTCAAACACATGGGCTCGAACTCACGAACCACCAGATCATGCCCTGAGCTGAAGTTGGATGCTCAACTGACTGAGCCACCCAGGTACCCCCCTACCATGTTCTCCTTTAAAATAAAGGCTCCTAATGAAATCTTTTCAACTGAAAATGTCTGTATGTAAGTGTAGAATGAAAGGGAAAAAAATACAGAGTCTGAGAACTCTAAAGGATTAAAAATCCCTTATATATTTTGGGGTTATTTTTACCTTGTATGGGATTATTTTTTACCATGTATAAGTTATTTTTATTGTTTATTTATTTTGAGAGAGAGAGAGTACACGCAGGAAGGGACAGAGAGAGAGGGAGAGAGAGAGAGAGAGGGAGAGAGAGAACCCTAGAGCCTGATATGGGGCTTGATCCCACGAATTGTGAGATCATGACCTGAGCCAAAGTCAAGAGTAGAACATTTAACTGACTGAATCACCCAGGTGCCCCTGCCATGTATAAGATTTTGAAGTGTTTTGGCATAGGTGGGGAGCTTGAGGAGTTTGCTTGGCATAGGTGGGGAGCTTGAGGCTCTACATTGAGCCAGCCAAGTGTCCCCTGAAGACTTTTTTAAGAGAACTTTTATGTTTAAAGCAGAATTTTTTTTATTATTTTTAAATTTTAATTTAGTATAGCTGGCATACGGTGTTATACTAGTTTTAATTAGTGTATTAGTTATATTATGTGTACAACATAGTGATTCAACAATTCTGTACATCATTACTCAGAACTCATCATCATAAATGTTCTCTTAATCCCTTTCACTTGTTTCACCCACGCTCTCACCCATCTCCCCTCTGATATGCTTTATTTTGTCTTGTTTTGTTTTGTTTATTTTATTTTATTTATCAAATAGGCTTCATGCTCAGCACAGAGCCAATGCAGGGCTTGAACTTACAACCCTGAGATCAAGACCTGAGCTGAGATCAAGAATAGGACACTTAACTGACTGAGCCACCCGGATGCCCCTGATATACTTTATTTTCAATGAGTAGCCTCTTAAAGTTATTTTTTTCAACAAGAACATTTTTACTTGAAGCATATTTTAGAATACATGGCTCTAAAAGATATATATAAAACATTCCATCCAAGAAAAATAGAATAACATTTTCTTCAAGTACACACACAGAAGAATCCTCTGGTTAAATAACATAAAAAGAGACATAACAAACATTACAATTTTAAGAAGACTAAAATCATACCAAGTATATTTTCCAACCACAGTGGTACAAACTAAAGATTAATAATGAAACAAAGCTGAAAAATCTACAATGTATTTCTTCTTTTTTTTAATGTTTATTTTTGAGAGAGAGACAGAGAGAGACAGAGAGAGAGAAAGACAGAATGTGAGTGGGGGAGGGGCAGAGAGGGAGGGAGAAACAGAATCTGAAGTAGGCTCTAGGCTCTGAGCTGTCAGCAGAGTCGGACATGGGGCTTGAACCCACAAACTGCGAGATCATGACCTGAGCCAAAGTCAGATGCTTAATCGACTGAGCCACCTAAGCAACCCCCCAAAATCTACAACGTAAATACTAAATTTTAATATGTAAATATTAACACGCTACTGCACAAGCAATTGGCCCAACAAGAAATTAAATGGCAAATCAAAATATGTCTCGAAACAAAAGGAAAAAAAACACAACCTTCCAAAACCTGTAGGATGCAGCAAAAGCAGATGAGTGAATTTTATGCTATAAATGCTCATATTAGGAAAAAAATTTGAAATAAACAACATTACACCACAAGGAACTAGAAAAAAGAAACTTAGCTGAAATTTAGTAGAGGAAGGAAATAATAAAAATCAGGAATAAATAAGAGACCAGAATAAATAATAACATCGAAAGTAATGACCAATTTTTCCAAAAAATGAACAAAGTTGGCAATTTTCTTAATTACATTAGCTAAGAAAAAAGAGGACTCAAAAACCAAAATGAGAAATGGAAGAGAAAACAATACAACAGATAACCACAGAAATCAATAGTGTGATAACAGATTACTATAAACAATTATAAACTAAAAAATCAGATAACTTAGAAGAAAAAACTCCAGATAATTCCTAAAAAATGTGGAAGTTACGAAGATTGAATCATGAATCTTGAATCCAAGAGGTGGGAAATCTTCTTAGACCAATAACAAAAATGGATGTTGAATTAGGAATAAAAAAATCTCCCAGCACTGAAAAGCTCAAGACCACCTAGTTTCATTGGTGAAATCTACCAATCATTAAAAACAATAATAATTAATGGAAATCTTTATCAAAATCTTATGAATAATGGAATAGAGGGAACACTACCCTGTACCAAAGCAATATAAAAACAATACAAGAACAAAAAAGTCTGGTTTGTCCAATATAAGTATTGCTACTAGGACTGGATTTTCTATTCTTTTGACACCCATTTGCATGATAGGTGTTTCTCCACCCCCTTACTTTTAATCTGCAGGTGTCTTTAGGTCTAAAATGAGTCTCTGGCAGGTTTAAAGCAAAATTGACCAGAAATGTTTTTTGTTAGTTTCAGCCTCTTGATTACCACTGTTCTGGACTGGTCCTCATGGTTCTTATTATGACTGCCAGCAGGACACTTTGAAAAACAACAGGTTTTATTATTCATGGGTCCTGGAGGGTATACAACACACCTGGGGTCACACAGTGAGGTCATGGGTAGAGAAAGAAAAGAGTGTGGGCTTGGGGTTCTGTTGTTTTTGGGGTCCATGGGTAGGGGCATGGGGTTTCACAGGTTCATTCTTTATTGGTGAATTTAAAACATAAGAGTGGGAATTTAAAGCACAGGGAATGGTCAGTTATCTAAATCAACCAAGATCTCTAAAGCAAAGGAGCCTTGTGTGGGAGGTGGTAGCCTGGCTCTTTATCTAGTCATTTGACTGCCAGTGTGTTTTTCTGAGATAGCTGTCTTTGAAGTGGAATTGAAGTCAGGCACTTGCATGACAAAATAGAAAGAAATGATTGTCAGGGCTTACATTGTAGGAAGATGACAGAGATTTCCCACATACTCTTCACCCCTTTACATGCTTAGCCTCTCCCATTATTATTTTTTTTTCAATATATGAAATTTATTGTCAAATTGGTTTCCATACAACACCCAGTGCTCATCCCAAAAGGTGCCCTCCTCAATACCCATCGCCCACCCTCCCCTCCCTCCCACCCCCCATCAACCCTTTTAACAGTCTCTTATGCTTTGGCTCTCTCCCACTCTAACCTCTTTTTTTTTTTTTTTTTCCCTTCCCCTCCCCCATGGGTTTCTGTTAAGTTTCTCAGGATCCACATAAGAGTGAAACCATATGGTATCTGTCTTTCTCTGTATGGCTTATTTCACTTAGCATCACACTCTCCAGTTCCATCCACGTTGCTACAAAAGGCCATATTTCATTTTTTCTCATTGCCACGTAATATTCCATTGTGTATATAAACCACAATTTCTTTATCCATTCATCAGTTGATGGACATTTAGGCTCTTTTCATAATTTGGCTATTGTTGAGCCTCTCCCATTATTATGTCACTCACCAGAACAGTAAACATTTTGTTTTTTAAGTTTATTTATTTATTTATTTATTTATTTATTTACTTATTTATTTATGTAGAGAGAAAGTGAGCATGGGCAGGGGCAGAGAGAGAGAGAGAGAGAGAGAGAGAGAGAGAGAGAGAGGGAGGGAGGAGAGGGAGGAAGCCAAGCATGTTCCACTGTCAGTGAGGGGTGGATCTTACCCACTGGGAGATCATCACCTGAGTCAAAATTAAGAGTCAGGTGCTTAACTGACTGCGCCCCCCAAGTGCCCCAGAATGGTACATTTTTTAACCAAGGATAAACCTACCTTGACATATCATCACCCAAGGTCCATAGTTTACCTTAGGATTCTCTGTTGGTTTAGTATATTCTACAGATTTAGACAAATGTGTAATGATAACTGTCCATCATTATAGCGTTATACAGAGTATTTTCTCTCCCTAAAAATCCTCTCAGCTGTCTGCCATTTCTTTTTGATTCTTTCTGGGAGTTTCTATCTCTGTCTTTACAGTGCCTATCTGTTCTTTCATGTTGTCTGCTTTTTCCCTTAGAGGCCTTATAGATATTAATTATACTTGTTTTATTTTTTTATTTAAAAATTTTTGTATATAATTTATTGTCAAATAATCATACTTGTTTTAAATTACTGGTCTGATTATTCCAACAACTCTGCCATAGCTGAGTCTGGTTCTGATGCCTTATTTGTGTTTTCAAACTATGTGTTTTGTCTTTTAGTATGTCTTACAATTTTTTGTTGAAAGCTGGACACAATGTACTGGGTAAAGGAAACTCTGATAAATAAGTTTTTAGTGGTGAGGTGTGAGGGAGGTGAAGCGATTTATAGTCCTATGAGTGACTCTCAGTCCTTTAGGGAGCCTTTGGTATGGGGCTGTGAACTTCAAAAGTGCTTCTCAATCCTCCCCCAACACTCTTTAAGCTGGATAGATGGTTAGAATGGGCTGGAGCTGGGTATGTTCCCTACCCCAGTTTGGTTAAGTTCTGATAAAACCCCAATAGATTAGGCTCTGGTAAAATAGTTTCTCTTGGGGGCAGGCCTTGTTAAGAAGAACAGAATGCTCTATTATATTTCAAAATGATTCCTTTTCTTCTTGTTTTGCTGGAAGTCTGATATTTATTACAGGAACTTGATTGAGCTCCCAGAGGTGAGATCCACAGTGTGGAGATCTCCTTATGACTTTATTCCTCATCCTGATGTCACTGTGTTATAATAAGATAGCCCTGTTAAACTAGTAAGCTCTGGGTTTTGAGACAATGTCATACCAAGTAGTTTTATTAAAATTAAACTGAAGCAGAGATATATTTGGCTGATATAAGGAAATTTATTATAGCTGTGGTTTCTGTTTTTATGTTTCTGTCTTCAGTACTTGGACCATGAGACTGTTTCAGCCACATTCATCGACAGCAGTGGACAGTTTGTTTCCTCCCAGATGACAAGAATTAGCCGGAATCCTTACTGTGGCTATGAGCATCAGACTCTGTCCAGCCGGGAGCGCACAGAGGAGGACTCCCTGCTGGCTGCCTTACAGTGGCAGGTGCCTGATGTGGGTCCAGTCCCCTTTGTGAAGAGCACTGACCCTTCTTCCAGCTACTTTGTTATCTTGAACTCCGCAGCCTTCTTCAAGGTGGGAAGCCAGCTAGAAGTGCTGGTTCATGTGCAGGATTTTCAAAGAAAGCCCAAGAAGTATGGTGGAGACTACCTGCAGGCCAGGATCCACTCCCCTAAGCTGCAGGCAGGGGCTGTGGGCAGAGTGGTAGACTACCAGAATGGGTTTTACAAGGTCTTCTTTACTCTGCTCTGGCCAGGCAAAGTTAAAGTGTCCATATCTCTGGTCCACCCCACTGAGGGGATCAGAGTTCTTCAGCGCCTGCAGGAAGAGAAACCACACAGAGTCTATTTCAAGAGTCTCTTCCGTTCAGGAAGAATTTCTGAAACCACTGAGTGCAATGTGTGTCTTCCTGGGAGTCTTCCCCTGTGTAACTTTACAGATGTCTACACTGGAGAGCCCTGGTTCTGCTTCAAACCAAAGAAGCTCCCTTGCAGTAGCAGAATTAACCATTTCAAAGGTGGATACCTGAAGGGCCTCCTAACTGCTGCAGAGACCGCTTTCTTCCAGAGGTAGGTGTTTCTTGTTCCAGGGGATAATTTTAAGGTCCTTTTCCACTGTTTTTGTCTCAATTAGGTGACATCATCCCATTTAGAAGACTTTCTTGTTTTGGTTATTTGCTTCATATAACTTTCTGAAGTTGGCCCTATTTGGGAGAAGTAGCGAATAGGAAAATAAATAAATACTTATATTTTGTGAATAGTTTTTATTTTTATTTATTTATTTTAAAGTATTTTTAGATTTTTAAAAATGTTTAAGGGATCTGTACACCCAACGTGGGGCTCAAACCCACAACCCCAAGATCCAGAGTTGCATGCTCCAGTGACTGAGCCAGCCAGTGCCCCCTTGTGAATAGTTTTTAGAAAGTGAAGCTTAGAGCTTCTTCTAGTTCAAATTAAAGACCTTTTACCCTCAGATTTATGTTTTACTTCAGAACTACATAGCACATGGATAACTATATAAGAAAGATCACTTATTCACAGAACAGATGAAAAACATCGCCCAAGAACAGGGTGACAAGAGGTCTTGTAGTCAGGACACTTTTATCTTCATGTCTAATAAGCTAAAAAAATTTCAGGAGCACCTAGGTGGCTCAGTCAGTTAAGCAGCCTACTCTTGGTTTCATCTCAGGTCATGATCTCACGGTTTGTGAGATTGAGCCCTGCTTTGGGCTCTGTGCTGACGGTGCAGAGCCTGCTTGGGATTCTCTCTTTCCTGTCTCTCCCCTGCTTGGGCTTTCTCTCTCTCTCTCTCAAAATAAATAAATAAACTTTAAAAACATTTTTAAGTGACATATTATCAGTTGTTAAAATCATATACTGATAGGAAAAGGACTATGAATATGACAACATTGCTGGGTTGACTTAACGATAAACATGGGAAACCAGGAATATCACGGCAAACTATGTTTTTTAAATTAACAGTTAGGGAAATTTTTGCATTATTGTGTACAAATTTCTCTTGTGGAACATAAGTGTAAAACTTTTTCAGCGGAAAATGCGGAATAATGTGCAGAGTGGAATGTATGGGATCAGTATGGATTAAATGTTTTCTTCAACATTTTGTACAGTTCTAAAGTAAAATAGCATGCCTAAGGAAAAAAATTATAAAAGCCATATGGCCAAAAAGTCCAATTACTTGACAGAATGTAAAAATGCCTTTTATTTTTTTATTGAAATAAATACTTAAAAATACTCCTTGGTGGAGAGGTAGTTTTGTTGAGTACCTCTGGGCACCCGTAAAAATTTTATGTTTTATGCCCACTTCTTACTCAGTGAGGGAAATGTTCCTACTATAACGTATGTAGGAGCTTCTCAAACAAAGCTCTGATTTTTCATTTCTGGAGTCTGCTTTTGGTCGTATCAGTTTTAAATACATGTTTGCTGGACTGATGCCATGCTTTTAGAGGGATGCTCTTAGATGCCAGCAGAGGGAGCACTATTCAATGTATTTACTGTACTGTTCTTCAGAAAACTGTCTAGTTTGTCGTGTGGCTGAGTATACAAGGACTTTAGCTTTAGTTTTAATCCTGGGTTCAATTTCAGACACGTTATTTATCAATGACGGTGAGCAGATGATTTCAGGTCTGTGTACTTTTTGCCTATGTGTGAAGACTGCTCAGTTCCTCCCCTTTAGGGTTGTGTTGTCAGTCTCCTTAGTGGCTTAGCAAAAAAAAGGAAGCACAGCTTATAACTTACTGAAATTCCATGTGGAAAAAAGTGGGAGAAAAATTTGAGAGTAAGTGTAAAATTTAAGAATATTCCTGACACTAAATCCTACCATTAAAACCAGAAAACACCTGTGAATCGTGAAGGATGAAATAATTATGTCTCTGTCCTTACTTGCACATCCTGGATGAGGCTGACTGATGGCACTTTGTAGTAGAATCATTAAGAAATTCTACTTACCTAGAAGTTTGCTGATAAGATGTTGCTTGAGGTAACATTTTTGGGAATCAAACATCTGATAGTTCTGCTACTGATTTTTTTTCTTGCATTGTTTATTAGAATTCTGAAATTTTACATCAGCTAACTAAAAAGAAGAAGATTGAAATTGATTTTTTGAGGTGTCCTTGGGTATGCTTTTTTGAGCTCATGGCCTGAATATGTTAAGCTGATACCCATTTTTACCTTTTTTCCTTGGTGGCTCATAGCATTGCTTAATTCAGAAAGGATTAAGCTTAGCTTTGGTCTTTGGTTCTCTAAATAACAGTTGGACAATTAAGGTGATCTAATCTTTGTTCTTTACTCCTAAAAAATGTTGGTTTTAGAAAGAACAACAGTACTTTGCTTAAAAGATTCTATTAATATAAAGGAAGGCTTTTTGAAAGAATGAGGTTCTCACATGAAAAGCTTCCCATATATTTTAGCATCATTTCATATTTTCTTTTTTCTAACTTTGTGCTTAAAAAAACTTTCAAATCATTAGAAACACTGCAAGAATAATAAAAATGAACATCCATATAGCTTTAACTTAGATTCACCATTGTTAATGTTTTGCCACATTTGCTTTCTCTCTCTTTCTCTTTGTATGTGTGTTTATATACATGTCTGTTGATGTATAATTATCCCCCTTCCCAGAGCATTTGAGAGTAAGTTGCAGGCAACATGGTGTTGCACCTCATGGGTATGCATCTCCTGGCACATGAACTTTCTCCAACATATAACTGTAACATATTTATCACACTTGGGGCATTTATCATTAATACAATACTATTATTGAATATACAGTCCATACTCAAGTTTCTCTGATTGTCCCAATAATGTCCTTTATAGCTGTCATTTTTATTTTAACTAATCTAACCTATGATTACTTACAATGTGTTTAGTTATCCTTTCTTTTAAATTTTATTTATTTATTTTGGGAGAGAGAGAGAGAGAACACAAACAGGAGAGGGAAAGAGAGAGGGGGGAGGACAGAGGATCTGAAGGGGGCTCTGTGCTGACAGCAGAGAGCCCCATGCGGGACTCGAACTCACAAAATGTGAGATTGTGCCCTGAGCCAAAGTTAGACGCTTAACCAACTGACTGAGCTACTCAGGCACCCTCAGTTATCTCTTTAATCTTTAATTTGGATGAGGTTTCTAGCTTGTGTTTTTTTGTTTGTTTGTTTGTTTGATTTTTTGTTTATTTTGAGAGAGACAGAGACAGTGTGAGCAGGGGAGGGGCAGAGAGAGAGGGAAAGAGAGAGAATCCCAAGCAGGCTCCACCCTGCTATTGCAGAGCCAGATGTGGGTCTCAAACTCATGAAGAGATCATGACCTGAGCCAAAACCAAGAGTCGGACACTCAACTGACCGAGCCACCCAGGCGCCTCCTCTAGCATGTTTTTCACAACATTAAGGTTTTGATGTCACTGCTTTGTAGATGTCCCTTAATTTGGATTTGCTGCTTTATTGTTTCTACATGACCAGATTGAGGTTAAACATTTTTACAGGAAAATTACAAAGGGCAAATTTTCTTCTTTTCCTTATCTTAAAGCTCTCCCACGAAAGCAGTTTATTTGTGCTGTTTTAAAAGTCATGTTCTGGGGCGCCTGGGTGGCGCAGTTGGTTAAGCATCCGACTTCAGCCAGGTCACAATCTCGCGGTCCGTGAGTTCGAGCCCCGTGTCGGGCTCTGGGCTGATGGCTCAGAGCCTGGAGCCTGTTTCCGATTCTGTGTCTCCCTCTCTCTCTGCGCCTCCCCCGTTCATGCTCTGTCTCTCTCTGTCCCAGAAATAAATAAACGTTGAAAAAAAAATTAAAAAAAAAAAAGTCATGTTCTCTCCTAAATGTAACTTATTTAAACTATTTTCTAAACATACAGTTGACCCTTAAAAGTCTCAGGATTTAGACGTGCCAACCACCTGCACAGTCAAAAATCTGCTATAACTTTTGACTTCCCGAAGACTTTACTAATATTCTACCATTGACCAGAACCTTTACTGATAAGAACAGTTGATTAACACATATTTTGTATGCTGTATGTATTATATATACTGTAGTCTTATAGTAAAGTAGGCTAGAGAAAAGAAAATGTTAAGAAAATCATTAGGAACAGAAAATACATTTACAGGACTGTACTGCATTTATTGAAAAAATCCATGCATAAGTGGAGCTGCACAGTTCAAAGCCATGTTGTTCACACAAAAGACCTTGAATAGTCAAAGTAATATTGAAGAAGAAAACCAAAGCAGGAGGCATCACAATCCCAGACTTTAGCCTCTACTACAAAGCTGTAATCATCAAGACAGTATGGTATTGGCACAAAAACAGACACATAGAACCAATGGAATAAAATAGAGATTCCAGAATTGGACCCACAAATGTATGGCAAACTAATCTTTGACAAAGCAGGAAAGAATATCCAAAGCAGGAAAGAATGGAAAAAAAATAGTCTCTTTAACAAATGGTGCTGGGAGAACTGGACAGCAACATGCAGAAGAATGAAACTAGACCATTTTCTTACACCATTCACAAAGATAAACTCAAAATAGATGAAGGACCTGAATGTGAGACAGGAAACCATCAAAACCCTAGAGGAGAAAGCAGGAAAAAAACCTCTCTGACCTCAGCCATAGCAATTTCTTACTTGACACATCTCCAAAGGCAAGGGAATTAAAAGCAAAAATGAACTATTGGGTTCTTGTGAAGATAAAAAGCCTCTGCACTGCAAAGGAAACAATCAGCAAAACTAAAAGGCAACCCACGGGATGGGAAAAGATATTTGCAAATGACATATCGGACAAAGGGCTAGTATCCAAAATCTATAAAGAACTCACCAAACTCCCCACCTGAAAAACAAATAATCCAGTGAAGAAATGGGCAGAAGACATGAATAGACACTTTCTAAAGAAGACAACCAGATGACCAACAGGCACATGAAATGAAAAGATGCTCAACATCACTCCTCATCAGGGAAATACAAATCAAAACCACACTGAGATACCACCTCATGCCAGTCAGAGTGGCTAAAATGAACAAATCAGGAGACTATAGATGCTGGCGAGGATGTGGAGAAAGGGAACCCTCTTGCACTGTTGGTGGGAATGCAAACTGGTGCAGCCATTCTGGAAAACAGTGTGGAGGTTCCTCAAAAAATTAAAAATAGATCTACCTTATAACCCAGCAACAGCACTGCTAGGAATTACCCAAGGGATACAGGAGTACTGATGCATAGGGGCACTTGTACCCCAATGTTTATAGCAGCACTTTCAACAATAGCCAAATTATGGAAAGAGCCTAAATGTCCATCAACTGACAAATGGATAAAGAAGATGTGGTTTATATATACAATGGAATATTACTTGGCAATGAGAAAGAATGAAATAAATTATATATATATACACACACACATACATACCTGTGTGTGTGTGTGTGTATAATAAAGACTGAATGTTAGTTTCAGAAAAAAATAAAGAAATAATGGCTGCAAACTTCCAAAATGTTTGAAAAAAAGAAATGATCCTCTTGTAGGCAGCAAAAAAAAAAAAAACACACACACACAAAAAAACAAAACATGTTGTTCAAAGTCAGCTGCACTGCCTTCCTTGTTTCTTGTCTCCCCATTAGAATGTCATTTCCCTGAAGGAGGAGATGCTGTGTGTCTTGTTTATTGTTACATCCCTGACATCTAGGACAGTGCCGGGCCCATAGTAGAAGCTTAAAAATTATATTTTTATTTTATTAAAAAAATTTAATTCCAGTGTGGTTAACATACAGTATTATATTAGTGTCAGGTGTATAATATTGATTGTGATTCAACAGTTCCATATATTACTCAGTGCTAATCAATAGAAGTGTACTCTTTAATTTTCTTTACCGATTTCATTCATCTCCCTGCCCACCTTCCCTCTGGTGACCATCAGTTCTCCATAGTTTTTTGTACTATCTGTTTTTTGGTCTCTCTCTTTTTTTTCCTTTGTTCATTTAGAAGCTTAAGAATTATTTAAGAACATATCTCTTTTGAACTTATTTTTGATAAAACAAAATATTGTGATTCAAGTTCACATATCAAGAATTTGGAAAGTTAGCATTTTATTTTTTTGTCTGTTTTTGGCCTAAGTGTAAGAGGTAATTGTTGTGACCCAGTTTCTGGCATAGTTATACCAAATTTCCAGTACTTTTTCCCTGGACTCCACACTCTCCCACTTTTTCACACAGCCCTCCATCTAATATTGTCCAAGCATGGACTCTAGCCCAGGGCCTGTGCTAAGTGCTGGAGACAAAAGGTGAGTGAAACACAATCTGTGTCACTGAGGAGTATGTTTTAGAAAGAGACACTACAGGGCCATACCAATGGTGAACAAAGTCCTGAAAGAGCACATATCTGGGGACAAGTGTCTCTAGTAGGACTCATCTCTGTTCTGGGCAAGGCCTAAGGAATCTGACCTGTGATTTAATGCTACATAGATTTATAATCTGAAAATTAGATAGTGACAGAATGGACATTCTCATCAGTGTGAGCCATTTTCCGAGTCCAAGGGGAATAAAGAATTTAAACCAGAATTTGTCATTTTAGAGATTATACTCTCAGGGCTATGTGGTGAAAAATTAAAAACCTATTTAATTTCTGTTCATTTTATATATCCACATAACCTGTTTATTTTAAGAGACCTGGTTTATTAATTGATTGTGTTGAGTAGCATTTATAAGAATATTTCATCTTAAGGTTCTGTGAAATCCTGTTATTTTAATTTGCAAATGAAGATACATATTAGAAAGTAAATGTTCTCAAATCTAAACTTGTATTCTTCTTATTCCTTTTAAAGTGGTGTCAATATCAAAATGCCAATCAACTCCAGTGGACCTGATTGGGTGACTGTGATTCCGAGGAGAATAAAAGGTAAAAAGAATGAGCTTGATGATTTGTTGTTTTTCTTGCTAAATGGGTTGAGGCTCTGTGGTTTCACTAATGTCATGAAAACTTCTTTCCTCCTTTTAATATGCCATGGTTACTTCTGGGCACAATTGAAAATACTAAAAGAGCTTTTTAATTAAAATAAATCAGACCTTATGTGCATAATCTTGGGCTTTGCTATTTATACTCCTGTGAAAGTTGTCTTCTTCCCCTTCCCCTCTCTGGTTGGCTGCTCAAGAGACTTCGGTGCTATACTGTCCGATATGGTAGCTACTAGCCACACATGGCTATTTAAATTTAAATTAATTAAAATTAACTAAAAATTAAAATGTAATTCTTTTTTTTTAAACAAAATTTTTAATGTTTATTTATTTCTAAGAGAAAGAGAGAGAGAGCCAGAGCACAAGCAGGGGAAGGGCAGAGAGAGAGGGAGACACAGAATCCGAAGCAGGCTCCAGGCTCTGAGCTGTCAGTACAGAGCCCGATGTGGGGCCCGAACCCACAAACTGTGAGATCATGACCTCAGCCAAAGCCGACACTTAACTGACTGAGCCACCCAGGCTCCCCTAAAATTTAATTCTTAAGTCACACATCCTCGGGAGCCATGTGTGGCTGGTGGCTACCATGTTGGGCAGCATTTTATATGGAATGTAGTGTATCCATCATTGCAGAAATTCTGTCGGATATCACTACTCTAGAGTTATCCAAGAAACGTGTATGAAATCGGCAAGGAAATTTTTAAAATCAAAAGCATTATGTTACTGAACTCTGGTTTTCTCAAAGTGTGATCTCTGCATTAGCAGAATCAGCTAGAATTGCAGATTCTTAGGTCTTACCTCAGGCTACTGAATCAGAAACTCGGGCGTGGGGCCTAGCAATCTGGGTTTTAGTAAACCTTCCAGGTGATTTTGATCCATTGGCATTGGGTATTGTTAAAAGTAAAACAATATAGAGTAAATGTATGTGTTCTGTTTTAGCCACGGTGACTTTTAGAAAGAAAGGATGAATATTATTAAGGAAACTTATGCAGATGGCAAGGCCCTTTTGGCTGTTGAAAGCATATATGACAGTATATATGGTAGATATTGCACAGATACTGGCAAACACTATTGCCATAGGGCCTAGGCGTGCAATACATGTGAATCTAGCCAGGGTGGGTATTAGTCATAGGCATGCCTTGTGTGAATGGTGGGGGAAGAACCTAAGTGCAAGCACAGCCTGTCTACAGCTCTTGCTGCTTTGTTGTGCAGAAATGTGCCCAGATGTATAGGGTTTCTTTTTTCCATGAACAAAAATCAAAAGTCTTAATCCTTAATCTTTCAATGTAATATCTCCAGATTTCAAAACATTGGCATCCAATTGCAAACATTTAAAATATTGTGTGGGCTAAATAAAATTATTGTCTGGCCCAGATACAGCCAGGATACTGCCAGTCTATATATCTCTGGTCTCCACTATCATGTGCCACAAGAAATCCCAGTATTTGCCTAGTGAAAAGCTGTATTTTATTTACTTGAAGCCAGTGAGTTACTAATTTTAAAAGATTCATATATGAAACATCATTAACAGAAATACTTTTATTTGCCTTTATTTGTCTGGGCCTCAACCTCCGTGTCTATTCTCCCCTAGTCCTGCACTCCTCATACTGTATCCTCCTCTGCCCTAGCCCCAGTCTTCTGGCGTGGCTGCCTCATCCCTGGGTGTCTAGTGGGATGGTCAGCGGGTGAAGTTTTGGATGGTTTACCTGCACCTGACAGGTCTCGATGTTCAGCCAGTAAGTGTTTGTGGGTTTGTGATGTACTGTTCTGTTTAGAGAGAACTAGTGAGAGAACTAGAGAGATCTGGTGGAACTAGTGCGACTTTTGATGGATTTTTAGAGGAAGAAAGGAACCGTGAATCAATAGGAGAATAGCTTGGCTTTGAGAAGACCCCCTCAGAGCAGGTACATTACTGGAAGGAAAAGAGAAGGGAAATTGCTTTACATAACATCAAAGACACCCAGCCTTGGAGGACTTCACTGCAGTTCACTCTCGTGACCAGCAGGGCGCACTCAAAGACCCTAAACCAAGGGCTCACATGCCTCCCACCTTCCCTCCCTATGTTCCTCCCTTCATTCCTTTCTTTCTCTTTTTTAATATATATATATATTTTGTTTTTGGAATATTTTAGACTTAAAATAAGTTACAAAAATAGTATAAAGTTCCTGTATAGCCTACACCCAGCTTCCCCTTATGCTAACATCTTATATAACCACAGAATACTTCCAAAACTAAGGTTTTAACATCAGTACAGTATCATTAACTAAGCTGTAGAGTTTACTTGGATTTCATGAGTTTTTCCACCAATGTCCTTTTTCTGTTTTAGAATCCCATGCAGAATCCCAGGTTGCATTTAGTCACCATGTTTCTTTAGTCTTCCTTCTGTGACATTATCTTGACCTTTACACTTTGAAGAACTTTGGTCAGATATTTTTTAGAATGTTTCTAAATTTGGATTTTTAAGTGTTTTCTAATGATTGGAATGAGAGTATGCATTTTTGGAAGAATAGCACAGAAATGATTTTGTGTCCTTTATAGGGAGTACATGATGTCAATATGTTCTGTTAACAATGTTAAATTTGATCACCTGGTTAAAGTGGTGTCTGTCAGGGTTCTATTCTCTGTATTCTGGGGAGATACTTTGAGACTGTGGTAGGCTGAATAATGGCCCCCAAAGATATCCAGATCTTAATCCCTCAAATTTGTGAACGTTGCTATATATGGATGGCAAAGGAAATTTTGCATGTGTGATTAAGCTAAGGGTCTAGAAATGGGGAGAGATTATCCGGATAATCTGAGTGGGCCCTAAATGCAGTCACAAGTGTCCTTTTAAGAAGGAGGAAGAGGGAGATTTCATACAAAAGCAGAAAGCAATGTGACAATGGAAGTAGAGAGAAATTTGAAGATGCCATGCTGCTGGCTTAACAAACGGAGAAAGAGGCCATGAGCCAAAGAATACAGGTGTGGAAGAGGAAAGGGAACAGATTTCTTCCCTAGCTCCTCCAGAGAGAGCATGGCCTTACTGATACCTTGGATTTGGTATTGGTGATACTGATTTTGGATTTCTGGCCTCCCTCCAAAACTGTAAGAGAATAAATTTGTGTTGTTTTAAGCCACTGAATATGTGGTAATCTGTTATAGTAGCCACAGGAAACTAATACAAAGACATCCTGGATGTCTCTGTATTCCATCAGGATGTAAACATCCTATTTCTGCTTATACTTTCACCCACTAATTTTAGCATTCATTAATAGATCTTGTCAGCAGCAATTATTTGGGTGGTATTTAATGGTGACTTTCTAATCTCTCATTTCTAAGACATTTATTAATTGGAATTTTTCTGTAAGGAAGAGTTGTCCCTTCTTTCCCATTTATTTAATTATGTCCATGTAGACTCATGGCTCATGATTATTTATCTCATTTTTTGGATTATTACCGAATTCAACTGTTATTTATTTTGTTGCTCTAATTGCTCCAATTTTGGCAATTGCGAACTTTTTCAATTTGGCCCCTATGCCCCTTTGACATGCTAACGTATGTATGTACCTATGATACGTATATATGTGTATATATATGTGTGTGTATGTATACATATATGTGTATATATATGTGTGTGTGTGTATGTGTGTGTGTGTGTGTGTGTGTGTGTGTGTGTATACACATTTTTTTCCCTTAAGCACTTCCTTACTCTCTGACATGTTTCACACCCATTTGTGTGTTATTTGACCTAGACTTGGAAGGGTTCATAGTCTTTCCACTTTTATTATTTTACTTATGAATCCTATATTTTGAAGGGTTTTATTTCCCTATCAACATTTAAAAAAAGTATTAGTTAATTGATTTTCCTGCAAGTTAAACTTATTCTAAGATGCATATTTAGTCTGCTGAACTGTTTGAGATTACCTGTCTTCCCCCATGCATGGGTATAATTCCAGTCAAAAGCAAAGAAACATAGCTTTTAATTAGATGAAAATAGCTCATCAGGGATAAGTATCTGGTTTCTGACAGGCTTTCCCAGTGTCAGAATTGCTGCTGAATTTTTATTAGTACCTGTACTGTGGTCCCTAGATCATCATAGCCTGATAGAAGCCTTGATGGCTTCTAACCTCATCAACAACTAAACTAGAGTTCATATTTTGGGGAGAAGCTTACTGAGAGTTTGGGATAAAACTAGATTTAATAGCAACAGAATAAGCATTAATATCTTTGTAGCCTTTTGCTATTTTCTTTATCTTTTAAAAAAATTAATTAATTAATTATATTTTAGAAAGAAAGAGAGCCAGTGGGAGAGAGGGCCAGAAGGTGAGGGAGGGAGGGAGGGAGGGAGGGAGGGAGGGAGAGAGAGAGAGAGAGAGAGAGAGAGAGAGAGAGAGAGAGAGAGAATCCCAAGCAGGCTCCACACTCAGCACAGAGACCGTTGCAGGACCCGGGCTCAAGCCCACAACCCTGGGACTGTGACCAAAGTTGAAATCAAAAGTTGGACACTCAACTGACTGAAACACCTAGGCGCCCCTTTTCTTTATCTTTTGAGGTGTATCTTACGTACAGTATAGTACGTGGATTGCAAATATATAGTACAATGGAATTTTACATTTGTATCTGTAACTGTGGTAGGCTGAATTCTAAGATGACTCCCACTGAACCATGCCTTTATATAATTCTTTTTCTCTTGAGTGTGGGAAGGACCTGTAAATGTGATAGTATATCACTCCCATGACTTTAAAAAAAGAGATACTATCCTGGGCAGACCTGACTTAATTGGATAAGCCCTCAATAGGGACCAAGTTCTTCTTGAAGAAATTCAAAGTGTGAGAAGGCTTCCATGTGAGCGGGACTCTTTGTTGCTGGCTCTAAAGATGGAGGAGGCCATGTGGCAAGAAATGTAGACAGTTTCTAGGAGCTGAAGGGCATTCCCTGGCTGACAGTGACCAAGGAAACAAGAAACTCAGTATTATAACCACAAGGAACTGAATCTGGCCAGTAATTGAATGGGGTTGGAAGCAGATTTCTCTTGTCTACAGAAAGGAACACAGTCCTGCTGTCAACCTGATTTCAACCTGTGAGACCCTTAGCAGGGAACCCAGCTATGTCATGCCCTGGACTCTTGGCAGAACTATGTGATATTAAATGTCTCTTGTTTTTAAGTTACTAAGTTTGTGGTGATTTGCCATGCACCAATAGAAAACTAATACAATTACTGCCACCCATACAAAGATATAGAATGTTTAGAACACATAGAATATTTCTAGCATTCCAGTGTTGCCCTTTATGATTAAAAACTATTAATACTACTACAGTATTGAACTTTCACAACAGCCCTTCAAAGTAACTAATAATTTACCCATTTTATAGGTAATTGAAGCAAGGTCCAGAGACTGATACGTCATCATTTTGACATCTGCTCTGTGTCTGATGCTAGACTAGACTCTGAGAATACAGGAGATGAGTAAGATGAGAGTTTTAAGTGATTTCTGGGGTCTCCTATTGGAGACGTGGAGTCAGACATAAACCAGGACCTCTGACTCGAGTCTAGCCCTTTTTCTGCTATCCCTTAATATGCTTGGGAGGTGTGGGGGAGGATGTCTTAACGTTTGGGTTTGTCTGCAGTAGTGGAGTTCATCAACTCTCTAGTTTCTAAATGCATCCAAATGGTGGAGTGAATGATAAAATAGTGTTTTATGTTGTTCGATGAAAACCATACTAATGACTTTATGGATGAGACCTCACTATGAGGTTGTTTAGAAAATGGAAAGGTGCTATCACAACAAAGTGGACAAAGCTACTTTAAAAAAAAAAGGTTTATTTATTTATTTTGAGTAGGGGGGAAGAGAGAGAGAATCCCCAGCAAGTTCCGTACTGTCAGTGCAGAGCCCCAGCAGGGCATGAACTCAGGGAACTGTGAGATCGTGACCTGAGCCAAAACCAAGAGTCGGATGCTTAACCGACTGAACCACCCAGGCACCCCTGGACAAAGCTATTTTAAAGACAACCACCTTCAGTTGGAAAAAATACTTGGTACAGAATACATTTTATTTGGTTAACTTAGAAAACCAAAGGGCTCATATGTTATGTAAAATCCAACCGACTGATATCATTTGGGGGTAGGAAGCTCCCCACAACTGTATCAGTAGTGAAATGTATGCCTTTGTAAACAGGACCACCTTTACCACTAGCTGGCTCTACGGCTCTCTGGGAAACTTCGGCAAGTGCCTCTGTGACGTACTGTCTTCACCTTTAAAAGACATTTGGACTAGCCATTATCTGAGGTCCTTTCAGCATTCTTTGAATCTGTAGGTATTTCTATCTGTACCTGTTTAGCTTCCCTCTGGAAAATGCTTAGGTTTTAGGGGACTAAAGTATAAAGAAAAAAAATTAAATTCCCAAGGTTTTCCAGGGGGAGACTCAAGGGTAAACTCAAGCTATAATAACTACTGTGTAGCCAGGACTTCTCATAGTCCCAGTGCTTGACAAATTGTACCTGAACAGCTCGACACACGCTGTCCTCATTTCTCATCTCCCTGAGATGGCACCCAAGCGTTCCGGTGCTAATTGTGTTCCTTGAGGAGAGGAATTGTTTGACTCTCTTTCTTTGTCTTGTCTTGTTTTTTCTCTCATGAACTATATACTCCCCATTGGCCTGCCTTTTACTTTTCTTACTTCTACAGATAATTCTATGCTATGAAGTTAAGGGACGTGTGCACTAACATGCACTTACTCACACCTCCCAGTCTTAATTCACACTGTCTCCCTCTCACCCAGCTCTTTCTAGATAGTTAAGGGAAAATTTTTTCTCTGCTCTTCTCTTGTTTTGTCCCATTTGTGGTCCAAATAGTCCTCGTTTTGGCTAATGAATGACATGGGATGACACCCTTTGGAGAAAACTATAAGCTATGAGTTTTAAAGAGAAGCCAAGACATTTTAGAGAAGCAGGGACCTTAACTTGCAGATAATTGAAGCTATCCCTTCTGATTTTGCATAAAGATCTTATCTGCTTTTGATAACCATCCACAAAAACTACTTCCTTCACCATCAGTATTTAAGAAAACTGTAAAATCTAAGCAATAACTCCGTTTTGTTTTAAAACTATTTTTGGGGCGCTTGGGTGTATCAGTCAGTTAAGTGTCTGACTCTGTTTTGGCTCGGGTCATGATCTGATGGTTTGTGAGTTTGAGGCCCTCATCAGGCTCTGCGCTGACAATGAGGAGCCTGCTTGGGATTCTCTCCCTCTCTCTCTGCCCTTCTCCTGCTTGTGCTTTCTCTCTCTCTCTCCCCTTCTCTCAAATAAATTAAAAAAACCCACAAAACTATTTTTATTCCACATGTATAGTTCATTAGGGGTTATATTATTGATTTAAGAGACTTTCATATCTTATGTGAAAATGCATTCCAAGTTCCAAGAAATGCGGTCTTTTTAAAGAACTTCAGACTGCTTAAAGTCTTAATAAAGTAAGAAATGTTTTTGTCTCCGCTGACCATAAGAGGGCAATGTAGGTACATGCATTACACTTTAAAAATCTGCTCTGTTATCTAGTGCTGCATGTGTGAAGAATTAATGTCAGTTCAGTAATTGATTTGCTTTGCTTGACTTAACTCTGGTAGTAAATAAAATTAACATTTGAATGGAAATGGTAATTGTTTCCTGTGTGATATACACTTTCCTTTATAACATGTATTTGGCACAGAATAGCCAAATCTTCTGAATTACCATGGTAAAAAGTGTAACTTCAAAATCACTTTTAATTCCCCTTCTAGTAGATGTTTTCTTTGGGCCCCAGGTGTCTGCTCTGGAGCTCCCTGTCTGTATAACCTTGACAAGATGATATAATGAGGAAGCTTTGGGCAAGCTGTGGTAACATAGTAAAGTCATACTTGGTAACATGTGGAGAAACTGTTTATGAATAAGCCAAATAAATATTTACCCCCCCCCCCTTTTCTTTTCTTTGACAATAACATTTTCCAAGTAAAGCTTTTAAAAATGCTGTTTACTTTTCAGCTTAGGCCCTGAACCTTCAAAGAATTAGCAGATGGCTGAATTAAAAGGTTAAATATGCACTATCTGTCAAATAGGGCATCTTCTTTGAAGGGAATAAAACCAAAATAATTTTGAGTATTATCTTATAATATCAAGATAATAAGCTGAAAATAGTCACAAATATGGGGCTCAAATTTAGATTTCTGAGTTGTATAAACATTTGGATTTTGAATTGTGGTTTAACAGGTGAGACTGGAGAATTACTGGATTATGATCAAGGTTTAAGCTTTGGGGTGTGTAAGGAAGTGATGTAAAATAATTGATGGTATTTGAAGATTGTAGATTTGAGTGTTAGAAACAAGTAAGTGTACACCTTCAGGAAAAAATTCAAAAAGAAAATGGCTGACATCTACAAACCTCTGTTTTTGAGACGTGGTATATATAGCACAGTGGTTAGACCATGGGCTTTGGGGCTCACCTGCTTGGATCAGGTCTTGGCTTTGCTGCTTGTTAGCTCTGGATCTAAGTCAAGTTGCTGTTCCAAAAGGCAGGGTTAACACTAGGACCTACTTTAAAGGGTTATTGTGAGCATCGTATGAGATAATATATTTAATTGCAGAGTAAACTCTCAAGAAATATTAGCCATCCCTGTCTGTTTATTTTGAAGCACTTAAAGTGTGTTGTTTCTACAACAGCATTTTCCAAGGGAGGTGTTAGGGAAGAAGGATGTTGACTTTCCCTTTGAAGGGTGTCCTGCCTCTCGTGTCATGTGTAGCTGGGCTACAGCCATGAGTACAAACTGCTGCTGCATTTTAAATATTGCTCATTGTAATATTTGTACATTCTTCTGAACCTTTTGTAACGTGGGGAATAGTTCTTTAGAGTGTGTGTATTTGGTTTCTTCGCTGTATTAAGTGGTGGTTATCTGAATTACTATTTGATTGCGGGACCCATGGGTTAAAATTTTCCTTTTATTGGGTTGAGGAACAGTGGACTAATATTACTATGCATATGTAAAATATGAATTTAAGGTGTTACTTGCCTCATAGGCCTTTGGATGAGAAACTTATTCCGGGAAAATGCTAGACAATAGTTAATGTCTACACATTTCCATGGTATTTGCCTGCCTTTATTTTTGGCTTTGATAAAAACATGCATAATCAGAGGGAATGCCCAAAGTCCCCTTTTTGCCTCTGTCCACCAATAATACCCTCACACACATTTCACATCTTCCTATTTTTGTGCAAAGGAGAACCTTTTGTAGCAAGGGGAAAGTCTGGGATTTCTTTGAGATGTGATGGCAGGAAATGTTACCCAGATACCAGCACGCTAACAGATATAGGGCCATAATTTTGTTTCTTGGAACATTTTCCATGTATGGTTAGTTGGAGGAGACTTTCAGAATATCTAATTTTGTTTCCTTTTTCTTCTCAGAAACCAACAATCTAGAACTATCTCATGGCTCAGGAACTTTTCCTTCTGGGTATTATTATAAAGATCAGTGGAGGCCCAGAAAGTTTAAGATGCGCCAGTTTAATGACCCTGACAACATTACAGAATGCTTACAAAGAAAAGTGGTGTATTTGTTTGGTGACTCAACAATCAGGCAATGGTTTGAATACCTTACTACGTTTGTTCCAGGTTGGTACTTTGCATTTTGTTTCATAATTCTTTTCCGCATGCACAAAATCAGCTTTCTTCACTCCAGTGCCCGAGGAAGGGCATCAGGTGAGGAAATAGTTATTTCTCTGTAGGACTAAACAGGTGTCCTGACCCTGGAGAGATGTGTGATGGTTTATGATCCATGGTGGGGTTGTGATGTATTGATGGAAGCACTGGAATTGAAGTTCATACCACTGATGAGCTGTGTGACCTTGGACATGTTATTTACTTCCCAGGGCTTTATTTCTCCATGTGCAACGGGGCAGCTGGACAGAATCACCTTATAGGTGTCTTTTACTTCTGATATTCTGGGCTATAAAACAGAGGTGGACATTTTCAGCTGTTTCTCTCCTAGTTCTGTTTAGTCAGACTTCAAGTTTAAAATAGATTTAACTGGAAGGAAGCAGCCAAACAGACTGTGGTCCATTTTAATACATCCATGCAGTATATAGCCTTTCCGGTGTCATCTGCTGGGCATTCCATTGATATGATTCTGAGATGAGCTGGCTCCTACTGAGGGAGTCTTGGTAAGTCCCAGCATTCTTAGCTTCCTGGTGTCACTGCTGGGCTCCTGGGATGCCCTCCAGACTCTGAATAAAGCCGCACTCATTGGAAGGCCCTCCCTTATTCAAATGGGCCTTTTCCTCTTTGTGGAAGGTGTGGATGGAGTGAGGAGGAATGAATTTCAGGTAACAGTACTAAAGACCCTGCTTACAATTGAGAGAGCTGATAAATAATTCCATGGGAACTATTTTTGAGGGCTATACATGGGCAGGACTTTCCATAAAGCAAATTCCCATAGTTTGTTGTGAGTTGTTGTTGGTGTTGTTTTTCTCTTTTATTTTTTTTACACTAACCTCATTTCAGATTTAATTTTTCAAAGGAACGGAAGAAGTAGATACGGTCCCCAAAAGTGGAAAGTTAATTCCAGTTTTTGTTGTGCTTTTGTTTTTTTATTGACACAAGCATAGTTGAGTTTGGTCAATAAAGCATAAATTAAAAACTAGGAAAAGGGATATAATTTGTATGGCATAATGCTAAGCATGTTTTGATGCTGACTAGGCAGGGCCCTCCAGAAGTCTGTAGTTGTTTGTTTAAGTTCTAATGACAGAGCTCAATATTTCCGTTCATAGCAGTGATCACATTGAGTGTCATAATTATTTTCCACTGTATCCTTTGCAGATAGATTTTCACCTGATAAAGCCTTGTGCTGGTGCTTGATTTTAATCAAATGAAAAAAATGGTAGCTTGAGCTTGTTCAGTTTAAATGGAGCCAAATGCTAAGTAGTAATGATTTAGGTACAAAGATCTGGAAGAGGAGACTAGGACTGCATGGAGAGAAGAGTGAAAACTTTAACCCTTAAGAAAAATGTAGGACAATTAGGGTGTGATGTTAGTTCTTCAGAATTGGCTGTAAACTCCTTGAGAGCAAGGACTGTGACTTATCCATCTGAGCAGTGCTGGCTAGTGGCACTACAGTGGCTGGCCCTGAATAGGTACTTAGGAAGTGTTAATGGACTTGGATTGCCAGAAGTTACTTAGTCTGTTCTCTGTAAGGCACTTGTAGGAACATTCAGGGATATGAGACAGGCCCTCTTTCCTTATGGGGCATATGCTAAGTGATGAATTTTACAGACAGGGTTTTTCAGAAGTAACAAAAGAGAAATCCTGACTGATTCCTGGGACCTTCAGAAGACCTCAGAAGAGCTGGACTTTGAAACACAACTTAGATAAAGGAGAGGGAAAAGTGAATTCTAACTTGTCTGCTGTCTTTGTTATTCTTGTGACAGAGATAGACATTCTGTAAGACATTAATATGATTTTCCACCCATAGGGTGAAACTGAAAGTCAAAAGAAACAGGGTTGCTTGTTTCTTTCATGTATTTCAAAAAGTATTTGGTTACTGTTACGTGTTTACTTTAAAAAGCACAAGTTATAGCCCTCATCCTGGAAGAAATAGTATTTATATGTTAGAATAGTGATGTATAAATGCCAAATTGATTTTTAGATATTTAGCAATCAGTGCCTACAGGAAGATTTCTTGACCTAATGGTTAGAAGTAAACAGGTTATTTTGATTCTGAGGTATATAGACATACATATAGAATCTATTACTGATGGTTTAAATAATATGTTAGAATAAAGGTCCATTGAGGCCAGTGAAATAGGTATTACCTTTACAGTTGTACCTTTTTGTTGTACTTTTGTGGTACTTTTATTTAAAAAAAAAAAAGTTCTCTTAAGCCACTAAGTAAAACATGATCATAATATATGTGCTTGTTTTGAACATTTTTATGAATTTGAATTTTCCTTGTTTCAGATTTAGTGGAGTTTAACTTGGGTAGTCCCAAGAATGTGGGTCCCTTCCTTGCGGTGGACCAGAAGCACAACATCCTGCTCAAATATCGCTGCCATGGTCCACCCATCCGTTTTACAACCGTCTTTAGCAATGAGCTTCGTTATGTGGCAAATGAGCTGAATGGCATCGTGGGAGGGAAGAACACAGTGGTTGCCATAGCTATATGGTCTCATTTCAGCACCTTCCCTTTGGAAGTGTATATCCGGCGGCTCAGGAATATCCGTCGAGCAGTGGTCCAGCTCCTGGATCGAAGCCCTAAGACTGTGATAGTCATCCGGACAGCCAATGCCCAAGAGCTGGGGCCTGAAGTGAGCCTTTTCAACAGTGACTGGTACAACTTCCAGCTGGACACCATCCTTCGGAAGATGTTCTCAGGGGTTGGAGTGTATCTTGTTGATGCCTGGGAGATGACCCTGGCTCATTATTTACCCCACAAGCTACATCCGGATGAAGTTATTGTGAAGAACCAACTGGACATGTTCTTGTCCTTTGTGTGCCCCTTGGAGACCTAGCTTGCCCTGGAAGGAACTGGAAGAATCACATTTTCTGCATTAGAGACAGTTTATGGGAGGCCCCATGGAGATATTGCTGCTACTGATATGTACAAAATTTCAGAAAGAGCTGGACTTTATATAATGATTTGTAAGGAGCTTAGAAAATGCAGGTTGCATTTATATCTACCTACAGGATTTATTCCAATCTTTACATAGCCATGGGAGAACCATTATTAACAACATCTACGCACTGTATTGCCCTTGTAACCAAAGATGCTAATGAGTGTGTTTGAATTAGCCTCTCCGGAGAGGGGAGATTACTATGCTAAAAACTGAAAAATGTTCTGACCTAAATGGTTGGTAGTGGAGTGTGTGTAGCTTATCTGGTAAGGGCGATTGTGCTTATCTGCATGAGTAGCACGGTGGGTCCATCTTCAGTGTGATGAACTGATGAGGCTTATGGTTAGGGGCTCCTGTGACACACTGGAGCCTGCTGTGTCTCAGGAGTTTCTCTTGATTCACCTTTTTTGAATTACTTGAAAAGGCCAGTATCTTTGGTTAGAATTTTTTAGTGAGAACATTTACAGTGTTCTGCTTTTATCTAGAAAAGAAGCAAAAGGAGAATACGAAAGCGGTTAATATGAAATCTGTGTGTTGCACTGATACTTGCATTGGGCGGTTGTTACTTACTTGATTCAGCTAAATTTTACATGACGAATACTTTAAAATAATCACTTTTGGAACTGGAAGGGGGAAATGTATAAATGGAAATTTATTTTTGTGTTTTGAAGTTTGAGGGTTTTAAGAATTGACTTTTACGTAAAGAACGCCGTTGTTTATTATAAACTTGTACAAGTTACTTCCATCAATTTCAAGTGTTTCTTTTTTGGTTGTTAGTTTGGATCACATACCAACATTAGAAATGAAAATCTAATTAGAAGTTAGATATTGAGATCTGTAACAAGTATTTCTTGATGGGGACATAAGGTACACACATTCTGTCATGCTTGGAAGTAAAAAACTGCTATCTTAAGATACTATCAATTTTACTTGACTGTCTTTGCCTTATTAATTTTAAATGGGTTTAGGCTAGCATGGGGCCATTTAGTAAGCACTCTTTTCTTTTTGAGCCAGAATGGATTACAATCTAGTTTTAGTTATCCCTAAATGGACATATGAAGAGACTGGAGAGGCTTTAGAGATGAAGACTGATGCTAAAAGCATTCTCTTAGGAGAATGGGTTGAGGAATTTGGAGTTAAGAAGTTTTTTTTAATGTTTATTTATTTTTGAGAGAGAGAGACACAGAGTGTGAGTGGGGAATGGGTCAAGGGATTTGGGGTTTAAAATTTTTTTTAATGTTTTTTTTATTTTTGAGAGAGAGACACACACAGAATGTGAGTGGGGGAGGGTCAGAGAGCGAGAGAGACACAGAATCCAAGCAGGTTCCAGGCTCTGAGCTGTCAGCACAGAGCCTGATGCAGGGCTTGAACTCAGCTGTGAGATCATGACCTGAGCCGAAGTCAGATGCTTAACTAACTGAGCCCCCCAGGAGCCCCAAGGAATTTGGAGTTTTAGCTTAAAGAGTGTAGGGGCGCCTGGGTGGCTCAGTCATTAAGCATCTGACTTTGGCTAGGGTCATGATCACCTGGTTCATGAGTTCGTGCCCCACATCAGGTGAGCTTGAGGCCTGCTTCAGGGGAGCCCTGCTTCTCTCTCTCTCCATACCCCTCATGGGATTCTCTCTCTCTGCTCCTTGATCACTTGCACTCTCTCTCAAAAACAAACAGACAGACAAAAACAAAAAAACTTCCTTTCTTAGACTTGAGGGCCATCTTCAAATTTGTAAAATATATATATGGGGAAAAATATTTTTAAATTATTTTGAGGCTAAGTCTCACCAACAAGTAGTTAAACATATTAAGATTGCTTAATTTTAATGGTCTTTAAGCTTTAGTGTCTGAGAATCGCCTGGACTATTTGATAAAAATACAGGATGCCTCTGGGAACTGTGGAATCAGACTTTGCTACAAGCATCCAGTGATTTTGATGCAATGGCAGTATTCTACACTTTGAGAAATACCAACTAAGGGAAGAAGGAAGATAGAACTAAGGGAATAATATTGCTTGTCTATTATTTCCTGGGCTTAATCCCTAACATTTAATCCTGATCACCATCTAGTAGTGTAGGTGATATTAGGTACATTTTATAGATGAACTTGAGTTTGGATTTGAACAAAGGTATGTGAGAGTGCATAGCCCTTTGCAACTATAACTTGTTGGACTTTTGTAAAGAGAGACGTTCTTTTTCATATAAGGACTTTCGAGCATTTTCTAAAAGATTGCTGGAGGAGGCTGAGGCATCATCTTCCCAGGAGAATTTCAATTTCCACTGCCTCTCCAGGGCTTTGGAGTGACATTTCTTGTTTGTGCAAATGGTTTCTTGTGACCTCGTCCAGCTTCTATTACTTTTTGATTTAGTTATAAAAGGTCCTAAAGATTTGATGACATAGTTTCTTGATGTATTCTAATTCACTTTGTGCCTTTTCTAATTTGTCTTTCTATACTGTGGTGTGGAAGTTTAAAAAAAAATGCCTAAGTGTGGAGTTTGGAATATTACCTAAATCTTTCTCAGAACAATTAGATACAGTATTTTAATTTCTTCTGAAAAGTGTATTTTAGGCTAGTACCACACAGTTGTAAATATTAGCATGCCAGCAAAATAATATAGTTTTATATATTTTCCATTATAAATATAAAAGACATCATTGTTTTTAGAAACTAAAATCTAGACAAAGAAAATCTATGCAAAGAATCTATAATTCTATCATCTGAATGTGGTACGCATTAGCATTTTGGTATATTTTCTTCCTGGTTTTTTAAAAACCACATAGCTATAAACACAGATAAAATGTAATTTGTATCTGTGTTTTTTTATTTAGCATACAAATATTTTTCTGTGTTAAATAGTCTTCATAACTGAATTATAAAAGTCTGCCCAACAGTTTAGCTAATGATACCATTATTTACATAAGTCGGCCATTGTGGTTGGGCATTTAGGTTTAAAATAAAATATTAAGGGGTGCCTGGGTGGCTCAGTTGGTTGAGCATCGGACTTTGGCTCAGGTCATGATTTCATGATTTGTGGGTTTGAGCCCTGTGTCGGGCTCTGTGCTGACAGCTCAGAGCCTGGAGCCTTCTTTGGATTCTGTGTCTCCCTCTCTCTTTGCCCTTACTCCGCTCACACTCTGTCTCTGTCTCTCTCTCAAAAATAAACATTAAAAAATTTTTTTAGGGGCGCCTGGGTGGCGCAGTTGGTTAAGCAGCCGACTTCAGCCAGGTCATGATCTCGCGGTCCGTGAGTTCGAGCCCCGCGTCAGGCTCTGGGCTGATGGCTCGGAGCCTGGAGCCTGTTTCCGATTCTGTGTCTCCCTCTCTCTCTCTGCCCCTCCCCCGTTCATGCTCTGTCTCTCTCTGTCCCAAAAATAAATAAAAACGTTGAAAAAAAATTAAAAAAAAATTTTTTTTAAATAAAATATTAAAATGGGCTTATATGTAATTTCTTTGGATTAAATGTCATATAGGTTAAAATTCATATGGATTTTTATTTTGGAATGACAGCATTAATTTCGCTTAGTGGATCTCCTCATTTTCTAGAACTCGATTGGTTTGATGCTATTTGTGAAAGGAAGAATCCATAATTAGGCCCTTCTATGCAAATTATATTTTTTAGAAGTTACCTTATTAAGGGTAACCTTTCATTAGCAATACAAAACAGACCTTTGGTGTTCTGGTATGATCCATTTTACCATTCTGAACAACCACTATTTTATTAAATACCAGTTGACTAACACTTCGGGGTTTCAGGTATTAAGTTTCAGATTGATACATTGGGGTGCTTAAGAATATATGGTAAACCTTGACATATCCATGTTACATGCCAGAGGTGAGTCTGCTTCTGGGCCCTATTAAAGGAAAAAGTTATTACTGAGAGAGGCACAGGGAAATTAACACCCCACCCCCAAAAAGAGTGCTCAGCATTACTTTTGGGTTAATTCAGTTTATTAACAGTAGCTAGTTGCTCATGCTAGAAATTCCACTTAAAAAATTTTTTTTTTAATGTTTTTATTTATTTTTGAGAGAGAGACAGTGCTAGCAGGGGATGAGCAGAGACAGAGAGGGAGACACAGAATCAGAAGCAGGCTCCAGGCTCTGAGCTGTCAGCAGAGAGCCTCACACTGGCCTCCAACTAGAAATCCCACTTTAAATGTATTCATTCCCTTGTGTTAAACATTATTCTCTTCAGTTTAGGTCTAGAGTGCAGTTCTCAGTGCCCTTAGAATGCCTGACTGTTCAATGTACACGAAACACGATTTTGAAGGTGTTCTTTTTCTCTTTGAAAGTGAGACCACAGTCCCTGAGTAGGAGGAGCACCTAGGAATTGTGGGAAGCTGGGGTGGTGGTGGCGGTGGAAGATAAAAGAGTTGCTGCAGGCGGAAGTTTATGGGATAGAAAAGGTAGAAGGGCAGAAAGTGAACTTTCTAATCTGTGTCTTGAAAATGCAATTACATTTTAACTGTTTTAAAAAGTGTGAATTTAAGTATAATATTTTCCTTTATAATATTCTCCATCAAATGAGAAGTCAGACTTCTTTGAAGAAGGGCCTTCTGTTAAAGTTTTAAGGACCTTCTGGTGTTCAGCTCCAGATGCCAATTCCTATGGGAGAATCAGACATTTCCTGTCTAATTATAAAGCTGGATCGGAACTGTAACACTGCTGGGGGGAAGGGGCGGGAAGCAATGCAGGGAGTAGTTGTTAAGTGTCCCAGAAGGAAAAGGAGTCACAGTGAAACCAAATGTCATAGGCAAAATCCTTTAAGTGTTGTGCAATAGTTCACTCTCTGTTCAACCCACTCTAACCCCCCTGCCCCTGCGCCGGTGAAACTAACGTGATCTTCTTGTTACAGACCCACTGCTTTATAGATGTCTCAGATTGTCCCAGATTGTCCTTTGTCTTTGAAAGCACGCGATCGCTCTACTACTTTTTGATTGCCATATTTTGAAAAGCTGTGTCGTAGTATCTACCTGCTCCCAACCTCTCCCCCGCATCTTGAAGCCACGCAGAGAAAGCTAAATAAGAAGAGGTGAATCAAATGAGGGGGGCAACGCTAATGCCCGGTGTGGATTCATTGAGAATTTAAAAAGGCATCCCTAAGAAAAATGTTTTGTTTTTAGATTTGCTTCTGATTCCTCCGCGGGATTCCAGTCCAGCTCTTGGAGCCGGCCCTCTCGGGGAATGTCCGGGACTCGGGTCGGTACCTTTTTGGCTTGGGAATTTCCAGTATGCAGAAAAAAATCCACAAACCTAGTCCTCGTTGCCCCCTCCCCGCCTCCTCAGCCCCTCCTCTGTGCCCACGCAACCTTTCGAACGACAGTCTGTATTCTGTATTTTAGAAAATAGGTCCTTAGCTTCCCCCGCCCCCATTTAGAGTGATGAACAGAAAGCGGACGCTATAAAGGGGGACAGGGAGAGGGGCTGGCCTCTTCTTGCCATGAGGTCAGACGCTGAGTTTTAGAGAAAAAGGCTGCTTAACTGCTGCTGCTTATCATGTAACCTCAAAAGGAAACTGATCATCTTTCTCATGCTCTCACGTACTTGGGTTATTATCGCTGATTACAGCTGGAAACAATTGATTTGCCTTTACGTATTTCTATGACTTGGCTCTTCAAACACAAAGGTATATTTTTATTATTTGATATTTGGTATGAAAAACTATCTGAAATGCTAAGCTTTTACTTTTCTTTTCCCATATTCAGATTCTTTCCTTTGAAATCAGTCTCTGATACTTGGGTGATCATACTTGTTTTGGGGCAAAATATTGGGGGGCAGGTTTTTGGGGAAAGGAAATCAAGGATGTTTCTATAGCTTGGTAATGGCCATGAATCACATCTGTTTGCCTTGAAAACTCAGGAAGGACTAAGATGCTGGTGGAGGAGATAAATAGGATGCCTGATGGAAGCGTCATAAATCTGATGTAACAATTTATCTTTAGTCTGTGATGTTGGACTATGATACCCCAAGGCAGAAATCTCCCAGGAGGTTTGAGTGTGGATTTAGAAGTGTGTTTTCTCATTTAATGCCCTCATTAACTCTTACGTTAACCCTGTAAAATTAAAGAAAAGTATTACAAGACCATTTTATGAATGAAGGAAAGCCTGAACTTTGTTGACCTGGCTGGACCCCCAGATTTATAACAATCTGTATAAAGAATTTGAAGGAATTTTGTGTGAATAAAACACATTTCTAGGTAGGGTGGATTAGAGATTCTCTCCACCGGGATTAGTGGATTAGTAAACTGGCCATCAGGTGGGTGTGTCCCAAAGTGCATGACATTTATTATGTACATTTAAGCACTTGATAATATATATTCCCCTACTTTAAATCTGCCTTCGAAAGAAATACATTATCTGGGCAGGTGAAATATATTTTGCCTCTCTCACATAGTAGGTTGTTTAGACAATAAAAGGAGAGAAACATTTGCAAGGCTTATTCACTACCCTCAGCAATCTCTGATAGAGGAGCGGATGGAGCTCACAGATCATCTAAATATGCAGATAATCCTGAATCTTTATTTGGCTTCAGGATACAATGTATGATCCATCATCCACTCTCCATTTTGCTTAGTCACAGTTGGGCAGGGTGCGGGGGAAGAACCTTGGGACCACAGAAGAGTCAGTCTGGGGTGAGTCGCACGAGAAATCAATGCATGGCACGTACAATGTCGAATGTTTCACAGCATACTATCTAGCATGGAGATGGTGACCATGGTCAGCGTAATTTAGTTGCTCAGATGCAGACTATTCCTTACTGAGGAAATGGAGGCAAACTTTTCTCATTCTGTTTTGTCCTGAAAGAAGTCCTGCTCTCAGAAAGCAAAAGAAACCCTCTCAGAAGTTAAAGAGCCAATGGAGAGCACTACTGAGGGGGAAGATTTTCTATTATTCTGAGACCCACAATGAATTGTTCCTGAGAAAACCATTCCCTTTGGCTTATAGCTGACTGATCTGGTGGCCTCTTGATTTCTCCCCCACAGGTTAACAGGAAGATCAGGAGGCTGAACTTTGACCTTTTGGCTTTCTTGGCCTGATGATGAACGCCTGAGGGTGAGAAAGGCAGATATTCCTAACCTAGTGGGGTGTAGATGTTACCTTGGCCTTGGCTGATGTAGTTGAAAAGGGCAGTGGGATGTTTTCTAAAATGTATAAGATTCTTAGATATTTTAAATCAGTCATTTTTTGAATTTGCCTCAAAGTTACTGTGAATTTTACTTATAGGCATTTTACTGTGATTTCTTGTGAACTAAGGCTTTTTGGTGGTTTAGTACGCTTTTCACCTATTTGAATTTCCACTATTTTCTATGAGAGGAGGACACAACGCATACGTCTAATAGGGGAATTCAGCTCTCTGCTGACTGGCAGTTTCGGAGTTATGTAATCTTTAACAGGCTCAGAGAGCATTATGCCTCCTATGGTTTTGGTGAAGCCACTCATTAAAGCTAGCATATGTGGTTTCTGATTAAAGCACTTCCTGTTCCTTTAATTTGTGACTGTGAGGTAAAACACTTTCCTTCCAAATTTAGCAGATGAAAATATTTTACTGCTCCTTTGGGGGAGTTAGTAATAGGGAATTAACATTTATGAAACATTTGTGTTGGAAGTTGACCACCAAGATCTCATTTAGCCATCATAATGGCATCTGAGGTAGACATAATTAGCTTTACTTTATAGATGAGGAAATTGAGGCTCAGAGGCATTGAGCAATTGGTTCAAGATGCCCCAGGTAGTAAGTGGGAGAGCTTGGATTTGAATCTGAGGGGGTTGTCTCTATAGCTTGCACCCTTACCACCAGGCCATTGGGATATTAGCAGAGTACAATGGGGAGAGGTCAACCTCTTTCCAGGGCTCTGATTTCCCCAGGGTCCTTCCCTTTCTCTAGCTAGCACCTGGCTACCTACCCGCTGCTTCCTGTTCAGATTTAACTGATAAAGTTGCCATTGATAACCACATAAGCCTTCCTATTTTAAGAAGACCCTAAAAAAATCTTTTGTACCTGCAAGAGTAAATCTGTCTGGTAGAATCTGTCTGATGAGATTGGCTGGGTTAGTGGATGAGGGAAGCCATTTTCGGACACAACACTTGCGATTACAAAGTAAAGGGAATCCTGCCCTTTGTTTACCTTGCCCCTCGAAGGGACGTTTCTTTCTGTGCTAAAAAAGCTGAGGCTTGGAAGAACACTGCTAGTCAAAGCTCTGGTGAAGGGCCCACTGCTACTGCTTCTGGAGAGGAGCTGCGGGCACCTAACAAACCCATTTACCTGCTCTCTACCATCCCTGTTAATGCACAGTAAGTTAAGTAACTACCTGAATTATCTTATTTCAGAGTAGCCCCAAAGATAGAAATTTGCATGTTTTGTATCTGTTGGTTTTTTAACAGTTTTGTATGATCTTTTTCTAGTTTGCATTTCCTTTAGGCCCTCTAGAGTATGATTGGGGTAATTAATCTACTTAGTTAAGAAATCAAATGCTCACGGGGCACCTGGGTGGCTCAGTCGGTTGAGCGTCCGACTTCGGCTCAGGTCATGATCTCATGGTCCGTGAGTTCGAGCCCCGCGTCGGGCTCTGTGCTGACAGCTCAGAGCCTGGAGCCTGTTTCGGATTCTGTGTCTCCCTCTCTCTCTGCCCCTCCCCTGTTCATGCTCTGTCTCTCTGTGTCTCAAAAATAAATAAACGTTAAAAAAAAAAAAGAAATAAAATGCTCTGATGAATTAAGGAAGAATTTTGATAGACATCTTGTAAAGCAGTTCTTCTCAAACTTTAATATGCGTAAGAATTATCTGGAGATCTTGTTGAACTACAGGTTCTGTGTCAGTAGGTCTAAGGCGGAGCTTATCATCTGGCATTTTTAATAAGTTCCCGTGTGGTAATAGTCAGCCCGAGGTCCACACTTTGAGTAGCAAAATTACAAGGCTCCTTAAATTCTATAAGAAAAATTATGGAATTTTTTCTTTAAAATTTATATATGTCATTTTACCATGTAGAAAAGTAAATTCTGTCATGGTTATGTAAAACAGCAGTGGTGATGCTACATTCTTTTTTTAAAAAAAATTTATTTAAATCCAAGTTAGTTAAAATATGGTGTAATAATGTTTTTAGGAGTAGAATTTAGTGATTCATCACTTACATATAATACCCAGTGCTCATCCCAACAAATGCCCTCCTTAATGCCCATCACCCATTTAGCCCATCCCCGTACCCAACACCCCTCTAGCAAACCTCAGTTGTTCACTGTATTTAAGAGTCTCTTATGGTTTGCCTCCCTCTCTGTCTTTAGCTTATTTTTCCTTCCCTTCCCCTATGTTCATCTGTTGTGTTTCTTAAATTCCACATATGAGTGAAATCATGATATTTATCTTTCTCTGACTTATTTTGCTTAGCATAATACATTCTAGTTCTATCCATGTTGTTGCAAATGGAAAGATTTTATGCTTTTGGATTGCTGAGTAATATTCCATTGTATATATATCGCATCTTCTTTATCCGTTCATCAGTTGATGGGCATTTGGGTGCTATTGTTGATAGTACTGCTATAAACATTAGGGTGCATGTGCCCCTTCGAATAGGAAATGCTACATTCTAATACATGATACCAAATATCTGAATTAAACTTTTGTGAAATTTTGTTAATCATCTAAGTGTTATATCTATACAATGGCAACTTCCAGATGTTTGAAGACACTAAAAATGAATTTCTCACTTTTTGTTCAGAAGTTTAGTAGTGTGCAGACACTTTTAATATTGCTGTAAGACTTTTGGACACATTTTAGCATTGGTTAGTATGTGTACATCCCCAGTCCTGTGATTATGTCAGTCAAATTTGCTGTTTGTCATGGTGCCCATGTTTTTCAAGTGGCTAACACTATAAATCATGCCTTCTCAAAGAGGGTGATAGTGTTCCCAAGAGGGCAAATTTTTTTCTTGGCAGAGGGAAATATCTTAGATATGATGGTGGTTTGTGGCCTTCTAAAGGACCATAATAGTAGATAAACAGATATATAGTATATCTGCAGTTCTAAACTTTCATCAGAGGACAGTTAGGGATGAAATGGTTAAAAAGGCTCCATAAGGAAGGGGTGTGATAATGAAAGCAAGGTTGGATACACATCTGTAAATGCTCTACATATACTTAGTCAATTATGGTCAAAAAGATTTTTCTCTGGCCTGTCCTCTCTTTGTGTCTTGTTTTGTGTCTGCATCATTGCCATAGATTTTTAAAGTATCTACTTCCAGAAGGGGGTGATTTCTGGTATTTCCCCCCATATTTCTCTATTTCAGGAATATTTTCTTCTATTATATCCTTAAATGTTTTTAATATTTTAAGAAATTGTCATCAGATATACATGTCATAAAATTTACCATCTTGACTATTTTGAAGTGTATAGTACAATGGCATTAGGTTAATTCACAGTGTTGTCTAACCATCACTATGATTCATCTTCAGAAATTTTTCATCTTCTTAGACTGAAAATCCACATGCACAGAACAGTACTTCCTATTCCCCTCCAAGCCTTCAGCCCTTGGCAACCACCATTCTACTTTCTATCTCTATGAAGTTGACTAAGTGCTTCATGTAGGTGGAATTATACAGTATTTGTCCCTTTGTGACTAGCTTATTTCACTTGGGATGTCTTCAAAGTTCATCCATGTTGTAGCATGTGTCAAAAATTCCTTCTTTTATAAGGCTGAATAATATTCCATTGTATGGATATACCCCATTTTGTTTATCCATCCGTTCCTCAATGGTCAGTTGGCTTGCTTCTACCTTTTGGTCGTTGTGAATAATGCTGCTATGAATATGGGTGTGCGAGAATCTGTGTGAGTTCCTGCTTTCAATTCTTTTGGGTGGTACCTGGATGTGGAATTGCTAGATCATATGGTAATTCTATGTTTAATATTTGAGGAACTGCTGTACTGTTTTCTATAGCACCAGGACAATTGCTTTTTCCCTCATTTTGTGCAGTATTTTGCAGAGTGCAGTGAAAAGGTGTTTATACCATGAATGTATGACAGAAGATGATGTGAAGATCAGAGTAAATAATCTGCTGAATGATTCACCACCATGACTATTAAAACAAATCAGCCTCTCCTACACACTCACCCTTGCCTGTTCACGTACTATAATGTATATACTTACAAACAAGTGCTTGGCTGGGAATAACTCGTATGGGAGTCGAGGCAATGCATTTAGATTCTATATGGGTCAGATCCTTTTGAAAATGTACACCCCTTGCCATGGATTCCCACATTTAAAAGAAACCTGGAGAGACTTGTGGGATGTTCAAGGATCAGAGCTACAGAGGTAACCCACAGATGCAAATGAAGGTTGACTGAACTGAGAACACCTTGAGTATGGGAATTTTGTGCCTTCAGATTTTCACCCTCCTCTTCTTCTCCTCTACTTTCCCCTCTCACCTTTGCAATATAAGCACATGGTCACTCTACGAGTTTTGGTTCAACACAGAACGGGGAAAAAAAACCCAGAATGACCCAGAATGATAAAAAAGGTGAATTTTAAATTATTTTCTGATCTGTGAAATACTATTTTGAACACTGTAAGAAGTTTCTATTTCATACCTTTGTCAAGGGTAAAGGAGGTGGGTCTAATTAGGGAAGACAAGGTTTGGAAGAAATAAAAAATGATCACTGGGCAAGACTCCTGAATTTACCCTCGGCATCTTTAGTATCATGATAGATGATGGAACTATCTGAAGGTGGCAGATGACGATGTATCATGGACCTTGCCAACCCTCCTGCTTTGTGCTGATGTTTCATATCTTTCAAACAGGCAATAAAAACAGTCTTGTTCATCTGTGGCATTGAACACCATCCAGCATTAAGAAAGGGGTTCTTAGACACAACACTGATGTCAAAATCTAGAGATGGTGCCAGACTCCAGCCAAAGTGTTTGTAGCAAACAGGTGGGGAAATGTAGGGTGATAATAATGTTGAAGGACTTCCTCTCTCCATCTCTTACCTCATTTATGTTTGTCCATTATCCATGGTAGTTCATTTTGGGAGGCCTCTTTTAAAATGCAAATAGCCTTTGGGAAAGATTACTGTTTATGTCGTGGTGTGAATTAATTTTGAAATGCCTTCTTGACGTTTTACTAGAAGGGAAGGGCATGGAGACTGCCCTGCTTAGACTGCAGATATGGGGTGAGATGCAGTAGTAGGAGCAGCACAGGGAGTGGAATGTGAAGGCTAAAATCAAAGTTGATGCCTCCTGTACTCTCTTTCATCTGGCTTCCATATTTCTGTTCATGGTACTACCACTCTATCAATCTTAAGGTGTTGGAGTTACTTCTGGTTCTCTCCTATCATTGATGTGTCCAGTCTGTTGCCAATTCTATGGATTATATGTCAGAAATATTTCTCTAGGCAATTCCTCACTTTCTATTCCCATAGGCACCCCTCTTGTTCTATCCTTTAGGACCTGTCACCTTGACTACTGCAGGCTGTCTGTCCTGATCACCTACGTTTCAGCTGTTGCTTTGTCCTTCCTAAAGCATGGCTTTGGTCATGCTTTTCCCAGTTCAAAAGTCCTGAATGGCTCCCCATGGCTTATTACATGAACTCCAGTGTTTTCAGTGGCATCAAGACTCTGTAGTCAAGTCCACACTTGACTCCATGATTCTCTTCCATATTCTCTTCAAGTTTGGCAGGTGGTCCAAAGAGGCCAGATGCTTAACAATCAAGTATTAAATGGAGCTTTGAAAAATGGATAATAATTATAATTATCATCATTGAATGTATACTGCGTTCCCGGAGTTGTGCTAGGCTTATCACATACACTACCTCATTTAACCTACATACTGACCAAGTGAAGTTAATATTTCCAGTTTATGGATCAGAAAACAGTTTTAGAGAAGTTCATTAAAGCTACTGATTGTTAAGTGAATGGAGCTGGGATTTGGACCCCGTTTGTTTGGCTTCAAAACCGTGCTTTTAAGCAAAGGATCAGAAGAAAATCAGTCAATAATTCTAGCTTGGATAAAAGTTAGGGACAAGAATTGGTGTGCTGTTTTCCAGGATTATGCCTAAGGACTGCATGTTGAGTAGCAAATGGAAGTATGATGGGATAGTGCATTAGTTTGCTAGGGCTGCCATAATACAATCCCACAAACACATATAAATTGGGATATTAGTATCGAAACCAAATTGCTAAAATCACACAAGATAATATACAATGTGTGTAAAGTATGTAACACATCCTAGACATTTTAGTTCCTTTCTCACTCCCATAGTTATTATGACCATTGAGTAAACCTCTACCTGTTTGCATGTATATGGTTGGGAGGACCGGGGTGGGGTAGATTACATATTGGATCAAAACCCGTCTAGTTATAACTTGTGTCTCTATAGCCTCTTCCCCCAGAGTACTTTCACATTTGTGCAGACTTGTTAGGAAAGAGCCCAATGTATTTAACTAAAATCATAATTGCAGAATTTGTAAGTCAGAAAACTATTACTATAGTAAACAGTTCCCAAAGTTGCACTAAATTGGCCACGAGGTTTAGTAAACAAGTTCTCCTGTTAGCATCTTTTCATTTTTTCTCTATTTCTAACAAGCATGCTCAAATTTCCTCTCTTAGCTTCATTCTGGATTTTACAGACTCGTCCTGTTGCCCCGCAGAGTGTCTTCTTCCCATCAGCCTATATTTTCCTTTACGGTTTAAAGGTTCCATAAAATTCTAGCAAACAGGGTCTGGGGGACCAACAAAACAAAACAAAACAAAACAAAACAAAACAAAACAAAACAAAACAAAACAAAACAACCCCACCCAATCCTTTAATAAAGAGTAGAGGATAGATAGAAACCAGTCATCTGTTAGTGTCATGTGTTGTGTTCACTTTAACTCTCAGAATGCCTGACCAGTGATTCTCAACCCTTTACTCCTCCAGCAGCTGGGAGATATGGTACTCTCCCACTAGGAAGGTGCAGTCTGGGATCGTGTAGCCCTGGAAAACACTTCCTCAGTGATTCTGATAGTCTTTAATAAAGGAGGAATTCCCCCTCTGTTGGGGAATTATTGCTTTATATTGCTTTACCCCGTAATTCTAGTGCCATTTATACCACTCAGCCTACCTGAAAAAGAGAGGCTAGATTTAACAAACATCTTCACCTGTGTGAAATACAAATGATTCAGATTACTCTCTCATTGTGATTCCTTAGAAAAACGAAGGAGGGTGGACTTGGTTTAAGTGCCTTTACCACGTATAGCTGTATAGATTCCTGTATCATTGTACCTATGTGGGTGCCAACAGTCCATACAAACATATGTTTGTCACTTTTCTTTATAATTTTCTCCAGGAGGAATGCTGGTTGTGGTATTCTGTTAGCACCCACATAGGTACAATGATAAAAGGATCTTTAAGTACAGATATGGTGAGTAAAAGGAAAAGAGACCTGGCAGAAACCAAGGACACCACAAATCACCTGCCAAGAAAAACTTAAAAAAAAAAAAAGTAGATGCAAACAGATTATCTGATAAGAGTAACCAGATTGCGCAAATGCCTGGATTTTTAAAGAAAGTTGCAGTTTCTCATACATAAATACTGTTACAGAGAAAGGATTAGTGCTCTTGATTTGGGGAAAACACAAACAGAAGCAAAACTAAGGTTTTAGGTTATATATTTCAAGATTCTCAACTATATGTGTCTATGTGTTCATTTATCCAAATGTATTTGTTAAAGAACAACATGTTATTTTAAGATAAAAAGGCAATATTCAGCAATGTATTATCAACTTAAACTCTATTGATCATAAAAATTAACCTATTTATGACTTAATTCAGTAAATATTTATTGGGCACCTAAAATGTTCTGGACTTTGTTCCAGAGTACTGGACAAAAAGACAGTCTGTGCTCTCCGGGAGCTTATGTTCTTCTGGAAAAGACAGACAACAATCAAATAGCTAGCTATATAAATATAATGGCAGGTGGTAATAATGTGCTAAGAAGACCAACAAAGCAAGGCAGAGGGAGAGAGCCAGGGGTGCTACTTTAGCTACAGAGGTCCTGGAAAACTATCTCCCAAGCCAATGTTGCAGCAAAGCACTTTGAAAACTGAGTTTTTGTCTTCTATGTTTTTTGAACTCTGAGCAAGCTCTCCCACTCCCACAGATTCACCTCTGACTATATAAAGACTCCAGATTCCTATCTCCAGCTCTGACCTTTTCTCTGAGTTCTAATTCCATGTTGCCAAGTGTATAATCAACAGATCTAAAACCAAGGTTGCCATATTCACCCTTTGCCCCTCTACCCCCACTAAAAGATTGTGTTCATTTTTCTAGAAATTTCTAGAGAACTTAAAGATTTGACTCTTTCAGCAACTTCATTGCACTGTAGAAGAGTCCAGATAGTTTCTTGTCAAAAATTCTTCCCATCTACCCCCTCTCTCCCCAGGTCCTCATTCTCACTACCATCACATTTAAGAGCAGCTGGAAGTTTGCTTAGGAAAGCCATGATATTCATGTTTTTCCCTGCTTTGCCCAAACTGGATGCTATGGCCTCCTATATCATAACTGAAGTCTTATGACTGCTTTTTACAACCTCTAAAATTCAGCTACATCAAACCTATCTGTTATGGACTGAATTGTGTCCCCCGCCTCCGCCCCAAATTTATATGTTAAAGCCCTAACCCCCAGTATCTCAGAATGTGACTCTATTTGGATACAGGGCTTTTAGAGGAGTAATTCAGTTAAAATGAGGCCATTAGGTTGTGCCCTAATCCAATCTGACTGGTGTCTCCAGTAGAAGAGGAAGAGGTGCCAGGAATGAGTGTCCAATCAAGAAAAGGCTATACATGCATCTGGTGAAAAAGGCTTCAGGAAAAAACAACCGTGCTGGCGCTTTAATCTTGGACATCCAGCTTCCAGACAGTGAGAAAATAAATCTTCATTGTTTAAGCCACCCAGTCAATAAACTGAGGCTCAGAGATTAAGGGGCAAGGCCGCACAACTGCTAAGAGCCAGAGCTGAGTCTGCAGGTCTCACACCGTGACACTGTAGTGCCTGTAAGCACTGTTGCTTAAAGCAGGAGTTGGCAAACTTTCCGTAATGTTTCCAATAGTAAATGTGTTAGGTTCTGCGGACTAAGAGGCAAGGTGGAGGATATTATATAGGCACTTATATAACCATTTAAAATGTAACTATTTAGGGGTGACTGGGTGGCTCTGTCGGTTAAGTGTCTGATTCTTGATTTCGGTTCAGGCCGTGATCTCACAACTTGTGGCATCAAGCCCCACCCACGTCAGGCTCTGTGCTCACAGTGTGGAACCTGCTTGGTTCTCCCTCTCTCTTTGCCTCTCTCCTGCTCGTGTGTGGGTGCTCTCTCTCTCTCAAAAACAAATAAAACTTTAAAAAAAGCAGATATTTAAATCTTTTTTTTTTTTTAAGTTTTATTTATTTTTGAGACAGAGAGACAGAGTGCAAGCAAGGGAGGAGCAGAGAATCTGAAGCAGGCTCCAGGCTCTGAGCCGTCAGAACAGAGCGGGATGCAGGGCTCAAACTCACAAACTGCAAGATCATGACCTGAGCCAAAATTGGACACTTAACTGGCTGAGCCACCCAGGTGCCCCATAAAAGCAGATATTTAAGACAAAAATCTAAGACTGCCATGAGCATGCCACATCTATGACCAAATCTAAGAATTCCTCTACCCTATTTAGGGAGCCATTGAAGGATCCCTAAGTAGGATCATTAGGATCAGGTTCAATCTCTTAGAATGGATCTAAGGAAGGATAGAGGAAGGATCTTTAGCATCACGTTCAGTTTCTTAGAATGGCAAGTGTCCCAGCCCTGCCTTCCTCACAAGCCTCATCTTCCTCATTAGCTGCAGTAATACCAAACTGAATGGTTTGTCACAGCTCTGACACTGCACTTCTCTGCTCCCTGTCCTTACCTGGCCAATTCATGCTCATCTTCCCCAATTTTCAGATTAATATCTACCACTCCTGGGGCCTTCCCTGACCTTCCTTCTCCCCACCCTCACTCTCACCCACAGTCTGGCTTAAGGGCCCCTTTTCTGTGTCCCCACAGACTTTCATCAGAATTTCCATAAATTACCCATTTATGAGTCTGTCTCCTCTACATAAGCTCCCAGGACATGTGTCCCTTGTAATAGCCAACCACCTATTACTTAATAAATATTTAATTGAATGGCACATTTTTTTTTTTTAACGTTTTTATTTATTTTTGGGACAGAGAGAGACAGAGCATGAACGGGGGAGGGGCAGAGAGAGAGGGAGACACAGAATCGGAAACAGGCTCCAGGCTCCGAGCCATCAGCCCAGAGCCTGACGCGGGGCTCGAACTCACGGACCGCGAGATGTGACCTGGCTGAAGTCGGACGCTTAACCGACTGCGCCACCCAGGCGCCCCGAATGGCACATTTTTAAGTAGTTACATTTTATTTATTTATTTTTTGAAAGAGAGAGAGAGAGAGAGAGAGAAAGAGAGAGAGAGACCGAGCCTGAGTGGGAGAGTGAGGCAAAGGGAGAGAGAGAATCTTAAGCAGGCTCCTGGACATGACAGCGTTACTTTGTTCATTAAAAAAAAAAAAAAAAAAAAAAAAATCTGACAAATATCCAAGTCAGAATAACCACAGTTTGTCAGTCAAGTAAAATTATTGTTCCAATAAAAACAGTGACTAGTTGAACTCACAACTCAAATGGGATTGAAGTAGAACAAAAGCCAATGTATCATTGTTCAATTCATTCAGTCGAATGGGCCAAGTGCTTTTCCAGATAATCATTATAGAATATTAAAACTATGTATATTTCAAGGGTCAGTATTTAATAAAATTATTAATTGTTGCTGTTTCATCTAGGATTTTCTTAAGTGAAATTTTTTTTTTTTTTAAATCTGCGAGTGGGTGGTGGTGATGAATACAATGACCACTATTTCATTCTGTTGCTGCTGCCTTGATTTGTTGTAAGGCATCAGCAGTTTACCCACGACTGCTTTTGTACCATCAGTGCGAATGTCAATACAATTGTTCCAGGATAAATGATGTGATTCAAAAAGATTACTGTACACTTTGAATGTTTCAGCCCCTCTTAGGCTTATTTTCAAGCATTCCTATAAAAGATCTTTGGTGATTAGCCAGTGCTAATACCTGATGAATGCAACCAAAATAATAAGTCCAGACAGTCCATAGATCTATCCATGCTAAGGCAAAAATGCAGTATTGCAGGCAAGATCAGCTTTCATGTTTGCAGCTGAATCTTCATTTGATGAGTTGCTATATCACTGGGAAGTACAGGGCCATGGTTTCTTTTGCTGTTTTTTTCATCTAGAAGACATTTAGCAAAACAAATTCTCCCAGGCTTTATTAATTTCTCACCTATGATGTTCACTTCTTCAGTGAAGGCAGTATAAATTATTGTACTAAGATACTTCACTGACTTTTTCATCTCCAGTTTGAAAAGTTGCACCAAATGATTTTTGGCATTTGACAAGTTCATTACATCTACATTAAAAAATTGAATACCTTTTTTAAAACTTTGAATGATTGACCTCAATATGGTGTTACAACTTAACCAGCACCATAATACTATTAAGAAATGTTCTATCGTATAAGATACAATAAGGTGAATAGTTAACATTTATAAAGCCAAGGAAAACATCATATTTTTATTTCTTTTAATCATTTAAAAAATGTTTTATTATTTATTTTTGAAAGAGAGAGAGAGAGAGAGAGAGAGAGAGAGAGAGCAAGCTGGGGAGGGGCAGAGAGAGGAACACCCAGAATCTGAAGCAGGCTCCAGGCTCTGAGCTGTCAGCTCAGACCCTGAACTCATGAATCGTGAGATCATGACCTGAGCCAAAGTTGGATGCTTAACTGACTCAACCATCCAGGTCCCCCATATTTTTATTTCTTATTTATAGTTTCTTCCAGTTGCTTTAGAGATTTCTCTTTCCATGAGTCAGGGGTCTCTCTGTCATTTTCATCTTTTTTTTTTTTTTTTTTTGTAACTTTAGATGTTAGAGTATCTGAACCTTGAGGAAATGTGTCTTGTGATATCCCTTTTTATTTTATTTTTTCATTTTATTTTTTTTAATTAATTATTGTTATTTATTTTTTTAATGTTTATTTTTGAGAGAGAGAGAGAGAGGGGGAGGGGTAGAGAGAGAGAGTGGGAGATCAGGGTCTAGAGTCAAACAGATGAAGATTTTAATCTCTTCACCAATGATGAGCAGTGTGACCTTGGGCAAATTCTCAAGGCTTCATTTTTTGAATATAGTTTCTGTGGTCAGGAATCTGAGAGTGCCTTTGGGGGAGTTCTAGTTTAGGGCTGCTCCTAAGACCACAGTCAAGATGTTGGTCAGCGCAGTCATCTGAAGGCCTGATATGTTGTGGAGGCTCCCTCATATAGCTGGCCAGTTGGTGCTGGCTGTTGGCCTCAGTGGACTTTTCCAGAGAGTCCTCATAACATGGTAGCTCTCTCTCAGAGAGTTAACGTTCTATCACATTTGGTTAGAACAATGGTAGTGTCATATCATTCAACCAAATTGATAGACCATATTGAATTTATATTTCAACATGTAAATGAAGCAAAGTATATTCAAATTTTCTTTTTGTAGTAACATTAACAAACTACCATTCTTGACTCTGTGTGGGAGGGCATTGGGCACTGGGGCTTGTGGTCTTCTCAGACAGTATGCTCGCTTTGACATTTTATAGAAAACTTTGAATGTTTATTCTGAAACATTAGTCTTTCACTGATCATATTTATTTATGAGTTCTCCAGAGGCTATGATTTTGAGCTTAGATTTTTATATACCAAGTGAAACCAGAAGTAATTTTAGGGGAGAATTAGTTTTGTAAAAAAAAAAAAAAATTGTGCATGAATTTGTTTGAATGGACATTTAAGGCCTTTATTATACATAAAATATGTTAGTAGGGTGAAAAAAAAATCCAAATAGATTTTATTGAGAAAGCCTAACATCTTATTTGGAGCATCCTTTAAGTGATTTTGGTTTCTGGAGGACTGCGTTTACTGGAGTCTTTTATTCCCTGCAGATACAAAAGAATTGTTTCCTTTTTATTTTTATTTTTATTTTTTTAGAAGTTACCAAAACCAAAGACTGGGAGAAGGGAAAGGCAGCAAGTTTTGGGGACAATACAACACTTGTGAGAAACAAGTTGACTATGTACTTTGAAACTCCCATCAGGGTCTTCTAACACCTATTAATACTGAGTAACAATTCAAGCTCATTGCATCCCTCTTCCCTCCTGGAATTCTAACTTTGCTTCTGCTGATTTGCTTGTGATCTGAAGCTGGCATCCCTGTTCACCTGGTCATCTGGCCCCAAACCACACCTGACTGGGGACCCCTTCACTGCTGCCCATATCTAGCTGGTCCGGACCTGTGCATTCTGTCTGAACAGTGCTGCCCAGCCCTTTCTTTCCATTTACTTTCCTCTTCCTCATTGCCTCTGAACCAGGGTCAGCTCAGTTCAGTCCTGGATGCAGTAGTTCCTAAGGGCCTCTGGACTCCTCAGTCTTACCGCATCTAGGCTGCTTCTAGGTTAATTTTGCCTGCCCAGATTCTTCCATGTTCACTCAGTGTTTATTAAAGACTCAGCGTCTCAACCAGCCACTGGAGGTGCTCCACCCAAAGGCACCAAGTTACCTGTTACATTTATGTTATCACCTTTGCTTTGACTACCTTAAAAAGGGACTGTAGGCTTTTATCTGACTCTTCCTCATTTTTTTTTTGGTCATGCTGTTCCATCTTCCTATAAATCATTTTGGTTGAAATCCCACCCATCCTTCAGGGCCTGTCTCAAATGCCCTCTCCTTTGCAAAGATTTTCCTCATGACCTTTTTTTTCTCCACCATGTTTTGTCTTTCTTTTTAGGACACTCATTGAACTTTGTATCCATCATGATGTTTAATCATAATTGGTTTCTTTTAATATAGCACGTGTGTGCCTACCTTATCATTTCTACAAGATTACAATGTACTTGAAAGAAGGGACATACTCATTCATTTTTTTTTTTCCTGCAAACTCCTAAGACTTCAATAAAAATTGTGTAAATCCATTTTTTTTTTTTTTTTTTAAGTACTCAGGGCGCCTGGGTGGCTCAGTCAGTTGAGTGTCCGACTTTGGCTGGGGTCATGATCTTGCAGTCCGTGAGTTCGGGCCCGCAACGGGCTCTATGCTGACAGCTCAGAGCCTGGAGCCTGCTTCGGATTCTGTGTCTCCCTAGCTCTCCACTCCACCCTCCTCCGCCCCCCCCAAGTCTGTCTGTCTGTCTCTCTCTCAAAAATAAATGAACACTAAAAATAAATAAATAGTACTTAAGCTAAGAAACAGCAAAATTCCTGTTTATCAGATAAAATGTAAAATTATGCAGAAAGAAAAAAATTATATATACATGAATACAAACATATACATGTATGTACATTCGTCATTTTGCGAAGTTCTGAACCAGAGAGGGGTATAAGGCACTGTTTTTTATTACTGGGCTGTGCCAAAAAAAAAAAAAAAAAAAAAAAAAAAAGTAGTAGTCCAGATTATAATTTGAGGACAGAAAAATGGCTTCAACATCTATCTCAGTGGGTGCCAAAGGTAAACACTTTGGCAAACGTTAAGTTCCGAGGACCAAAGCTGCTCTGAGGCACTGGAGGAGCCAGGCCTTTAGGAATCTTCCAGAGACGCCTTAAATGGAGCTGGCGGGAAGCTCGCCGCGCCAGGGCGGGCGGAGGAGTGCGGAACGTGCAGCTTCCAGGATTTCCTCCTCCCCGGGAACCGGGCCGACCTGTTCCCGCCGCTGCCTTCCCGCCTCCACCGCTCCCTCTGCAGGCCCAGGGCCCCCACGCCGCGCGCCTTCTTCCCCGGCGCCCGGCCCGGCCCGGCTTCTCTCGGCCGGCGGCTGGGGCCGGGGTCCCGGTCCGGGAGGCGGGAGGTGGGAGACCGCGTTCGCTCGGGGTTTCCAGGTGAAGGGGGAGAAAACAGCCGGTCAGTCGAGGCGGAGCTGGGCGGGCGGGGCGAGGGCGGAGGGCACATTGCTTCATCCTGTACATTTTACTGGAAACGGGGCGCATCCGGAGGAGGGGCTGGGAGGCGGCCCCGACGCCGCCAATGGCCCGGCACGGCTCGGGGGAGGCAGGCGAGGCTGCGATCCTCCCCCTCCAGCTCCTGGAGGCCGGTTAAATACCGGGCAGTCCCGGGCCGCGCCCGTGCCCGCGCCATCCCCCTGCCGGCAGGTCCCCGAGCCCGTCAGAGCCACAGCCGGGAGGCAGTCGTGCGCAGCGAGCGGGTGGCGCAGGAGTCTGGGGTCCCCGAGCGCCCAGCCCGGGAGCATGATCGTGGACAAGCTGCTGGACGACAGCCGCGGCGGAGAGGGGTTGCTGGACGCGGCCGGCGACGGTGGCCTCATGACCAGCCCGCTGAACCTGGCCTACTTCTACGGCGCATCGCCCCCGGCCGCGGCCCCGGGCGCCTGCGACGCCATCTGCTCGTCGTCGGGGCCCTCCGCGCCCGGCTCGCCCGGCTCGGACTCCTCCGACTTCTCCTCCGCCTCGTCCGTGTCCTCCTGCGGGGCCGTGGAGTCCCGGCCGAGAGGTGGCGCGCGCGCCGAGCGGCTGCAAGGTACCTACCCGCCCCGGCGGGCGCGGCCTCAGCGCCCCCAGCACCCAGGTCTCCGGGCGGCCCACACGCTGGGAGGGGAGGGTCCGAACTGCCGAGGTGCGAAGTACCTGGACCGGGAGTTAGGTGGCCTCTGCGCCTCCCTTAGCGGCAGTATATAACCACACTGTCATCATATGTTAGGCGATTACTGGAAGACTTGCTCTGTGCCAGGGCAGTTGGTAGAACTGGATGCCCTTTGACCGTCGGTAAAATCCCGGAGCCACATCCCGCTGGCCTGGTAGCTCACAGCGCCTCTGAGAGCAGAGCTCTGACTTCTGAGGGTGGCGATGAATCACTTTAGATTTTCTCTCACTCTTATTTTTTCTTTTCTCCTTCTTCTTCTTCAAGCTTTACTAAACTGTAAATTCACATACTGGTGGCGAGTTTTTGGATCTGATGTAGGTATAACGTGGGGTTCCCAATGAGGTTTGAGTGCTGTGTTTATGGTCGACTTATTTTTTCCTAAGTATTTGTGGAAATTTTAAGTAAAAAGGATTTTATATTTAAGAAAGGAAACTGATATTAACAAGATGTGAGGTGAAACTGGACTAAAAACCAGCTCACATTATGACTTTAGTGTGTGATGTTTTCGAGTTTCGGAAGTCTACCCTGAATTTCTGCGGTCTTGTTTTTCTGTGTGCTTTAGAATGGTTAAGCTAAACCTAGCCGGCGTGGGGATAATGTTTCCTTCTGCTGTGAATTGGTTAGTTTCTTTTCTTAAAGAGCCGAGTTGCATAACTTGGGGGGAAACAGGATGGCACTGTGGGCAGACTAAAGAAAGTCTAGATAATCTCAAGTGTTATAAAGTCTAATCAGCATGATTTTAAAGAACATTCTTGTTCAGGTGTGTTCCCTACTGCTAGCCACTTCTGTTTTGGTTGTCTTTTATTATAAAAAGTGAGTTTTCATTTTCACTTAAAAAGTAATTTAAGCCACTTGATTTCATAAGGTGCTCTCCGTATTTTAAATGTATGTATGTTTTAGCAGATGCAAAGTGTGTGTGTGTGTGTGTGTGTGTGCGTGCGTGTGTGTGCGTGTGCGTGTATTCAAGCCTTTTCTCTCACATTTGGCCTTCATTTCTCTGAAACTGTTTTGTTCGTTCCTTGGTTTACCACATAGACATAGGGGATTTCTGAAACTGAATTTTTCTCCCTGTGACGTTGAGTTATTAACTACTGTCATTCCAGAGAAATGCTGTTAGATCCTGACAAGGTTTTCCTAAACTTAAACATAAAATCCACCCATTCTTTAATTTGCCCTACCATTGAGTGGGTTTTTGATATGTCTATGTCTATTCAAATTAGGCATGGTTTCTTGTCCCATCTTCTAACTGTTTCCTACTCAACTGAGTGGCTCAATTATTCATTTCCTGACTTCTTCCATGTTTTCTTTGTGTTCAACTCATCCCAAGAGATTATGACATAGTAGTGGTCAGAAGTGGAATGCTGTACTCATAGACTACATTTTAAAGTATATCTTAAAATTTAAATATGGAAAGCCTAAGAAACAAATCTAAGACATTGGTTTTTTTATTTTTTTATGTTTATTTTTTTTTAATTTTATGTTTTTAAATTTACATCCAAATTAGTTAGCATATAGTGCAACAGTGATTTCAGGAGTAGATTCCTTAATGCCCCTTACCCATTTGGCCCATCCCCCCTCTGAGACATTGTTAATTGTTAGACCTTGGCACATTGAGATCTTTGGAGGAAGTTTGTTTTGTGCTTTCTTAGGTGAGTGGAATTATTAGACTTTTTAAATTTATGTGTGGATATAAAGCCTTTGTTTTGAAGAAGCTGAAAATCCATCATTTATTCCTTGCTTCCCCACGGTTTTTCCAAAGTTAAGAATAATTACAGATTTATGAGAGGGTGGCAAAATCTGTGATTGTGTCTCTTGGGTGAATGGGGCTGAAAGATGAAGAAGCTTAATTTGGGTTTATCTGTTGGCGCCAGGGGCCCCTGAAACTACAGTTCTTTGAGCTTTATTTTCGTAGGGTGCCTGGGGGAGAAAGGTATTAGGAAATGAAGAACGCTTAGGTAGGGCTGGGGACTGACATGTAAGGCCATTGACCAGAGTGAGTTGGAGAGGCTTTGCAATCTGTTTGTTGGGGACTTCATACATTAGATGGCTATGCTTTTGAGATTGTCAAGATATGTGTCTGTAAACAGATTTAATTGGCATATATTTTGTTTTCTTTTGAACAGTTGAGCCCCATATGGGGGTTGGAAGGCAGCAGAGAGGACCCTTTCAAGGTGTTCGTGTGAAGAACTCAGTGAAGGAACTCCTGTTGCATATCCGAAGTCATAAACAGAAGGCTTCTGGCCAAGCTGTGGATGATTTTAAGGTGGTACCTCTTTTTTGTTTTGGGTTGAGGCAGGGAGGTTATTCTGTCAGGGTAGTTATTATTCTCTTCTGACCTGGGTCCAGTAGATCTTTTGTAGACCACACCAGAGTCATAGGATAGAGGGTGCATTGGTCTCTGTCTGCTGTATTCCTGTCACTTAGGCCGGTACTGGGCACACAAGAGAAATTTAATGAATGAATAAATGAAGGCAACTTGGGGGCAAAGAATCAACTGAAATGGAAAAGTTTGACTAGAAGGGGAAAACTCTAATGGGCTTATTAATTTTGTCTTGACCTCAGTTGAACTAAGGTGAAAGGGAAAATGGGGAAAGAAAATTAAGATAGAAAATAAATATTGCTAGGATAACTGTCAGATTTATGGTGAGCTGTAAAGAGTGGTAAAGTTAAGTCTGCTTATTGATGTTTATTAAGCAGGAAACCATTTGATATGCAGTAAATTAGAAATTCTTTTTCTTTATAGACCCAAAGTGTGAACAGAGAGCAATTCACAGGTAAGAGTTCGTCCTATTCGTAATATGGGGGGCTTTAGAGTAAAATAATGTAGTGTGATTATGGGTAAAATTTAGAAAATAATGTGATCACAGATTCCATATTCCTTTCTTGGGTATAGAATTGAAGAACACAGTGTCATATAGTGGAAAAAGGAAAGGACCTGATTCATTGTCTGATGGACCAGTTTGCAAAAGGCCAGCTTTATTACATACCCAGTTTTTGGTAAACTATTTTCCTCTGAATACCTTTGAAAATTTTTCCTGGCATAATTTTGAAAGAGAGTCTGCAACTTAACTTTATCTTCTTTTCCAGACACCACCTCAAACACCAACACCCGCAGAGAGCATGGAAGATGCTCATCACAGTGAATCCAAACAGGACAGCAGTGCTGATCTGCTTCAGAACATAATCAACATTAAGAATGAATGCAGCCCGGTTTCCCTGAATACTGTCCAAGTTAGTTGGATGAGCCCTGTGGTGGTCCCTCAGGGCTCTCCCCAAGAACAGTGTCAGGACTTCCACAGAGGGCAGGTCTTCTCGCCACCTCAGAAACACCAACCATTCCAAGTCAGCAGCTCCCCACACATGGTGGATCAGACGTCCCTGTACCAGTATTCTCCACAGAGCCAGAACTTGCAGCCACAGCACTACACCCACAACCCAACTCTGGAATACAGTCCTTATTCCAGAACGTCCCAGTCCCCCAATTATGAACCGAACCTCTTTGATGGTCAAGAACCACAGTTCTGCCCAGATCAAAGTTTTGCATCCCTTCTGAGTAGTCAGGAATCTGAGAATATTGCTGTTCCCATTCAGAATACCCCCAGTGTTCAGCAACAGAATGACGCACACCTGCAGAACTTCAACATGATGCCACATGGCGCCTGTGAGGCCATGATGGGGCATGACGCAGGCTCTACCCCTTTAGGCACTTCACTGCCATTCCCAAACATCATCGGAAATCCAATGAACACCACACAGTTAGGGAAGTCATTTTTCCAGTGGCAAGTAGAACAGGAAGAAAGCAAATTGGCAAATATCTCTCAAGATCAGTTTCTTTCAAAGGATGCAGATGGTGACACGTGAGTATCCTTTTCTCTCATGTACCTAATTTGGTAAACCATACTTGTTAGAAGTAGTGGGCACAGAATTTCTCTAGGGCACACCAAGCCAGACCCTAGTAAGTGGCTAATTGGGATGATTAGAGTAGGTAGAAATTGCTGTTCAGTGACAGCTAATATTTTAAGCGTTTTCCTTTCTTTTCCCTTCTGGCTGAATAGATTACTTGTTTATGTGTCTTCTTTGAATAATAAGTTTTGAAAGCCCAGGATAGATTGTGTCTATGGAGCAAAAACAGGTCATGATTAGTTGCTCATGATCAATTGTGAGTTGACTTGTAGAATGAATCGTAATCTGTCATGACATCTTTGTGGCCGTGGGCAATTTATTTAACCTCTCTGTGCCTGAGTCTTGACATGTAAAAGGAAAAGACCTCCCTCATAGGGTTTGTAGGAATATTAAAGATAATCGATTTAAAGTGATCAGCATGGTGCTTGGCATTCTAACTATTTCTGGTAGCTTAACACATCCTTTTGCACCTCAGATGTATTATCAACCTAGCAGAAAAGACAAATTATGCTCTACGGTGTGTCATTTGAGTGCACCAACATGTCAAGAAGGGGACTAAAGGAGGAATTTTTATTTTTATTTTATTTTTTTAAGAATGAACTTAGTGAAGTCAGAAGTAATTCTCTTTTCCTCTCATGTTTCCCAGGTTCCTCCATATTGCCGTCGCCCAAGGGAGAAGGGCACTTTCCTATGTCCTCGCAAGAAAGATGAATGCGCTTCATATGTTGGATATTAAAGAGCACAATGGACAGGTGAGGATCTTGACAGAGTGAGATGGCAGAGATGTGGTCACGGTGAAGAGAACAATAGCCAGTCTCATATTTATGTGTCCATCATTTTAGAGCTGCAGACCAAGAGAGTTCAGTTAATACTAACTTTGAGATGTTGACTCTGCCACCATCAACCTTCAAGTTATTAACGTTAACTTTGTAGTTATTTGACCAAAGATTAACTAGGTGTAATAAAGGCACGCCCTAAGCTTATTCTAGTTTCCTTGTGTTACAGTATTTTATTGCTTCTTAATAAGATTTATTTTCTCTATGTGGGGTTTTCCCCTCAGTCTTAGTTTATGTTCGTATTCCTTGTCAGGACAGTGTTATGTATTTTTAAAAGATCTTTTTTCCCTCTGAATGTCCACAGAGCGCCTTTCAGGTGGCAGTGGCTGCCAATCAGCATCTCATTGTGCAGGACCTGGTGAACCTTGGGGCCCAGGTGAACACAACCGACTGCTGGGGAAGAACCCCTCTGCATGTCTGTGCTGAGAAAGGTCACTCTCAGGTGCTTCAGGTAGGAGGCTGCTTCTGCTATCACAGGGCCACAGAGGTAGGGCTTGGATAGTAGAAGTCAGATGTAGGTTGCCTGTTGCGAGAATGTATATTTTTAGTTGACCTACTCATTCCTTGGGGTTACTAATAGGATAAGTATTTGTGTAACTTGTCTTTTGCTCACATGTGTCTGTCTTTAAATTTGGCAGGCAATTCAGAAGGGAGCAGTGAAGAGCAATCAGTTTTTGGATCTTGAGGCAACTAACTATGATGGTAAGCGACAGAAATGTTATTGGATGAAAAGCCATGTAGAGAGTGGAACTCGCCAGTTCCAGGGGTATTAAGTTTTATTCCAAGAAGGAAGGGAGGTGATTAAAGCTAAAATATTCTATAGATAAAATTAGCACCAAGAATCTTCAGATTGCCTTACTAGTTCTTGGGGAGCCTACTTCTAGGTCATGTTGGAGGCTGTCCTAACTGTAATTGTCCAGGTCTGTAATTGTAGAAGAACTGAAATACTTGATGGATGCTTGACCACTGCTTTATTATACTTTTTAGGCCTGACTCCTTTACACTGTGCGGTTGTGGCCCACAATGCAGTGGTGCATGAACTGCAGAGAAATCAACAGCCCCATTCACCTGAAGTTCAGGAGCTTTTGCTGAAGAATAAGAGTCTGGTTGACACCATTAAATGTCTGATTCAAATGGGAGCAGCAGTGGAAGCAAAGGTAAATCTCATTAGAGTTTGGAGATGGAATAGGGAAGAAAAGTGGTTAGAGCAAAAGACCTTATTTCTGAAGTATAAATTAAAACTTTTTCCCGTTTTTCAATTAATGGGGTGAATAGCAATGCCTATGGATAGTTAAGAAGCTTAGATTTTAAAATCATCAGCTTTTTCGATTTGCTTTTAATCTGTAGATTATCATTCAAAAGATCACTGAGCTGTGAAATAAATTAGTCTTTGTTTAAAAGGAAAAGAAAATGCTTGAAATTGGTATTGTCATTTTGGCTTCCATTTTCATATACTAATAATAAGGGTGATGTGCTTTTGTAAGGGTTGCTTTATTGTTGTAGGACCTGGACTTAATCTTCTGTTTTTTAAACTGGAAAATATTTTATTCTCTTTAAATTTGAGGCTTATTTGCTGAGTATCTCCTATGTACAAGGCACTGAGTTGGGAGCTCTGGGGGAAAAATACTTAATACCTTGGGAAGTGGAAGAGGTGAGAACTGCAGCTAATAAGTCTACACAGGGTGGCCACCAAATCTGGAAACACAAGGGAATACATAGTAAATATTTTATTGTATTGTATTACAGCACATGGTAAAATAGTATCATCTGTGTTTCTATATTTTATGGCCACCCTGTATGTGAGAGCAGACTGTGATCAGGGCATATAGGCAAATTGATGGGGGAATTTAGGAGGAATAAGATTTCATTTAGTCTGGGATGAAGGAAGGCTTTGCGGAGAAGACAGCATTCACAGTGAATCACTAAGGGTGAGTCAGACATTTGTGAGCCTGGGTGAAAAGCATATCTAAAAGCGGTGTCTGGATGTTCATTTTCTTTCCCCTCTTGCCTTTGTTAAGGATCGTAAAAGTGGTCGCACAGCCTTGCATTTGGCAGCTGAAGAAGCAAACTTGGAACTCATTCGCCTTTTTCTGGAGCTGCCCAGTTGCCTGTCTTTTGTGAATGCGAAGGTACTTCTAGAAAGCCTCAGTAACTGCACTAGACATGGAATGACCTTTGCATCTTCTTCAGGCTGTTGAGCGGCTTTCATGAAAACCTCCCTTTCTGATAGGTGTCATTTTATCTTTTTGTCTTTAGGCTTACAATGGAAACACTGCCCTCCATGTTGCTGCTAGCCTTCAGTATCGGGTGACACAGTTGGATGCGGTCCGCCTGTTGATGAGGAAGGGAGCAGACCCAAGTACTCGGAACTTGGAGAATGAACAGCCAGTGCATTTGGTTCCTGATGGCCCTGTGGGGGAACAGGTGGGAGCTACAGAAGGGGCACTTAGTCTGAAACATAAAGGAAGATGCGGTTGTGCTGGGCAGAGGCGAGTTGGTGCTCTTAGGGCAGGCTCTGTCAGTGTCTGCGTCTCCCAGTGCCTTTGGTAGCAACTTTGGGGTCCATTGCTTTGTTTCTAAAGGAAGAGGAAGAAATTTGGGGGTTATCCATGGCCTCAAAATGGTCAAAAGTCATATTGTCTTCTCTTCTGTAACACAGAGTTAGGTGTAGAGTCAGTCAGAGTGGTTTGAGGTTTTGGAAGCTGATGAAAGAGGAGGTGCCAGAGCTCCTGCAGACATTGAGGAAAGAGAGTCTTAGTTTTGGTGAGTGATGGGCCTTCAGACTGTGGGTATGAAATGAGTCAGTCCCTGTAGAGTGTTCAGAATAGCCCAGGGACATAGTGAGTGGTCAGTAAACATTGGCCATTACAGTTATTTCTATCTACTAACTGATACTAAATAGGAAATGGAAGGTTGTTTATGTAATTCAGAATCTAGAAATACTTTAAACACAGTTATGCTTTATTTCTATGGTGATACATTATCTTTGGAGATTGAAGAGTTTCCCATGACTCAACTTCTCTTGATAATAAGAACTGAATCTTTTCAGAACTTAAGATACATATATATATATTTTAAAGTTTATTTATTTATTTTGAGAGTGAGAGCGAGGGGGGTTGGGGCATAGAGGGGGGTGAAGAGAGAGTCCCAAACAGGCTCCAAATTGTCAGTGCAGAGCCCGATGCAGGGCCCCATCTCACTGTGCGTGAGATCATGACCTGAGCCGAAATCAAGAGTCGAACATTTAACCGACTGAGCCACCCATGTGCCCTAGAACTTAAGATATTTTTGATGGAAATCTTCCCCTGGGGTAAATGAGGGTAACTGTGGCTACGGGCAGGTCATTACAAACTTTGATAATCACAAAATAAAACATATGGAATGCAATTTAGCCTTTTCTTTGATTCATAGCCCTCATTATGACCATAATGTTACAGGACTACAAATGCTATGCAATGTTACAGCATCTACAAATGCTATTTGTAGAGCTCTTGGTAACTTAAAGTGAATTTCTTAATAATTTGTGAAGAGTTTTCATGTATGTTATACCACTTCATAGTTACAAAAACTTTGCAGTGTAAAGGTTCAGCTGAGAAAATGGGGACTCAGAGATCCCACAGACAGGAATCCTCATTGACTAGTAAATGGCAGAGGCTTAAAGCCCAGTGTTTGCCTCTACTTCACTATATGTGGTATGCAGTCATACAGCGATGTTTGTCAGACTGGTGTGTAAATTTAATCACTAGGCATACATTATGCACAGATGCTTTAATTGGATATCATGGCGGCTATTCTCATTTGAAGGGTATTTGAAGATTGACTTGTGTGTGTATGAAGTGGGTTCTGTGTTCTTGTTAGTTCAAGCTGGTTTCAAAATAGGTGAGATACTGTAATATACCATTGTTACTGCCTTGTATTAAATGTTCTCACAAATAGCAGTATTAGAGACTAGGAAAGGATTATATAGGTCTTATTTAAGCTGTTGGAGATTTTCAACTTTAAGTAGTTTTTTTCTTTTTAATATTTACTTATATTTGAGAGAGAGAGTGAGAGAGCGAGCACACTAATGCGTGGGAGGGGGGGTGGGCAGAGAAATGGAGACAGAACCTGAAGCAGGCTCCAGGCTCTGAGCTGTCAGCCCAAAGCCCAACACAGGGCTCGAACCCACGAACCATGAGATCACAACCTGAGTTGAAGTCGGATGCTTAACTGATTGAGCCACCCAGGTGCCCCTCAACATTAGGTAGTTTTTATTTATTTATTTATTTATTTAAAATTTTTTAACGTTTATTTATTTTTGAGACAGAGAGAGACAGAGCATGAATGGGGGAGGGTCAGAGAGAGGGAGACACAGAATCCGAAACAGGCTCCAGGCTTTGAGCTGTCAGCACAGAGCCCGACACGGGGCTTGAACTCACGGACCGTGAGATCATGACCTGAGCCGAAGTCGGCCGCTTAACCGACTGAGCCACCCAGGCGCCCCAACATTAGGTAGTTTTAATGGAGATGCTTTACTCTCTTGCACTCAAAGATCATTATAGATCTGTGATAAGTCTTGAAAGGAGTTATAGTAGTATTTTTAAAGTCACCTTAAAGTCTCCACACGTATTGTTTCATATTTCTTCATATGTTTATTACAAGTTGACGTGAACGGTTTAGAGGATGTGAAAAAAGAGTGAAACTCTGAAGGAAATACGGTACTTTGACCATAAAAAGTAAAGCTCACCAATCCTGTTAATTTCTCTTCCAGATCCGACGTATCCTGAAGGGAAAGTCCATTCAGCAGAGAGCTCCACCGTATTAGCTCCATTGACGTGGAGCCTCGTCGGCAACACTCACTGTCAGTTAGGCAGTCCTAATGTATCTGTACATAGACCATTTGCCCTGTATTGGCAAATGTAAGTTGTTTCTAGGAAACAAACATATTTAGTTCACTATTATATAGTGGGTTATATTAAAGGAAAAGAAGAAAAATATCTAATTCCTTTCGGCAGATTTTAATATTTCACACCCAGGTATCTGGGATCTACACATCTGAATTTAATCTTGAGTGGTAAAATTGACTTTAATTAACAGTCGTTTTCGGGTAGGACAAGGCTTTGATTTGTGGCATCAGGCCTTGCTCGTGTAGCTATTGCCAGTTTAAGAGTAGGTCAATTGTAAATGTTTTTTTAAGGAAAATGAAAGCATTTGAAAGGGAAAAAATAAATCTGTTTGTCGTGTTGAGGCTTCATTTGGCCTAACGCAGTACCTGATGGCCGTTATTGGTGTTGGAAAGTGTCTAGGTGCTGGACTAGATGAATTGTACCACGGTTAAAATTTGATCTTTGCAAATTGTATATAGTTGTTGTTTTTGTCTTTTGAAGTATTTGTACATATTTGGCCATTGACATGGCCACATTTGAAATGTGTAAATCAACAAAGTAGAAAAGAACAAGTGAATTGTCACTATTTAAAAAAATTATACATGTTCCAAAGAGCTGTGTCATCATCATCTGTCTACCATCTCTGTAGATGAAGCAGATGGAGAGTCGTTCCCCTCCTGGCTGACAGAGCTCTGTTTGAATTGTAAATATGCTTTTACTCATGCATTGAGATGAAACACATTATTTGTAATGAATTGCATGCTCTTGAGGAGGACACCTCTTTATGGCTCACTTTCTAGGTTTTGTAATTTATTTGTTGGAATTTTGATACCTTTATTGGAACATCAAAAAGTCAACACTGAACCACGTCTTACTGGTTTTCTATTGTCAAATAATGTTAATACACTATGATGTTTTACATTACCATTCAGAAAAAAATGCCTTATATTTGAGTAACCTTGATTCTATTAATATTATTTTGCTTTTTACTCTTGCATACACCAAGGAATGTATTTGGCTTTGCACACACTAATTCACTGTAATAAATTTGATTCATTAAAAACCTTTTTTTTTTTTTTTTTTTTTAATGAGAAGTCCCACAAGCAACTGACTGACTAATCATCTTCATAGCTAAATCCTTTTAAAAAAGATAACCTTTGGATCGATCACATTGTTTGACCCAGTATGTCTTGTGGACAAAAGTTAGTTATAGTTATTTACTATCTGTAAATACAGCTGTATTATGAACTCATGGAAAAACTCATGCATGGATTTAAATAAACATTAATTCAGTAATACCATTCATCTTAAGGATGTGTATTTTCTTTTTCTAGGCCCTTATTTATATTTCCCTAGGCTGAAAAAGTGCTATTAATTACTAATCTAAATAGCTTTAAATTATTAATATATTAATTAAAATATAAAATTTATAAAGTAGCAATAAAATATATTAAATATTACAAAACTAATATTTATCAATGTTTTAATAATATATTAATGATTATATTAAATATTAATATATTTCAATTTGGCTTTTTTTGAGAACATGATTCCTAAAGGTATATATGATTTAACATAAAAAGATTGTTTGCCAAGTTCATAGAGGCTTATTGGGTTCTGAAAATATCATGAAACCTTAATAGTTACTGTTGATCATTTAGAAATTATGTACCAGAAAGCTAATTCTTATGTTTGTGACTTTAGTTTTCATACTGTATTTTCTGGGAACAGTGAGCATAGGGAAAACAGTTTGGATATTAACAGAATCATCCTGAGAGATACCAGCCTGGGAAGATCAGTAAACCGTGTCCTTCTCATTCCCAACATGCCATTTTGACGTGTGAGAACAAACATACCAACATCTGCCAGTGTCAGTTATTCTGCACTTATTCTACTCTTATAACCTCTTTTGAGAATCTGCTAGAAGCTATGAATCCTTTCCCTGGAAAAATGCACCTATGCATATATATGCAAATTCTGCATACAGTATCAGGGACTTTACAGATACTAGGAGTCCATGGCTCACGTTAGGAATCTACTGTCGGTCATTTATTTCTGTAAATGTAGGTCTGTAGGTGAAATATTTCTGTAGGTCAATATAATTTGTCTTCTTTCATTGCATTGTAATGCAACCTGATAACTAGAACAGTAGAACCGATACACCCCTGTGAAACAGATATACAGTGAGCTTTTTTCAAGTGAGCTTAACTCTTCTCTTAATCCCAAGTTCTCTCATAATTAGTTGATTGAACCAGTGCTTAGCAAGCATATGACTTGCGTGTCTGTGTGCATGCACGTGCAAAGTGCAAAGCTGTATAATGAACAATATGAGGCATTCAAAGACATAAAAAGGATATTTCTTAAGATGTATATGTGGCAGACAAGGCATGCACTTTGTTAGGTAACAAAAAGGGGGGAGGAATACTGATCCAGAAGAATTTATATCTCAAAGGGGAGAACAAGGGAGACTTCAAGTTAGAGCATTTGAGCTGTGCCTTCACAAGAGTTGATTTGGATGTTCATAGATGACGAGGAGGAGGGGTGGTAAAAGGGACAGAAACAGAAAATGATGTGAACCAAGGCAATTGTATTTCGGGGAAACCACCAGTGATTCAGTGTAGTTTTGTTAGTATCTGGATGGCCAATTTCATCTTGTGTTCTACCTCTTACTGGAAGCATTCTCATAAAGGGCATGTTGAGAAGCATCCTCAGGCCATCCAGGGGCTTGGCAGGAGAGGGTGCTGTGATTGATAACATACCTCTGCTGCAGAAGTATGTGGGGTGGCTCTTGATGGGATGTTGTTTTGAAGAATGAGCCCCACAGAAACCAAGACTTCATGCTCACTGCTGCAATCTCAGTGCCTGGCACATAGAAGGAGCTCATGAAAAGAATTGGTTAAATGAGTGAATGAATGTATGTAAATATTGGTTGGGATCATAATTCTGGGAAGAAGTAATGCCTCAAGCCAGAGTTCTATTATTAAGTAATAATGAACTAGTGACTTATAGTTTGGAACCTGACTCAGCCGTGTAATCTAATAATGACATCAATGAAACATTCACGAAAATGGGCATAGTTGTACTCTTTTTAAAATCAGGTGGTTCCTTTTGTAAAGGACTAACTCTAGGGGCGTCTGGGTGGCTCAGTTATTTAAGCATTCGACTACGGCTCAGGTCATGATCTCACAGCTTGGGAGTTCAAGCCCTGCTTCCAGCTCTGTGATGACAGCTCAGAGCCTGGAGCCCACTTCAGGTTCTGTGTCTCCCTCTCTCTCTGCTCCTCCCCTGCTCACACTCTGTCCCTCTCTCTCTGTCAAAAATAAATAATAAAACATTTTTAAAAATTTAAGAAAATGTAAAGGACTAACTCTAGTACCATAATTTTGGTATTTCACGAAGGATTCCCCTCAAAAGACCAAATTTTACAGATCTATTTGTTAATCAAATAAGTAACATTTAATTGTTTTTACTTAATCAGGAAAGAATTTCCTCAAACTCCTCTAACCTTTAATAAATGTCAACTTCTTAAACTCAGTACCACATCCATTTTATGATAATATCAGTTCTGTATTGAATGTGACCTTAGGGAGAAATCAACTTTATCCACTGGCTAAGTTCTCAATGGTTCCTCTGAGATCAGGCCTGGATATGAGGTTTCAGATTAGAGGTTTCAGATGAGACCAGACTACTGGGTTTTTGTTTTTTCTGGTAGTGCCCTGGATTTGCCCTTGAGAGGAGGGGAGTGGCCATCTTATTTATCATCAGATGTGATGAGTAGCATAGTATCTGACACGTGGTAGAGAGAAAATAAATACTTCCTCTTTTTTTGTTGTTGTTTGTTGTTGTTAAGTAGGCTCCACACCCAGTATGGAGCCCAATGCAGGGCTTGAACTCATGACCCTGAGATCAAGACCTGAGGTGAGATCAAGAGTCAGATGCTTAACTGATGACCCACCCAGGTGTCCAAGGAAGTAATTCTCAAGTTGAGTTTACTTTTACAGCTCTCTTTTTATTTATTTATTTTTTAATGTTTACTTTTTTTTTTTTACTTTTTTTTTTTTTTCAACGTTTATTTATTTTTGGGACAGAGAGAGACAGAGCATGAATGGGGGAGGGGCAGAGAGAGAGGGAGACACAGAATCGGAAACAAGCTCCAGGCTCTGAGCCATCAGCCCAGAGCCTGACGCGGGGCTCGAACTCCCGGACTGGGAGATCGTGACCTGGCTGAAGTCGGACGCTTAACCGACTGCGCCACCCAGGCGCCCCTAATGTTTACTTTTTTTGAGAGACAGAGAGAAAGAGAGTGGGAGCAGGGGAGGGACAGAGAGAGACCAAAACACAGAGTCTGAAGCAGGCTCCAGGCTCTGAGCTGTCAGCACAGAGCCCAACGTGGGGCATGGACTCCCAAGCTGTGAGATCATGACCTGAGCCAAAGTTGGACGCTTAACCAACTGAGCCACCCAGGCGCCTCTATAGCTCTCTTTTTAATTTTTATTTTCTCAGCATAGTTTATACTTCAATGTATAAATATTTTATTATTCACATGGAGTTTACACATTTTTAGTGCTGAAATACGTTCATACTTCAGCTTTATACCAACTCTGGTTTCAGCTGCTGAATGCCCAAGTTTCAAGGTTTTGGTCTTTGGTGTATATCAGCATCTTTTGTGAAGCTTATTAAATGTGCCAGTGCCTTGGCCCCACCCCAGACTTCCTGAGTCAGAATTTCCAGGGTTTTCAGGGTTCCTGGCAGGTATATGTGAAGATGATTTTAGTGCACAGTTTTAGTCTAAGTTATTTAGGAAATGCTGACTTTGGAGAGTACATGTGGCTGGGCAGTGGCCATATGGTGGTAACAGAATGGGCTCCTGGAATACCCGGGGGGATAAGGTAGCAAACTGATGAATGCCTGCTACGTGCCAGGCACGTTGAATCCCATGTCATAGAAACTGGCTTTGAAGTAGAGATCAGGAGTCATTGAACCTATCTTTTTTTTTTTTTTTTGCTTTCAGAAAACACTTTTCTAGGGTCATTTTGGTTTTTAATCCTCAGGTGCATTAGTTTCCTAAGACTATGTAACAAATTACCACAAACCTGGTGGTTGAAATTGAGAGAAATTTATTCTCTCACAGTTGTGGAGGCCAGAATTCTGAAATGAAGGTTTTGGCAGGACGACGCTTCCTCCAAAGGTTCTGGGGGAGAATCTGTCCTTGCCTGGTTCAGGTTCTGGCAGCTCTAGGCAGGCGTTCCTGGGCTGGTGGTGGCATCACTCCAGTCTCGGCCTCCATCTCACATGGCTTTCTCCTTCTGTGTGCCTCTTAAAGGACACTTGCCATTGGATTGAGGGCCCACTGGATAATCCAGCATGACTTCATCTTGAGATTCTTAACTACATGTACAAAGACCCTTCTTCCAAATGAGGTAATGTTCACAGGTTCTGAGGGTTAGGATGTGGACATGTCTTCTTGGGAGCCACCATTTAACCTACTACACCAGGGAAAGAGGCTTTGTAATCTTTTCTCCTATCATTATTCTTTTCACAAAATGATTAAGGTGAATACTTTTTGAGCAATCCTGTAGTCTTGTCTTCAGAATCTATGAGCATTTTTTATACAAAATTGACTTAATGGAGGATACATCATCTCCATTTCATTTATTAGCTGTAATACCTGGCATTGAGCAGGAGACTCATTTAACGTTGATAAACTTCAGTAGAAACGATAAAATCATTATTGATCTGTAATTTAAAAATTATTATAACGTTTGGGGCGCCTGGGTGGCTCAGTCAGTTAAGCGTCTGACTCTTGGTTTCGACTCAGGTCATGATCTCATGGTTTCAGGAGTTCGAGCCTCATGTCGGGCTCTGTGCTGGCAGTGAGGAGCTTGCTTGGGATTCTCTCTCTCCACCCCTCCCCCACTCACATTGTCTCTGTCTCTCTCAAATAAGTAAACTTAAAAAAATTATAATGGTTAAAATAACTTCAATTTTTTTTTGAAACTTACAGCAAAGCTTCTTTGATTATCATCAGTCATTCCATTCTCTGGTACACATGTGAAGAAATTTGCTACTCTTTACCTTGATCACACTACCTAGAGCTGCCCATGTAAAAAGCAACATGATCATAAATTACATGCCTTCATTTTTGACATCTGACCTTGTAATGATAAAATCAGGAAACCACAGACATTTGAAAGTGAAAGATCAACTCCAGGAAGTCCATGGTTTCAGACAATAAATACTGATCCACTTTGCCTAAATCCATTGCAATATAGTGTTTTAGGTCTAGATATTACTTTTTCAAGTGGCAGGATTCTGGTTATTTAATTGAAAGTACCTGGGTACCTCTTGGTACCTGAATGCAACATATGTCTCCTATTGGAACAGCTTAGCACCTTTGGGCTTGACAACAGGGACAGATCTAAGATTCTGAAATAATATTAGATTCCTTAGCTTAGTTGATTTGTAGCATACGTTTGAAATCACTGTTTATTTTCTCAGTTCGTGGGGTTTTAACGCACATGGCCTTTTCTCTGTATCTGCAGCCAAACAGTCTCTCCGCAGGTCTTCAGCTTCAGGTGCTTGTGTAAGAGTGTGGGCTGCTCCCTCAGTTGTCTCTCGTGGAAGGCCTCAGGGTCAGCTTCTCTGCAGGTGAACTGCTCGTTTCAGGGGCTTAGGGTTTGAGATTGAGCATTTTTCTCAGTGGGAATCTGCCCATTAAGGCCTGTCTTTCTGAAATGGCTCCGAATAGTTTTTTTTACTTTGGGTATCACTTTCATTCATCTTTGAAAAGCCTTTCTCCTCCTTTTTTGCCCCAAGAAGTATTCCTTCTAAAATTACATTAAAATTGTCAAAAAATTCTCCTTTTTAGGCCCTTGTAGATATGGAAATAAGAAATGTTCATCTTCAGGATAGCAATTTTGTAGAAAATTACAAATATATTACTTTGGAAAACAAGAAAGCATTTGGGAATTTTGGGTGCTTGTACCCAAAAGAGTCCTGGGTAATTTTTTTTTTAAATTTTTAATCTTTATTTATTTTTTATTTTATTTTATTTTATATTATATATATTTTATATTTATATATATTATTATATTATATATAAATTTATATATTTTTATATATAATTAAATAATATTAAATAGAATTAATTAAATAAATATTAAGAAAATTATATATAAAAATAATATATAAATAAATATATATAAATAATAATATATAAAAATATATAATATATAAATATATAAATATATATTTAAATATAAATATATAAATATATATTTATATAAATAAAATTTTATAATTTATTTATAAGTTTATAAATATATATAAATAATATATAAATAAAATAATAAATAAAATTAAATAATAAATATATATAAATTTATAAATATATATAATATAATATAAACATATTATTAATATATTATTATATATTTATATATATTTATATATTATATATTTTATATTTATATATATTTTATATTTTAAATATATACTTTATTTTAATATTTATTTTTGAGAGAGAGAGAGAGAGAGCACGCGCGAACATGAGAGATGGAGGGGCAGAGAGAGGAGGAGACACAGAATCTGAAGCAGGTTCCAGGCTCTGAGCTGTCAGCACAGAGCTCGACGTGGGGCTCGAACTTGCAGAGTTTAAGATCATGAGCAGAGGCTCAACTGACTGAGCCACCCAGGCACCCCACCTGGGTAAGTTTTTAAAGAGATGAGTTTCTGGACTCAACGCGTGGAAAACTTTAAAATTAATATACTATATTGCCATGTATAAAAAAAATAAATGAGACACTTCTAGGGCCTTACAAAATTATTTTTTGTATGGACTAAACAAAGCTATATTTTTAATAGTCAGCTTTTTCTAAACAGACTCTCTAAACTTAATAAAAATCTCTCCAGTTTTTTCATGTGGTGCAGTAGACAGAGAAAAAGATCTATAGGTGGAAATTTAATTTACACAGATTATTAATTTCTATGCACATTCTGATCATACACACTGATGAGGCACTTCATTGAAAGCTCAGGTTGACAGGTTCCTTTTTAAGACATTTTATTTACAGTTTTATTTACATTTTATTTACATTTATTTACTTTATTTAAGACTGTATAAATGAGTCTGTTTTTTCCCCTTCCCTCAGCTGAAGTTGTTATATCATGAACTCATGAACCTCAAGATCATGACCTGTTACCAAGGCCAAAATATTTGTTCAATTCATCTTCCTTTTTCTATTTTCCTGCCACCAGCCATGTCTAGGTTTTTATAACTTCATTCCTTGATTACCACAATAAGCTTAAAAAAATTTCATTATGGAAAAGTTCAAACATGCAGAAGTAGGTAGAATAGTATATTGAAGCCTTGAGAACTTATCAGGAAGCTTCATCCATTGTAATCATTTTACCATTTGTATTTCAATCCCCTTACTTTTTTCTTGAAGATGTTAAAGGCCACCCCACTCCTCATAGAATGTCAGTATGTATTTCTAACAGATGAACAATTTGTGTCTCTCCTAGCTTTCTAATTACTCTTCCTCTAATCTTATTTTTCTCACCAATCCAACAATTTCTAACTAGTATACTCTTATGAAACCTAAGAAGCTTTCAAAGGCTCAGTGTTGCTCACTGAATCAAATGCAAACTTTTCTGATTTACAAAGCCATGTTTTCTTTAGTTTACCCCATCTGTCTGACCTTCCATTATTTCAGGCTGTCAGGTGGGTCTCCTCACTACTCAGCTGATGCCCTGTTCGTTCCTGTCCCTGCTCATGCTCTTGCCTACCCAAATTCTCTTCATGCTAGAAAGCTCTCCTCAGGTGCCACTTCTATGAAGTTATTCCCAGCTCATCCTGATTTCTCTCTGCCCTGAACCCTTGGGATTTAAACATAGTTCCTTCAACTTTAAATCTGGTATTTTTTATGGTATCTCCGTCTTAATTACTGTAATCTGGGAAGTAGGCTCTGAATTACTGAGTAGTAGCATTTGTTTTTAAAGACAACTTTAGGGGCGCCTGGGTGGCGCAGTCGGTTAAGCGTCCGACTTCAGCCAGGTCACTATCTCGCGGTCCGTGAGTTCGAGCCCCGCGTCAGGCTCTGGGCTGATGGCCGGGAGCCGGGAGCCGGGAGCCGGGAGCCGGGAGCCGGGAGCCGGGAGCCTGTTTCTGATTCTGTGTCTCCCTCTCTCTCTGCCCCTCCCCCGTTCATGCTCTGTCTCTCTCTGTCCCAAAAATAAATAAAAAACGTTATTTTTATTAGAGAGAGTGTGTGTGCTTGAGCAGGGAAGAGGAGCAGAAGGAGAGAGAGAAAAATATATTTTTTTAAATTTTTAAAATGTTTATTTACTTTTGAGAAAGAGAGACAGAAAGTGAGTGGGGGAATGGGTAGAGAGACAGGGGGACACAGAATCTGAAGCAGGCTCTAGGCTCTGAGCTGTCAACACAGAGCCTGATGTGGGCCTCGAACTCATGAACCTCAAGATCATGACCTGAGCTTAACTGACTGAGCCACCCAGGGTCTTCAGAGAGAGAGAAAATCTTAAGCAGACCCCATGCCCAGCATAGATACCAACATCTGGCTCGGTCTCATAGACCCTGGATCATGAGCTGAGTAGAAATCAAAAGTTGGATTCTCAACTGAGTCACACAGGCACCCCTAAAGACAACTTTAAAATGTTTGGGTGAATGGTATCCCTAGGGATACAAAGAAGGTCAGTGGTGCTGGACAGAATCTAGCATCAGAATGTTAGGCAGAATTTTAAGATGGTTTCATTGTGTCTGCCCTTGGTGTCACTCCTGTGATTATATTACATAACAAAAGTTATTTTTTAGATGTGATTAAGGTTACTAATCAGTTGACCTTAAGATGGGGAGACTATCCAGATGCACCTGGTCTAATCACATGAGCCCTTTAAAAGAAGAGAGTTTTCTCTGGCTGGTCATAGAAGAGGAAGTCAGAGAGATTCTATGCCTGAGAAGGATTAAACCTACACTTATGGGCTTTGATGGTGGAGGAAGGGGGACCATGAGTCAAGGAGTGCAGGTAGTTTCCAGATAGCCAGAAAGAAAATGGGATCTCTGTCTGACCTGCCCAAGGAACTGAATCCTGCCAACAGGCTGAATAAGCTTGGAAGCAGATTCTTCTCCAGAACCTTCTGATTACAGTCCTGCCCAGGTGGCTCCTGAAGTTTGGCCTTGTTATCCTCCATGCAGAGAATACATCCAACACCACTTAGCTTTCTGACCTGCCAAACTGTAAGATAGTAAATGGATGTTGTTTTAAGATGCTAAGTTTGTGGTAATTTGCTATGCAAATTGTACCAGAGAAAAACTAATACAATAGATAACACAGGATTTGAGCTTATAGTGAGATTTTATGCATCTCCTGCTATTCCTTTCTCCCCAGTTTATTGAGATATAATTGACATACAACACTGTATGTAAGTTTGAGGTGTGTAGCATAGTGGCTTAACATCTATGCATTGTGAAATGGTTGCTGCAGTAAGTTTAGCTTAACATCCATCACCTCATATAGTCACAACATTTTTTTGTTTTTCCTTGTGGTGAGAACTCTTAGGATCGACTCTCTTAGTAACTTTCAGGTATAGCATACAGCAGTGTTAACTATAGACATCATGTGCATTACATTACCAGTACTTACTTCTAACTGGAAGCTTGTACTTTTGACCACCTTCATCCAATATCTCCAACTCCCACTCTCTTCCGCTGATAAACACAAGTCTGTTCTCTTTTTCTATGAATGTTTTTTTTTTTTCTTTTTGTTGTTTTTTAAGGATTTTGTGTGTCATCCTTGTGCAGGGGTCGTACTAATGTTCTCTGTTTCATTCCAATTTTAGTATATGTGCTGCTGAAGTGAGCATCCTGCTGCCTTAGGAAGGCTCCAAATCTGTAAGTAGATGGAGGCACTCATCTTTGCACACGTGGTCATTTCATGGGCTAGAAGTGCCCTGAGTTCAGGATGCTTTGCTTTTTGTCCATCAGTCTCTGACTGCAGATAGGAAAATTTCAAGGAGAGGAAAGCCTAGTTTTCTTATTGCCTGTGTTTTCAAAAAAAGCTTTAAGAGGGTCCTTGAGCAGGGAAGTTAATTAAGATAGCTTATCTGACAAGCATTAGTGTTGGTTCACTATGCCATCGGACTAACGATTACCTCTGGTATGAGACTGGGGCAGATTTTGTAGGGAATGTACCCCTAAACTCTGCAGCAGCCAAGATTTCAGATGGTAGAACTTACTTATAAAATAAATGCAGACACTTACTTATTACAGGAACTGGTCAACAAATAATTAATGAAGATGCTGAGGAACATGAGAACTGAAGCTACAGTTTCTTCTGTAGCCCAGTATCAGGGATGATGGGCAGGGGCTAGTTTATGGGCAGCTATTTCCCTAGCCATGCGTGTATAACACAAACGGTTAGACATTTATTTGGGGTGCCTGTGTGTGATTCATAAAGAACTTGTTCCTTGTAAAATTTACTGCTGAATGACTCATTGTAGGATGATGATGAAGATAAGGCTTCTAATTTAGAGTTAGGCAACTATCCTTTTAAAAATCAACTTTGTGAGGTATAGTTTATATACAATAAAAGGTATACATTTTAAGTGTATAGTTCAATGAATGCATACACCCTTGTAGCCATCACCAGAGTCAAGATGTAGACATTTTTATCACACCATGTGGTTTCCTTATACACACCCCTTTGCAGGCAATCCCTCTTTCCACTCACTGCTCCAGGCAACCACTGATCTGATTTCTATCACTATAGATTAGTTTGCCTCTCTTGCACGCCATATAAATGGAACCGTACAGACTGTGCTCTTTTGCATTCAGATTCTTTCACTCAGCATGATGTTTTTGAGATTCGTCCACACGGTCGCACTTACTAGTGGTTATATTTTTATTGCTAGGTAGTATTTTATTGTGTTCATAGCACAATTTGTTAGCCATTCAACAATGGCTATTGGTGGACATTGGGGTTGTTCCAATTCTTGACTGTTTATAAATAAAGTTGCTATGAGCAGTTTTTTTTTTTTTTTAATTTTTAATGTTTATTTATTTTTGAGGCAGAGAGAGACAGAGCATGAATGGGGGGAGGGTCAGAGAGAGAGGGAGACACAGAATCGGAAGCAGGCTCCAGGCTCTGAGCCATCAGCCCAGAGCCTGACGCGGGGCTCGAACTCTCGGACCGCGAGATCGTGACCTGGCTGAAGTCGGACGCTTAACCGACTGCGCCACCCAGGCGCCCCGCTATGAGCAGTTTTTGTGTGGAGATAGGGTTTTGTTTCATATGGAGACTAGGCATGGAGTCGCTGGTCCATATGATAAGCATATGTTTAACTTTAAAAGAAACTGTCAAGCTGGTTTCCAAAGTGGTTGTATCAATTTTCACTTTCAGTAGCAATGTGGAGGAGACCTCACTATTGTCTATCTTCCTCAATGCTTGCTATTGTCAGTTTTTTTTTAAGTGCTAGCCTTTCTTTCTTTCTTTCTTTCTTTCTTCTTTCTTTCTTTCTTTCTTTCTGTTTATTTATTCTTGAGAGAGAGAGAGAGAGTGAGAGACAGAATGAGAGTGGGGGGAAGGGCAAAGAGAGAGGGAGACACAGAATCAGAAGCAGACTCCAGGCTCTGTCAGCACAGAGCCCAATGCAGGGCTTGAACTCACAAACCAAAAGATCATGACCTGAGCCAAAGTTGGACCCTTAACTGACTGAGCCACTCAGGTGCCCCTATATGCTACCCTTGCTAATGGTATCTTATTGTATCTTTGATTTGCAATTCCTTGGTAACTAATGATGCTGAACATTTCTTCTTGTACTTTTTAGCCATTCATATACCTTCTTTGGTGCAGTGTCTTTCAAATCTTCTGCCCATTAAAAAATAGATTTTCTGTATTATTATTATTGAGTTGTAAAAGCTTTAAAATATATTCTAGCTCTGAGTCCATTGTCAGATAAACATGTTACAAAAACTTCTCCCAGTCTGTGGTTTGTCTTTTTGTCATTTCTGTAAACAAGTCTATTTAGCTCCATTTTCATCTTTACTTTCTAAATCTCTAATTACATATATTTTGACCATTTTCTATTCTCCTATAGGTCTTTTTGGATCTGTTTGCTTATCTTCAATCTATTTTCTCTCTATTCATTAGTTTGGATAATTTCTATAGATCTGTCTTCCTATGTTCAAGTTCATCAGGGACATTTTTCTCCCATGTCTGATGTGCCATTAATTTTTTTGTCATTGTACTTTTCAGTCTAGAATTTCAATTTAGTTCTTTTTACAGTTTACATTTCCCTGATGAGATTCCCTATATTTTTATTATTAAGTTCATTTTTTTTTTTAATTCTTTGAACGCACACAGTTTAATTATTTGAACCATATTTATAGCAGTTGCTTTAAAGTCCTTGTCTTCTAAGTACCTCATCTTAGTAATGTTGGGACTGGTGCTTTTCCCTTGACTATGGGTCATGTTTGCCTAGTAATTTTTCTTATTGTGTACTAGATGTTGATTGATGCATTGTATAGGTTCTAGACTTTTGTTATTTTTCTTTGAGAAGCGTTACCTTTTCTTCTGTTAGGCAGCTCATTTACTGATTGATTACCTTGTGCTTCTGTTGGCTTGACTTTATGCTTTGCTAGGGTACATCTTTGGAAAGCTCAATATATTTCCCAACACCCTCTATCTTGGCAGGTCTCAACCTCTGAATTCAGTTTTTACTGCAGATCTTTTAAATGCTTTGTTTTAGACTTTGTTAGGGTGGGCCTGAAATGGACCTTACCCTAGAGGATGGTTCTAATTTTTTCTTGTATCTCAGATAGATGTGTGGTATAATAAATTGATAACAAGGTCTTGCCACTCTGGCTTGGCCAGAACTTCCATGTCTACTAGCACTGTTTGGTTAGTATCTCTATCCTACTCTTGTCTCTGTGGTAATCGCTCTCCATAGTTACTGTAAGCCTTAGGGAGTCTGGTCATAGGCATGTGCATCTTAGCCTTGAGCCAGGGATTTATTGGGCAACTTCTGCACAACTTCTGAGCTTCTCCCTTCTCTTTACCCTCGATATCCCTCCTTTAACTTTCTGGTGCCTTGCCCTACAGATTATTACTGCTTCAGTTTCCCTGCACTCTGATCTTTGCCTCTTCAGCTCAGCAGGACAACTGTGCTCTGCTTGGATTCTAGCTTGCTATGTTGTGGTTGGATAACTGTGCCCAGGTAGAGATCCAGGGAAATCATGGAGCTTACCTTATGAATTTCTCCTCTGTCAGGGGTCGTAGTGTTGTGTTTCCTGTTGTCCAACGCTTAAAACAATTGCCTCATAAATTGTCTCCAATTTTGTTAGTTATGGCAGAAGGCTCAGCTCAATACCAGTTGTTCCATCACATGTGAAAGATTGCATGATATGCTTTAAAAAAATTTTTTTAATTAAAAAAAATTTTAATGTTTATTTTTGAGAGAAAGCAGGGGGCGGGGTGGTGGTGGTGAGAATCCAAAGCGGGCTCTGTGCTGAGATTGAAGAGTCCAATGCAGGGCTTGAACTCATGAACTGTGAGACCTGAGCTGAAGTCACATGCTCAATCAACTGAGCCACCCAGGCGCCCCTAACATGATATGTTTTTAAGGATTAAATTAAGTAAACAGATATGGATTTAGCAAGGAGGGGCCTCAAAGTTTCTTTTTGGGCTGAAAAAACATTTTTAGTCCACGTGAGTCCCATCTTATGGTTTAGGACTCTGGTCCCATTCATAGGAAGTTAGTTTGGTGAGGTGGAGTGTAGTTCCTCTATGTTCTTTCTAAAAATCGAGTCTAACAGCCATCTCTTCTCTCTAATAAAGAGTGTTTACAAATAAAGAGTAGTAGTAGTAATAATAATAACTTACTATTATTGAATACTTAATATTCTAGATGCTGTTCTTAAGACTTTATTTTTTGTTAAGAAAAATGTTTTTAAGTTTATTCACTTTGAGGAGAGAGAGAGAGAGAGAGCAGTGAAGGGGGGGGACAGAGAGAAAGGGAGAGAGAATCCCAAGCAGGATCTGCACTGTCAGTGCAAAGCCCGATGTAGGGCTTGAACCCACAAACCATGAGATCATGACCTGAGCCGAAGTTGGACACTTAATTGACTGAGCCACCCAGGTGCCTCCTTGGGTTTAGCTTTAATATCACCACTTCAGGGAAGTTTGTTGTATGCTTTCATAATATGTTGCCCTTTATTTTTTTCTATCACATCTGTAACTGAATTTACAGAAATATTTATTTAACAGATACCTTTTCCACTGTGCTGCAGGCCCCATGGGGCCCATTTCCCACCATGCGTCTAACATGTAACGGTTTCTGGCATGAAGTATGTGCTATTTGTTGAAAATGTGTATTCGTTGAATGAATGAATGCATATATAAGAGTAAGTAGGTTTCCCTTCTCATTTTGCTATTCTGAGAAATTCATTCTTTTTGGTGTCTAGGTCTAGAAATTTTTTACAAAAGTAAAGAGTCATGTAACTACCACAATAGTCAAGATATAGAACAATTTTATCTGTTCCCTGTCCACTCCCCCCCAAATTTGTAGTCAAATTCTACTCTCAATCTTTGACCTCTGGCAACTACTGAGAATTGAGTATCTTACATTACCCTGGACTCTTCTTTTCTTTTCCATCCTGCTTTGTTTATATTTCAGCTGTCTTTCTGCTTAGTAGCGCTCCTGTATACTTTATCAGATAAATGAAATTGAGTTTAGACAGATGCCTCACATGGAATTTATGCCCCATGGAATCATTTAAGTAAATAACTTGACTACTTTTAAGAGTCAAAATAAAATAAAGAAGTCTTTTTAAAAGTCAAAAAAAAAAAAAAGAATAAAAGAGGGGGGTACCTGGGTGGCTCAGTAGGTTAAGCTTCTGACCCTTGATTTCGGCTCAGGTCATGATTCCAGGGTCGTGGGATCAAGCCTCGTGTTGGGCTCCATGCTGAGTATAGAGCCTGCTTAAGTTTCTCTCTCTCTGCCCCTGTCCCCTGCTTGCACACACACTCTCTCTAAAAAAATAAGTAAAAAAAGAATAAAAAGAGAGACAGTAGGTCAGTTGGATTTTTGTCAGTAGCCTATTATTGCTACTCTCTTAGTAGCTCTTAACATCTGTATGCATCTCTATTTCGCTATCCCTGCTTTAATTCAGCCTTCATGATGTTGTCTAGATCATTGCAATGGCCTCCACATGGATTTCCATGCCTCTAATGCTTCTTTGCTTATATTTCATCTCTACATTTCACCCAGAGATAACTTTCTAAGACTCCAAGACTTACTGCTCTTCAGTGGGACCCTATGGACCCTCAGGACCTTGGCATGCCATTCAAAGCTCTTCATGAGGCCCCTGCTTACTTCTTCAGAGTCATCCTTATGGGGTCTTGTTCCTTGCACTCTGCAATGTTCCAGTTGTCCCAAAATTTGACATTTTATGAATGTGCCATATATTTTGTCTTTATGCTTTTGTTCATGTTGCCCTGAAAGCCTTTCTTCACTTCATCTGCTATGTGAACACCTACTAATTATTGAAGACTATATATTGAAGGCTGTCTCTTACTTTCCCAAAGACCACTGGACTATTCCCTCTTTTGTCTCCATAGTTACCTACCACCCATCTGCCATAACACCCGTAGTCCCTTATTGCACACCAATGCTCACACGTTTGTCTCCACTTACTAGAAACACAGCTCTTTGAGGCCAAGTCTGTCTCTTATTCACCTTTGAATTCTCAGTGCCTAACATAGTGCTGGCCATATTGTAGGTGCTCAATGTACATTTGCTGAATGCATCAATGAAGAAAGTTTTTACTGTATTATTCCCTGAGCACTTTAATAATTTATACAAATCCATTTTCCATTTATCTTTTTTTGATGTTTTGGAAAAATTTTGATCAACTACTCCCCCATTTTCATGAGAAGCTGCTGATTCTATTTTGTGTGGTCACTTGAAGTTCTCTCCAACCGTTTATTAGTCACTACACATCTGTATCTGTATGACCTGGTTAGTTGGCTTTATTTCAACTGGGCTTACCCAGGGCTGTCTGCTTGCGTATAGAAACTCAACTTACAACTATGGAAGTAAAAAAGGGAAAACCAGGGGATGTTGAAAGTGAACATGAATTTCCCATTAGTGGCTAACTGGCTTTGAACTTCCTCTCTATTGAGGCTCAGAGTAAAGTCAAAGCTATCATTATGTGTTCAGGTTTGGACTGGCTACAAGTCACACTGTTAGCTATTTATCAGTTGTGCTCAGTGTCCTATTAACTTTATGGACTTTCACCCCAGGGATCTTAGTCCCAAGGTGTTTGGGTGCAGCATATTTGCCATTAAAGTGGAGATATAGTCCTCTGTGGAAATGAAGACATTAAATCCTCTAAAAATAACTGTTCGACTAATCCTGTCATTTCATTGTAAAAAAGCAAACACTAACATAGGATATGATTCTTATTAATAAAGCAAGCATATTTGTAATCAGCCAGCTCTTGTTCAGAGTGAAGGAAGGTGGGAGAAGGGAGGAAATTGTTTATGTTTTCATCTCCATAGGACCAGGATTAGGGTCTAAGTGGGAATCTGCCTCCTCTCAGTTGATTTGCCTGAAAGTGTAATCTTTGAGCTCTCTGAAAGGAAACTGTCATCTTTTAGGACAATTCTATATTCTAGAAAAGATCTAAGTTGGAAAGAAGGTATTTAGCACCCTGATTTCAGATTTTCATATTACTAATTTAGGCCATAGCAATGTTTCTCAAATCTGCATTTTCACTAGGATTACAAGTCAGCTTGTTAAAACAGACATCCCTGGTTTCTACTCCTGGATATTCTGGCTCAGTAAGCTTGGGACGGACCTTGGGAAGGTGTATTTTTAACAATCTCTCTGGGTTATTTTGATGCACAAAGAAGGAAAATTCTCTTTTCTTGGATTGTTGGAGCAGAAAAGGACAATGGGATCATTCTGGAAGGATTCCCTGGCATTCTGAGTTTGTTGACAGACCAAAGTACCTGCATAAAAACAGTCCAAAAAAACTGGGACCATGTGTCTCAAACCTCATTTTTGATGTCTGGATGTCCATTTGATCTTGTGGAAAACACTCATGAGCCAAAAGCATAGGTGGAACCCAAGGAGTCAGGCTTAGGAAAAGCATAAGGAGTGGGCTGGAAAATGTACTGTTAAACTCCACTGGGATACAGATTCCACTGAACTGAGTGTGTGGAGCACCACAGACGCACTGGGGAGTGCATTAGTGCAGTAATCAATGCAGTGTATGATTGCAGCCTTCTGCTATGACTTAGGTCCTGGCTGTAAGGGTAGTACCAGTCTAAAGTCTGGACGTGTTTCACTTGTGGTTGTACAAAGGGGCCAGAGTGGAGAGAAAAGATGCACAGCTGCCTGAAGAGGTGGACAGATATGTGGAATCCTGTCTCCTAATCTGCTTTCTGCTATGAGTTGAATTCCCAAAGGCTAGTTCAGTTCTCCAGGTTTGGTTCAGGTCTCCAAAAGGTAGTCTTGGTCTCAATGTCTGCAGCATCTTTCTGCTGAAGGAGCTCTGGAATTAGGGGTGTCTGGTAGAGGAAGGGAGAAGTGGTGGTAGCTGAGGATTCTCACTGAAGTTTCATTGAATAATAAATAACTTATGTAATATGGCTGAAAAGCATGACATTTTCAGAGAGACCTTTAAAGCAACCATTTCCCAGGTACCGTTTTGATATTGGTATATTTGGGGGTGAGGGAAGCACACCCAAACCCTGGGGCGGACCGCAGAAATGCCTCAGCATAGTGCTATCTGTTACAAGGTTGGGGGATTGCTGTGGTTTGTTTTTGAATAAAAGAGTTCCTGAAACCGACAAGAGTAATTTCATGTCATTTCTAGGGCTGAGGGAATTAGCAAAAATTGTATTATTTTTAAATAATGAGACATAGTTACCTTTAGGTTTGGAAAATTAGAACAGTATGCTGAAAACCAAGGATTTATGGAATACAAGGAGGAAGGAGCCTTAGAGGCATTGGGGCACATTTATCATTCTTTCAAGTGGTTATATGGTTTTATATTGCTAGATCAGGATAATCCGGTGCTACTTTTCCCTAATATGTCACTGAACTTCATATGTAAAGGGGGTGTGAAAGGACCTCTGACCTGTCCCTTGTCTCTCTAGAGTTCAGTACTCTAAAACCTTCTATCACCAAGCTCAGAAAGTTTTACTCAAGTTTTTGGCTAAAGAATCACTTGGGTAGGGGCCCCTGGGTGGCTTGGTCGGTTAAGCCTCTGACTTCGGCTCAGGTCATGATCTCATGGTCCGTGAGTTCGAGCCCCGCGTCGGGCTCTGTGCTGACAGCTCAGAGCCTGGAGCCTGTTTCAGATTCTGTGTCTCCCTCTCTCTCTGTCCCTCCCCTGTTCATGCTCTGTCTCTCTCTGTCTCAAAAATTAATAAACATTAAAAAAAAAAAAAAAGAATCACTTGGGTAGAACCTAAAGTCTCACAGCCTCTCTTTTCTGCTAAACAGCCTTGACAGTGGAACCATTCACACAGTACAGGGAGAATGTCCTAGTTGTTTGACTTTAAGTATGCCATTCAATCCTTTGTGTTCTCCCCTGTAAAATGTTATCACCCATAACTTGCATGGATTGAACGGTAAAGTATACTGTAAAGTATCTGGTATATAATAAATGCAATAAATTATATAATTTTGCTGGGGTAGATAATATTTTCAGGACAACATCACAATTATTCTCCATTACTGATTGGACTCTCCCAAAGTAGGACAGACATGAGATTTAATAGGAGACAGGAGGAAAAACAAATCTAATTTGGAGGAGTAGGTAAAGTTGAGCCTGTCAAAAGCAAACAACCTGAGGCATTTCTCTTCATAGACTCCTGCCTGTCTGTACTTTGGCAAAAGCATGTGTGGGCAAATATCTTATTTGACATTGTGCTAAAAAGGCTGAGCTTCAGTGACAATGCTTGCCTCTCTGGCAAACACTCTCTAAAGGATAAGTTCCTATGCAAATACAAATTTTTATGTTTCTGCAAATAGATTTTAGTATGTATGTCTTACTTGCTTTGTTTCCTTCACACCACTCTATGGGAGGCTATTATTGTCTCCTGAACCTTCATCCTGACTCTAACTTTCACCCTTTGGCTTCTGGCCCCAGTGTTTTCCACAACGTGGCCAGTGCCTCCCTTACTCTCTCCAACCCCCCAAACTCCTGTCCTATGTACATTTTATTGGAATGATACCCAAAGTTGGTAACTTCTCACTATAATGGTAAAAATGACACTTACATAAACCCTTTTTGTTTTGCAAACTGATTTCACAAACATGGAACGACTTATTTCTCCTAATAACTGTGCATGGTAGGTTATCTTGATTCTGATAATGAAGAAATTGAGGTGGGGAGAGGGGGCAAAGCAAATAATGTCAGTCGTGACATGGTTCATCTTATCTTTCATTAATCCTCTGCTTCAACTATCATACAACATCTTCTTTGCAGAGAAAAGTCTTTTGTTGACCAGTGAGTCCTATAATTTGCATTTTGAAAGTCCTGATTCTAGGCATTGTTTCAACTAGGGCAGTACTTTTTTATGGAGTCTCCTGTGTTGTTGTATGTACATCTACTACCTCTACGTTAGGATGGTCAGAAAAGGGAAATCGTCTTTGTAAGAAACTGCTGAGTGTCAGAAAAAAGGAGAAGGAAATACATTAATACAAAAAAGAGAACATTTGAGTTACTAACACAAAACATGATTTGGATAATTATGAGTCTCGCATCCACATGAGTCTACAGTCTTACCAGTGAGATTCCCCAAAGACTACTCCAAAACCTTGCTGAGGAACTCGTGGAAAAAAATGGCTGAAAAAAACAAGGCTATTCTGCCATTGCCCTGTTGTGGTTGTGAGACAAATTTTATGTAAAAAAGTGCTATTTAAAGTATGAGCTGTAGTTTTCTGCAGCTGGTTTTACTTAATTCTACAGAAAGAACACTGGACATCAGTTGAAACTTATGGAACTGTTGCTTCAGCCACATAATTATTTAAATTTCACAATATTCCTGAAAGACCAGTAAATATTTTTCTTTTTTTGTCACAGAAGCCCACATATGAATAAATAATAATAATAATAATAATAATAATAATAAATATGGTACTTTAGAAAGTTTTTTATGTCTTCCTGATAGTATTTGCTACAACTCAAATTCATTTTTTGTATCAATAGAATTGGCTTTGGAGGTAGTGAAGGAAAAGGCAGGCCCCATAGTTCCTTATGATTATTTTGCAAATTAAATCATTACTCTAGTTTTGGTTGGTGACCGAATGGCAGATGCTTTTATCTGAAGGGTAAGAGGCTATGGTTGCCAATGGAGAGATAGGAAAACTTGGCACTCAATGTATTGTTTTTGTATCTCTGACGTGTATATGCCTTCCCACACAGATTCACATACACTTTATACATACCCATTATTGACTTTTAAGTAATAGGACTTTCTTTTTTGACAAACACATCTGAACTTATATATCCAAACGCAGCCCCTTGCCTTCAAAAGGGAAGCATGTTTCTACGTTATTGCTATTTTTAACCTTTTGAGATTTCACTATTTTAGAACATTTTTTTTAAATACCTTTAAGGGTGTTAACATTTGCTCCTTAGGGGCACCTGGGTAGCTCAGTCAGCTGACCGTCTGACTTTGGCTCAGGTCATGATCTCATGGTTTGTGAGTTCAAGCCCCGCATTGGGCTCTGTGCTGACAGCTCAGAGCCTGGAGCCTGTTTCAGATTCTATGTCTCCCTCTCTCACTGCCCTTACCCCACTCACTTAAAAAAATACTTAAAACAAAACATGAAAAACAAAAAAGTTTTGCTCCTTAGAGTGGAGTTGGTTTTGGAAAGAACTTAAAGTCATTTGAAGCCAGTTGAGGCAGATGACCAGGCTGAGTAACATAAATTGTGGTAAAATATGAGCTGAGAATACGAGCAATCCTGCCAGAGGAGTTCCAATTTCTGATTGTTTTAATCTCTTTTATAAAGAGCTTTTTATAAAGAAAAACAATTTTCTGATCTCAGAGCTTCCCTTTTGCAGAGTCAAAATGTCAAGGATCTGCCTGATTGAGTTTGTCCTAACCTTACAGACTTATTTCCCATGACACTGCCATTAACTGTGGTTACGGTGAACTACATGACCTTCCCTGAATACTTACCAGCTCTGTGCCTTTGCCCATGTTGTTCCTTATGAAGTAGGATTTCCTCCTTATTCTCACTGATTTGTATTTACTACTCCTTCATTTCAGAGAGGTTTTAATATGGCCCTCTTTGTTCCCGCTTAATTCTTACTCATTTTTAACGATCTACATAATGACAGTTCCTATATCTTCCCAACTGGAAATTAATCTCTCTGAGACTCCTGAGTATTCTGTGTTGTCTTCTGTTTTGTAGTATAGCTGTTAGATCCTAAGCGTTTTGTTTAAGTCCCTTCAGTTTCGTAGGACTAGCATTTAGCCCGGTTTCTTCTCCTGTTGAATGGGCATAATAATAACAGACCTATATTCTTCTTACCAATCCTCTGCAATTATTTTTATTCACTCATTCAAACATAATTTATAGATCAACAACAATATAGTTGTGCAAGCAATGAGTATCTAAAAATCAATGCGATGAATATCTTGTTCTGGGGAGTTCATAGCTTACTAAAGGAGCCAGTGACATAATGAAGTTATTGCAAAACAGTGCAACAAGTGCTACTGTAGAAATAAGTACAAGGTTAAATTGCGAGTCAGAGGAGAGAGTAATCAATGCTGCCATTGGGTGGGGGTGGGGGGGGGAGAAGAGTTCCACAGAACAGAAGACACTAGAGCTGGTTCTCAAAGGACAAATAAGTGTCACCAGGTGGACAAAGATCAAAAGGGCATTCCAGAGAGGGAAACACATAGAAAGGCATCAATATATAAGAAAGTATTATATCTTCGGTCAACTGCAACAATTTGAAATCTGAAGGGTAAGAAATGAGATTGGGGAGAAGTGAAGGGCGATGTTGGAGAGCTCTGTGTGCTATGCAAGGGAGTACGGACTTTGTGTGGTTGAAAGGGAACCACCAAAGAGGTAAAGGATTGGGTTGTAATTTAGGAAGGTCTTGAGCAGTGGGGACTGATACTAAGATCCAGTGGAATAATATATGCTCTGGAATAAAATATGATGCAGTTTACCAAGATGAAGAGTTATTAATAACTGGTGGTGGGCTCTGTGATGTAAAACAGCACACATATTACCTAAAAGAAAATACGTCAGCAATGTCTGCCAGATAAAGACATACATTTTCTCCAATGTATCAAAAAAATATGTGACTTTGATAGAAAGACTTAAAGAAATGAACATTCAAAGTGACTTGATTATTTTCCGTTAAATCTTAAATCCAGGCCCAGTGATCCTGAAACACTGAACTTGGTGGAAGTGGTGTCAGTGAGGTGGAGAGAAGTGGGGACAAAGACTGAGAGGAAGGTGGTGATATTAGTATAGGACTGTCACAGATCCATGCCCTATGCTCTGTAGTTGTCTCAATAGCCAGTAGGTCTTTGCTACCTAAAACACTGTGAGAAAAGGGCAGGGCGGCCTTTATTCTCTCCCTCAGGGGCATTAAGGAAAAGCACTGCCTGAAGTCTTCCTCCATAGTCCTTCTAGGTCAAAGAGGGCCATACATAATGGTTTCAAAATAGGTGTTGCTTTGCTAATTTCCCACAAAAAGGGAGATCTGGAGGAGCATAGGTGAGTTGCTTGCATATGACAACATCATTAGCAAGAACATGCCATTTCCTCACGGTTTCATGCACATATTACTCCAGGAAAACTGGTCCCTCATTGCTCGAACTCAGAACAACCCCTGATCACACCTTTGGATAGTATGGGTTCATCAGGTTGTCAAACACTGAAAGAGAGAAAGATACGAACAAAAGACAGAGATATAAACCAGACCTTTGTGCGACTGACTTGCAAGAGTTTGAGACCTGGAATGGGCGGAACTGAGACTGGAGAAAGAGGCAAGAGCTGGGTCTTGGAGCGTCTTGAATCCTGTTTAAAGGAGCTCATATGTAGGAGAGAGGGACCCCCAGAAATAACTCAGTCAGGGAAGAACCAGGATCAGGTTGTAGTTTAGAAAGACCTGAAGGCTGTGTGGAGGGTGGGTTGTGGTCCACAGCAAGCCTAGGGAGGGTAAGATTTGAATTTCCTGTTTGCCCAGCAAGAGCATATGGAATCTGATAAGGGTGTTCACATTATACCGCTTTCTGGGTCCAGAAAAACAACTCAGGGATTGCACTGTTAGCAAGGTGCCAGGTCTTCATTACCCTCTCGTCTTTTACTAGATATGAGCCTTCTTCATACCAACCTCTCAGCTCTAGGCTGAGAATCATTGGTTCTTATCCCAGATGGGAGGAGTCGAGAACAGGCAGTTTCAGTGGAACTCCATTAATCACCAAGGAGAGGCAGCTGGCTATAAAACCCACACCCCACGCAGAACCAAGTGTGGGCTGGGTACGTTTAAAAGTGTGGCTGAACCACAACCAACACCTCACTCTAATTTTGCCCTCCCTACCCTTGGGTGAAAATGAGTCAAACCAGGGAGTACGCAGGCAATGTTGGAGAGTCTGGTTCTTTAAAAAGAAGGAGGCACCATGATCATTATTAGGGAGAAAGGAAGATTTCCAGGGGGTTTAGAATTTTCTGATTTTTCTATTTTTTCAAAGTTATTTTTCCTTTTTTTTTTTTTGTTAAAGTTTATTTATTTTTGAGAAAGAGAGTGTGAGCTGGGGAGGGGCAGAGAGAGGAGGACAAGAGGGTCTGACGCAGGCTTGAATTCACGAACTGTGAGATCATGACCTGGGTCAAAGTTGGACGTTCAACCAACTGAGCCATCCAGGTGCCCCTATTTTTCCTATTTAGATAACTCCATTCTTTAGCTTTCTCCCTAATCTCGTTCTCTCCGTAATACACTTTGTACTTCAGGAAACCTACCACTGTGTTGAATACTTCATAGATCCTCAAACTTTGTCAATGAACTTATTTTATTTTAAAAGGTTAAATCAGGGGACGCCTGAGTGGCTCAGTCGGTTAAGCCTCCGACTTCGGCTCAGGTCATGATCTCGCGGTTCGTGAGTTCAAGCCCTGCGTCAGGCTCTGTGCTGATGGCTCAGAGCCTGGAGCCTGTTTCAGATTCTGTGTCTCCCTCTCTCTCTGACCCTCACCCGTTCATGCTCTGTCTCTCTCTGTCTCAAAAATAAATAAACATTAAAAAAAAAAAAAGGTTAAATCGGAATGAGGAAGCAAGATTTAGATGGAGTAGATTTATTGATTCCTGGGGGTAGGGAAACCATTCATCGATGTTGCTGTTGTCACTGACTTTTTGGCCCAAAGGGCATCTTAAAGACTCCGTGGTTGTAAGGTGAGTCCACCCTATGACTCCAAGCGGCAGTTACCCCACCTGCAGAGCATGGGCAACTCACTGCTCTCTCAGGCAGTTCTTCTGACAGAACTGAAACGTGCTTTCAGTAACGGGTCACCCACTACTCAGAGTTGTACTCTCCTACACAGAACAACTTTTACCCTTTTCTTGTAGGAGACAAGGGGGACAAACTAGCCTAAAATCACCAGCAGAAGCAACCCTTGCCTCTGGCAAATGCCAGGACCATTGCCTTTGTTTTGCAGTAATCCCTCCTTGGTTGAATTTGTTGCCCTCTGCAAACAGTGCTTTGCCTCATCTCTGCCTCCCTTTATCTTCCCCTTTAACCCACTCTTCCAATATTTAAATTTGTAGAAACTGATCTTTGCCAACAGCAGCATAAATTCTAGGGTCTTAAGCCATTCCTGACACAGAGTATCATACACAATCTTACCTTGAGTTTTGCATTAAGGACTGAGCTTTTATGAATTGAAATTTGGAGTAATATATATATATATATACACATATATACATATATATATATATATATATATATTTTTTTTTTTTTTTCCTGGTGAGATGTTGTAGCTTTGCTGAGAAGGATCTGGTGGAGGGGGAAGATCCAGGCCTCCTGAATATTCTGGCAACATGACATCTCCAGAATCTTTTACAGTCCCTTTTCAGACCTTTAGGACTTAGTCCCCTTGCTCCTAAGATGATTGATTGTCCAAACTACCTTAAAATAACAAACTGGTCACATTTCAAGATACAGTTTTGAAACATTACCTCTCTTTGTGACATCTCTTCCCCCCTTTCTAAAATAAGTAAGTGAGTGGGTGGATGTGTGCAGCAAAATATAGGAGGAAAAGGTGGGCTAGGTGGATGGAATTGTTTCTTAGTGTGGCTGGGTCTCAGCTTTTAATGGTTGTTTTGTTTCAACACGTCTAGCCCTCTTTTTGACCAATTCCTTTCCCACGTCTTCACCCTAAACCCCCAGAAACCACAACTGCAGTCAAATAATTAAACACATGAAACAAAGAAAACTGCCTTGGTGTGAATATTCCTCTCTGGTCACGCCAACCCCGTGAGAGACGCTTCCCTCGTAAACAGTAACAGGCAGAATCTCTCGAGTGAGCCAGGCACACAACAGACTCTGCACCCTCAAGGCAGAAAGGGAGGGGAAAGCCAGAGATTCTGGAAGGTTTTGGGCCTGTTGGTACTTGGAAACTAGGGGGAAGGTGGGGCAAAGGCACTCCCAAGAATCCTGGCAGATTTGAGAGGGAGAGGAAGAAAAACCTCCCATGTTTGCAGACATTAGACCACTTGTTCATTTGACAAAATGTGTGACTTTGTTGGTTTCTCCTGTTATTTTCTCCTAGCTCCTGGCTAAGCAAGGGTAAGAGAAATCTGGGATTGCATGATAATGGATGAGCCAGAGGTAAGCAAGGTTCAATAAGAACTTTGAACAAGACCCTTAAAATGTACTCTGTCTCAGAATTCTAAAGCTCCATCTAAACTATAACTGAAGGGTTAAGTTCTAAAATGATAGTTAGGCATTTTGCAAATTTCCCATCCTTATAGTCCCAGCATGGGGTGGCAAGGTTAGTGGTGAGCCCTAAACTCATCTGAAAATCTTTTAGAAAATACTGGTACCTGGGACTCATCCAAGACCAATTAAATCAGAAATACTATGAGTTGGGGTATTGATACCTCTGTAAAAGTTCCCAATGAATTTAAAAAGGAGCTAGAGTTGAGAACCACTGCATTATTGGAGCTGGTGTATCAACACGAATTTCCAGAGGTTTACTCAATATTAACATTGTGTTAGGACTACAGAGGAAGCGGTGATGTGGACCCCCAGTGAGAGGAACTGACAATAGCTGTTAGTTGGAAGAGGGCTCAGTCTGGGGATGGAGGAAAACCAGGAAAGGACAGTGTCTGGGAAGGTAAAGGAAGATGGCACTTCAAGGAGCTTTGTCTGGTCAACAGGGTCCAGTGCTGCAGAGCAGTCCCATAATGCAATGACTTCAAGTGTCTTTCATATTGAGTGACAGGAAGATTGTTGATCACTTTGGTGAGATCAGCTGCAGTGACAGTTCAGTTGGCTGAGTAGATAAGGAAATGAAGACAAATGAGAACTGAAATCTTAAGAATTCTGGCTGTGAAGTGACAGTCTTAAAAGAGATATAGGGTGTAGGAGTTTTTTTTTCCAGTATTTTTTTTAAAATTTTATTTATTTATTTTAAGAGAGAGACAGAGGGAGAAGGAGGGGCAGAGAGAGAGGAGAGAGAAAATCTCAAGTGAGCTCTATGCTGACAGTGGGGCTCGATCTCACTTGAGATCATGACTTCAGCCAGATCAAATCAAGAGTCGGACACTTAACCAACTGAGCCACCCAGGAGCCCTCCTTCCAGTTTTATTGTGATATAATTGACATATAACATCATATTGGTTTAGGATGTACAACACAATGATTTGATATATGTATGTATTGTAAATTATTACTACAATAAGTTTAACATCCAACACCTTGCACTTTTTTTTCTTGTGAAGGGAACTTTCAAGATCTAGTTTCTTAGCAACTTTCTTTTTTTTTTTTTTTTTTAAATTTTTTTTTTCAACGTTTATTTATTTTTGGGACAGAGAGAGACAGAGCATGAACGGGCAAGGGGCAGAGAGAGAGGGAGACACAGAATTGGAAACAGGCTCCAGGCTCTGAGTCATCAGCCCAGAGCCCGACGCGGGGCTCGAACTCACGGACCGCGAGATCGTGACCTGGCTGAAGTCGGACGCTTAACCGACTGCGCCACCCAGGCGCCCCTCTTAGCAACTTTCAAATATAAAATAGAGTATTGTTAGCTATAGTCACCATACTGTACATTATCCCCAGAACTTATTTATAACTAGAAGTTTGTACTTTTTTGAACCCTTTCACCCATTTCCTCTACCTCCGTGTCTTACCCTTGGGAACCACCAACCTGTTCTCTATTTCTGTGAGTTTGGTTTTTTTTTATTCCACATGTATGTGAGATCATAAAGCATTTGTTTTCTCTGTGTGACTTATTTAACATAATGCCCTCAGTTTTCATCCATATTGTAGCAAATGGCAGGATTTTCTTCTTCTACTTTTTTTTAGGATTTGCTTCTTTTTTTATGGCTGAATAATATTCCTCTGTGTGTGTGTGTGTGTGTGTGTGTGTGTTGCATTTTGAGTTTTTTAAAATTAGAGAATGAGTGAGATTTGAGTGCATGTACTTGCTAAAGGAAGGGGAGTGGATGAAGATATAGGGGAGAGAGGGAATAATGGATGAAACATGGTTCCTTCAAAATGCAGAAACATCAGAATCTAGAGTGTTGTTTGAAGTGTTTAGAGAAGAGAAAAGAGACTCTTCTGTCACTAAAATGGAGAGGAGGACTGAATTGCTGGAGTGGATGCAGATAAATGTTTAGGCACAGATGTGCATGGGAATGTGGGGTGTTTCCCTGATGGTCTCTAATTCACTGTGACATGGAAGAAAGGTTGGTGGCAGGGTTTCTTAGTAATCTGTTCCCCTCTGAGGCCTCTGAAACTGTTGAGATAGGGTGACAGCTGGATTTGAGCACATCCTCATTTCTCACTCCCGTTACTCCCAACACATGAAATAGTGTGTATGTGTGTGTGTGTGTGTGTGTGTGTGTGTGTGCTATGCACTGTCTCTAGAGGGAACAGAGTTGGAGGCAGTGTGGGAGACACTTACCTTCTTTGGGACCATTCTGTCTTCCGTCTCTTCATTGTTCCTTCTTTCCTTCCATTGTCAGAATATCAGCCTTCAACTGGCCACCACTGCTGCTTTCATTACGTATTCTTTTGTATTTTTGTTATGAATGCAAAATGTCTGATAGGTCATCAATATCACTAGTTATTTTCTTTCCACAAGGCTGACTGGTCAATAGGGTATGTTGGAGGTCACGATACACTGTTAGACATGTTTCTAGCCTTCTCAAAAACGGAGGCCCAAATTATATGGCAAGTGGAAACAGAGACAACTTTTGGAGACCACGTTCTTTTATCTTAATTTTACTGTTTCTGTCTTCACTTCTCAAATATTAAGCCTGGGAAAGATGTGGTGAAGGCCCTGAAAGATGAGCCCAACATACAAAAGCTACCAAAAGGGTAGTTCAAAATCAGCCTTCTTCTTGATGAGACCACAGGTCTGGTTCAGTAGTGTTAGCATCCTGCTTGAATCAGGCAGCCCCTTTGGACCCAGTTCTGCAACGTCATGATGACTCACCTGCTGGAGAAATTGATTAAGAACATTAAAGGAATTTTTACATTGTGGTAAGTTACACATGACATAAAATTTGCCATCTTAACCACTTCTAAGAGAAACGTTCTGTAGTGTTCCATATATTCACATTGTTGTACAACCCATCTCCAGAACTTTTCACCTTGCAAAAGTGAAACTCTATACTTATTAAACAACTCCTCATTCTCCCCTCCCCCCAGTCCCTGGCAACCACCATTCTACTTTTTGTCTTTATGAACTTGACAATTCTAGGTACCTCATATGAGTGGAATCATACAATATTTGTCTTTTTGTGATGGGCTTATTTCACTTACATAATGTCCTCAAGGTTCATCTATGCTGTAGCATGTGTCAGAATTCCCTTCCTTTGTAAGGTTGACTGATATTTCATCGTATGAATATAACACATTTTGTTTGTCCATTCATCCACTGATGGACACTTGGGTTGCTCCTATCTTTGGCTATTGTGGATAATGCTATTGTGAACATGTGTGTACAAGTACCTTTTTGAATCTCTACTTTCAATTTAATTTGAATTTGGTGTATACCTAGAAGTGGAATTGCTGGATCACATGGTAATTCTATTTTTAATTTTTTTGAGGACCTGCCATACTGTTTTCCATAGAGATTGCACCATTTTACATTCCTACCAAGACTGCATAAGGACTTTACTTTCTCCACATCTACACAAACATTTGTTATTTTCTGTTTTTTTTTTTTTAGTAGCTTACTTACATAATGTAAGGTAGTTTTGACTTGCATTTCCCTAATGATTAGTGATGTTGAATATTTTTCTATGTGTTTATCGGCCATTTGTATATCTTCTTTGGAGAAATATCGATTCAAGTCCTATGTCCATTACTTAATCAGGTTTGTTGTTGTTGTTGTTGAGATTAAGAGCATTTTGAGATTATCATGACATATATCTGGAATGACATAATAGGGTCTGTGTAAGTCCAAGAGACTTTTTATTTTTCTCCAGTGACTCTATCACAGTTTCTGTTGTGAAACACAGTGAGATCCTTAATGAATTCCAGTTTTAGGTAGTGTTAAATGTAGCTGTACCCGGTTATTTAAATTTATTATTTTTTTTTATTTAAAAAACTTTTTTTAATGTTTATTTTTGACAGAGAGAGAGAGAGAGAGAGAGAGAAGCAGAGAGAGAGGGAGACAGAATCCAAAGCAGGTTCCAGGCTCTGAGCTTGTCAGCACAGAGCCTGATGTGGGGCTTGAACTCATAAGCTGTGAGATCATTACCTGAGCCGAAGTCAGATGCTTAACCAGCTGAGCCACCCAGGTGCCCCCCCCCCAGTTATTTAATTTTAACTTATGATAATTTGTGTCAGCTTTTTTAGATAAACCAGATGGTATGCCTCTTGACATATCAAATATGAAGGTATTCATTATTTTCTGTGCTGATGACATGGTCCTGTGTGATGGGTGGTTTTTTTCAGAAGGAAAATCTCAGTGTCAACTATGCCATTTTTAGAATGCACTCGGGTGAAGTAGAGCTACATAGGTCTATTGAATAGTTATGTGTATGTGTAAGTGTAGTTATGTTTCAGGGGTGCTAGGGTGCTGGTGTGTAGTTTGGGCCAACACTGCCCATTGGAGCCAAGGAGATTCAATTCTCTTACAAATTTATGACTCCAGAGAAGGTACATTGAAGCTCATAAGTGGCAGGTACAGAAGGTTACCAGATTCTCCCCTAAAAATGTTTTAGGCCAAGGATATCTCTTAAGTACTCTAGGTACAGAAATGTAGGGCTTTGCTGTACTTTTAGGGCCTTGGGGACAGGTCCAAAGCTGCTTTTTTGAGAAAAAAATATTTACCTATATGTGTCCTCAGCTCACTCTATTAAGGTCATACTACTGGGCAAGAACATAAATCAGACTCTCATCTTCTCACTGTCTACACATCTATAGTCTGAGCATGAGAATCTCCTTTCAATCAGCTACAGAAATTAGATAGGAAAATTATGGACTCATCGGTGAACTCAGTTTTGGATTGCCTTATGTGGAAACCTTGTGAAAGCTCCGGTGAGAAAAATATGTGAGAAGCACAGCCAAAGAGGGTTGCTAAGCAATCATTCTTTTAGCTTCTCAGAGTAATTGGTGAGTATTGAGTCACAGTACCCAAAACTTGGTTCTGCAATATCTCATTCTGGCTCCACCTAGAATTCTGTGCCTACACTAAGACCTAACAACATTCCTTCAACTTTTATTGAGGCCCTCTATAAGAAATAGCATGTATGGAACACCTTAGGTTTTCCTTTTATTTTTTCTTAAAAAAAGTGTTTTTGATGAAACCTCAATAAGCACTGAGCTGTTACTATGTAAACAAAATTATACCTCATAAATCATTTTCAGAGGAAAAAAGACTTTCCAAATGTATATTTACTTGCTTCCTTTTTTAAAAAACAAGAATGTGTGTGTGTATATATATATATATATATATATTTTTTTTTTTTTTTTTTTTTGAGCGAAAGGTGGGGAAGGGCAGAGGGAGAGGGAGAGAGAAAATCTTAAGCAGTTTCCATGCCCAGGGTAGAGTTCTGCACAGTCTCTATCTCACCACTGTGAGATCATGACCTGAGCCAAACTCAAGAGTTGGATACTTAACTGACTGAACCACTCAGGGGTCCCAAGTTTCTGTATTTTATTAAAGTTATGTATTCTATGGTTTTCTTTGCTTTGCCTTTTCTGTCAGGAAGATCAGTTTAAAGATCAGTGTATTCTTTTTTAACAGCTTCATTGAGGTACAATTTAACATATAAATCAGCCATTTAAACTGTACAATTCAATGGTTTTTAGTAAATTTATAGAGTTGTGCAATGATCATCACAACTCAATTGTAGAATATTTTCATTCCTCCAGCCCCAGCAACCATTAATCTACTTTCTGCCTTTGTAGATTTGCCTATTCTGGAAATTTCATACAAATGCAATCATACATTATTGACCTTTGTGACTGGCTTCTTTAACTAAGCATAATGTTTTCAAGGTTCATCCATGTTGTAGCATTTATCAGTTTCACTTCTTTTTATTGTTAAATGATATCCCATTGTATGGACATACCACGTTTTGTTGATGGGCATTTGGATTGTTTTCAGGTTTGGCTGTTATGAATGATGCTGCTATGAACATTCATGAACTATTCTTTATTGTGGATATAGATTTTATTTCTCTTGGGTAGAAAACTAAGAGTAGAATTGTGAGCCGTTTATGTTTATGTTTACTTTTTAAGAAACTGCCCGACTGTTTCCAAAGTAGTGGTACCATTTTACATTTCCACCAACAATGTATGAGCATTCTAGTTTTTCCATGTCCTCACCAACTTTTGGTATTGTCTGCCTTTTGGATTATAGTCTTTTTAGTGGATGTGAGGTGATATGTCATTGCAACTTTAATTTTGATTTCCCTAGTAAAAAATGATAAATATCTTTTCATGTGTTTGTTGCCTATTTGTATACCTTTTTTAGTGAAATGTATATTCAAAGTTTTTCCTATTTTTTAATTTGGGTTGTTTGTTTTCTTATCATTGAATTGTAAGCATTCTTTATTCTGGCTATAAGTCTCTTATCAGATATATAATTTGCAAATATTGTCTCCCAGTTCGTGCCTTGTCCTTTTCTTTTTTAAAAAAATTTTTAATGTTTATTTATTTTTGAGAGAGAGAGAGAGAGAGAGAGACAGAGAGACAGAGAGACAGAGTGTGAGCCGGGGAGGGGCAGAGAGAGAGGGAGACATAGAATCCAAAGCGGGCTCCAGGGTCCCAGCTGTCAGCACAGACCCTGATGCATGGCTTGAACTCACAGACGACGAGATCATGACCTGAGGGGAAGTTGGACGCTTAACAGACTGAGCCACTCAGGTGTCCCTTATATTTCATTTTCTTAATGGTGTCTTTTTTTTTTAGTGAATGGTGTTTTTTGAAGTGCAAAGCTTTTAAGTTTTTATGAAGTCCAATTTATCAATATTTTCTTTTATGGATAGTGCTTTTGATATCATACTAAGAAATCTTTGTTTTCCTTAACCCAGGTCATAAAGATTCTCTCCTATGTTTTCTTCTACAAGTTGTATAGTTTTAATTCTTTACTATTTTGAAGGAGAGATAGAGAGACAGAGTGTGAGCAGGGGAGGGCAGAGAGGGGGCAGAGATAGAGAGGGAGATACAGAATCCGAAGCACGCTCCACACTCTGAGCTGTCAGCACAAAGCCTGGCCCCAGGCTCGAACTCATGGGCTGCAAGATCATGACCTGAGCTGAAGCCAGACACTTAACAGACTGAGCCACCCAAGCACCCCTTAATGCTTACATTTGGTAAGGGATTTTTGGTCTATGATTCACGTGGAGTTAATTTTTGTGTATGGTGTAAAGTAAGCGTCTAAATCCTTTTCCTTATGGGTATCTAGTTGTCTCAGCAGCATATGTTGAAAAGATGGCTCGTGTAATTGTTGACTCTGCTTTTACTACATTTGTGTCTTTAAAGAAAAGCTGAAGTAAGTAGGGCATAGAGAATTAATGTATTAGTGAAGATGAAGAGATTCTTCTGTGTTGAGGTTTTAAGCACTTACATTAGATAAGGAACATCTGGTTGATGTTTTAAAGAATAACTCGAACCATAATTTCATTTCGTTTCCTTCGTCTCCCCCATTCCCTCCCCAGCTCTCCACTGAACATCTGCTTCTCTTATGTGAGGGGAAGTGAAAGATTTAGGTCAGGCATAAACACAAACTATCTTTACTGTATTGTTCCCTTTTAAGACCAAAATACCCACCCTGCCGGGCCAGTTTAGCACTACATTACCCTATATCAACAGATCTACTGCAATTTTTGGAAGCTGGCTTTCCCCAGGAAACAGAACTGCTATTGCTACTTCTCGGTGTTATGTAATAAATCTGGCGGGTCACTTTCAAGGATGTGAACAGGAATCGAGAAACACTGTCCTTCAAATATCACTTTTCTTTATGTTAGCTTTATTGATGAATTTCTCACAAGAAGTATCTTAAGAGACATCACTAGTGTTGTGAGCCCTCCGCATCCAGATCTCACATGTATCTATGGTGCTGGCTAGAGGTAACCCCAAATAAAAACAGTTTCCGTTGACTTCTGGCTTCACTGATGCAAGATAGCAAGACCTTGGGGAAGTCTATCTCCCCAAAATACCATCCATTTTGCTATCTTAAATCTTTGCAAAGAACAGGATGATTACATTTTCCTCTCTGGGAATTTACTGAGTTCCTCTGTTTTATGGCACTGACCTAGCAGCTCTAATTGGGGCACTCTTCTACCCGTGGCTTTGCTAAAAATCCCTCACAATCAGGACTGCAGTGTAATAATAATAATAATAATAATAATAATAATATAATGCAATAGCTCATATGTATATAGCACTTATTATGCACCAGAACTTCTTTTCTTGCCTTACATATATTAACTCATTTAACTGTTCCCTGGAGGCATACATTAAAGCTGGCATTGCTGGAGGGTAATGAGTATAGAAGCAATTTAGTGTTTGGAGTATGATAAACTTCCATAAAATAGAAGGAAAGCCTTGAGATGATGCTTCAGGGATAAAATTGAACAGCCTGGTCCTTTTTGGGGTCTCATAATTTTTTCAGCTGTAGAACTCATTTGAGGGAAAAGCAACAGGTAGGAAACATTGGTTTTCATCACCTCGCTTTGGTTAGACATATGCTTTGGATATTCTTCCTCAAGCACCTTCAGAATCCCCATCCACTTCCGTGTCTAGGCACTCACTTCAGTAGCCTGGCTCTGGGCCACTCTAGGGCTATCCAGCGCTTCTCATTGTGAGGCTGGGTCCCTGTTGGTGCTTTCCTGTCCTGTGTTTCATTGTGGCAGCCGTTTGCTGGGAAGGGGCAGTTTCGCCAACAAGGAGGAGGTCTTTTAAAATTCTAGCTCACTGCTGATCAGAACCAGGAATTTCCCTTAGTTTAAGATTTAGTTAGTAGACAGGGGCTCCTGGGTGGCTCTGTTGGCTGAGTGTTCGACTCTTGATCTCAGCTCAGGTCTTAATCTCACAATTTAGTTAGTACACAAACATTCTGGCTTTCTCTAAGCTTTTAGCCAGTTTTTTACATTTTAGTAGAAGATTCAGGAACACGTTTCTTGGGAGGAAAGAAAAGAAGAGGAGAGATTCTGGGGGCACAGTGTGTCTGAAATAGCAAGGGGGAACAAAGAAGGGAAGAAAAGTTGGAGAGCCTCTGTGTACCTCAAAATTTTTCCGAGGGCCTTGCCTTGACAGTGGGTTGCAGATAGGTCCTTCATTGCTGTCCCCCAAATCTCACCAGCACTGTAACAGTGGCCTTCTATGAGTTGTGCACTCACCTTTGTCATCTGACACAGGGGAATGACTCAAATGGTTGGAACGTTCAGACAGGTAAGAAAGGAGACAGGTTATTACAGATGGGGGTGGGGAACTTGTTTTGGACAGGTAGTTCCTGGTGGCATCAGGGAAAACATGCCTTAGGTGGCTCTCTCTGACTGATACATTGACTGATCCTGCTAAGTCAGGAACATGACCAAGATGGCCTTATTTTCCTCAGCTTGACTAAACTTTAGACAGGTTTCTTAGTGACAGTAGGTCGCTGACCTCCCTTGTCTTAGAGCATTTACTTTAGAAAACTTACAATTGTAAATTCTTTATTTGCCCATCTGAGATGTAAATCTTTTCCTAGCCTCTTGCCCCTTTTACAACTGAGAACCATCTGTTTCAGGGACCTGGGAGACATCTTTTGAAATATTATCATCAAGAAAGGTAGCATCCAGGCCTCCCAGTTTCTGTAGGAGGGTAGGAACCTAGACTGGTGTCAGCAAACACAGATGGCCTAATCACATTGACCAAACTAATGTCCTCCAGTACTTTTCAACTAGCTAACCTCAGCCCTTAGAAACCTTCCTGCTTTTTTTGTTTCTAGGGAAGTTAAGTTCTCTCTCCCCTTTAAGAAGACTTGAATTATGTCTTCTTCTTTTTCAGCCAAACTCTGTTCTGTGAAATTTTTCTTTGACATACAGACACTTGCGCAATATTTTATCTAAACTGACTCTCAGTGTGTTTGGAAAGCCATTAACCAAGAAGACAGGATAACTTTATCATGGTGCACTGTTTTCTGGACTCATTATTGGGGGTCTGACACCCACAGCATTTCATATGCTATTAATCACCTCCTCCAATAAACCCAAAACCCAAACCAGAATGCTTCTCATATTTCTTTGCCATAAGATACCTTATATATACACACGTATGAAAAGTATACATGCACAATGTTATGTAGACAGACACACACAATTAGTAATAGCTATCTTTTTTTGTAGGTCTACTGTGTACTTTGTATACATACACATAGTACTTCATACATATTTCCTCATTTGATCCTTACAGCATTTCTATGAATCAGGTATCATTTATCTCAAGATGAGGAAGCCAAGGCTGAGAGAGTGAAGTGACTACTTCAAATTGCTGTCAGAAGTGGGATTTGAACCCAATCAGTCTACAAATCATGATATCAGGTTTCCAATTGTCTTTCAAAGATTCACTGAGCTACCTTGTTAGGATTCTGGTCCAGAGGGAAACCTGTATTTCCAGAAGGAATTAAGGAAGAACTTCTGTCAAACTGTCCCTTCATCCCTCCTCCCAGAAGCATTATAGAAGATTTTACTATTCCTTAGAGAACTTCATCTCAAAGTGTGTCCCAACTCTCACCTGTCACCTGTAATTTCTGCTTTGGGGTCTAGCCCCAAATCTTGAGGAAGACATTTTTTTTTTCAGTTAATTCATTTTTGAGAGAGAGACAGATTGTGAGCAGGGGAGGGGCAGAGAGAGAGGAAGACACGGAATCGGAAGCAGGCTCCAGGCTCTGAGCTGTCAGCACAGAGCCCCACATGGGGCTCAAACCCAAGAACCACGAGATCATGCTCTGAGCCCAAGTCATCCGCTTAACTGACTGAGGCACCCATATGCCCCTTGAGGCAGCCATTCTGATCTTCATTTCAGGGTTGCTCTGACAAGGATAGTTGGGGATCTGCCCTGGTGCTTCCAGCACATAGGATATATTCCTTCAGTGGACAGAGAAGATGGTAGCAACTTCCTCTCTGAGTCACGCATATTGTCTGTCATTCTGTCAACCATCTGTCCTATTAGCCACGCTTGGGTGATGAATAGAACTCAACGTACTGTGAGGTTACTAGGTTACAGCTTGTGACATCAGAATGCACAATGAACAGAGCATTAGAAAGTAGACAGCAATGGTTTCTACTTATTTCAAAATATCCATGATGCCAGAGAAATACATCCCTGTTAAAAAAACCTAGGTCTTTGTAGCTCCCTTTCCTTTTTTGACATGGAATGAAAGAGATGTTTCCAGAACTGGTCAACTTCAGTAACTTTTATATCAGAGTCTGTGCTTAAAAGTATCGCAAACAAAACTTCAGAACAATCACACTACCTAGAAACAGTATTTCTAGGACTCTGAGATGGTCCTTGCCCTGAGGAAGGTGGCAAGCCTTGTGTTTACTATGCGGCCTACCCCCTCTCCTATGGAACACAGTGAGGTTTTATTCTGTGAAAGCTGTGGGAAGCTCACCATAGGTTGTGTACCTGAGCCACTTAGATTCAAGGCAGCAGTGGTGAGGTCACTAAAGTGACCTTCTCCTTTCTCCTAGATGGAGGGGCTCCTTCTCATGAGGACTCTAACACATACAGCTCTACACATACATAAAAACTTCACTTCCATTTATTACTGAATAGATTTTTTTCAGTGTTGATGAGATGTTTTGTAGAAATCAACATATACTGTCCAGATAAGGAAAGTTTAAATGATTTAAAATATAAATCCTAATGTTTCCTAATTATAAGCACTTGTGGGAAATTTGGAAAGTACAGAAAAGAAAAAAAAATTACAGTTGCATCAACCCAGAAGCAACCATCACTAACAGGTTTTTTTGTTTTCCTTTTGGTCTTTAATTTTGTAGCTCTGTTTTTGTTTGTTTTTTCTTTTTCTTTATTATTTTTTATTTTTGAGAGAGAGAGAGAGAGAGAGACAGACAGACAGACAGACTGTGTGTGTTTGGGGGACGGGGGGAGAGGGAGACACAGAATCGAAGCAGGCTCCAGGATCCCAGCTGTCAGCACAGACCCCATGTGAGGCTCAAACTCACCAATCGCGAGACCATGACCTGAACCGCGAGATCATGATCTGAGCCGAAGTCTGCGGCGCTTAACAGACTGAGGCACCCAGGCGCCCATCGGTTTGTTGTTTTGAAGTGAAGACGCTCCTGCCCAAAAGGAACTTACAACTTTAAGGGCAACACAAATGAGAAAAATGAAGACAAAATAAGACTGAAAACCAGAGAACATGATGATAATGATGATGGTAAGAAAAAGCAGCTCTAATCCTTTTATAAACATATCTACTCAATTTTTATTCTAAAATAATAAAATTCAGGGCACCTGGGTGGCTCACTCGGTTAAGCTTCTGACTCCTGATTTTGGCTCAGGCCATGATCTCATGGTTCATGAGTCTGAGCCCCACATAGGGCTCTGTACTCACAACATGGGAAAACGGAGTCTGTTTGCGATTCTCTCTCCTCTCTCTGTCCCTCCCCTGCTCATGCATGTGCATGCACACACACCCTCTCTCAAAGTAAATAAACTTAAAAAAAATACAAGAAAATTCTAAGAATCCACATGGGAGTCAATTTAGGAAAATAAAGAAGTCTTTCTCTGAAGCTCCTAGTGCACAAACTGCAGTTAATGAGTGACTACAAAACAGTAAGTGGATGAGAATCAAAACAGCTAATGAGGGGCACCTGGGTGGCTCAGTCAGTTAAGCCTCCAATTCCTGATTTTGGCTCAGGGGCAAGATAGCATGGTTGGTGAGTTTGAGTCCCCTGTAGGCCCCTGTGCTGACAGGGCGGAGCCTGCTTGGGATTCTCTCTCTCCGCCCCTCCCCCACTCACACTGTTTCCCTCTTTCTCTCTCAAAATAAGTAAATGAACTAAAAAAAAAAGCTAACGAAAAAATGGGGGATTAATTATAAGCCTAGGAAGTCAGAAAACAAATCTGAGATGATTTGATATATACCATATTGTCGACAGGGCTCATTGATTTCTCCAAAGTGTCTCTGAGACACATACTGCCTGGAATCAGTCACTTCCTGCCTTGTCTGCCACCCATTGTGTAGCCACAAGTAAGTTACTTTGCCTCTCTACTATTGTTTTCTCTTTTGTTAAAAAGGGAAAATAGGTTGTTGTATTAAATGAGAAAATCCACCTAACATATTTAAATACAGCCCCTGTTGCATAATAAGCACTCAAGAAATGTTGGGCATCATTAGAAATGGTGTAAGTCAGTAGCTAAGAGAGCAAACCCTAGTCAGACTGCCTTGCCATTCTTGTGTTTTTTCTACTTGCTTATAGGATCAGATCATCAACAATGACCTCTATTATAGTTTTTGTTTTTGAATTGCTTTATGATAATCATGAATTTATCAATCAAAGTAGACATTCACAAAGTGCTTCTGGCAAGTCCAGAGTTTTCTAATGAGGACTGTTGCATCATAAAAGGCTCATAGAGAGTAGAAGTATTTACTATTAATGAAACTCTTAATGAAGCCACGAGCATTTTCACCATTCAGATGGCAAAACCAAAAAAGCAATTCTTTCCCTTAGAAAGTGGAATGTTGGATATGTTTGGAGTGTATTACAACTTGACCTTTCAGTGCCCAGAGCTGTCCTATGGTGGGTAGGTGGAGAAAAGAATCAGAGAGAATCTGAATATATGTTATACGCTTTGACATTTAGGGAAAAGTCAAGAAGAACATTTAACCCAGTATGTAGTGTTTGGCATGGGATTAGGATAATTTGTAAATATATACATTTTAAAAACTAATATTTATTGTTTTTATATTACATAATTATGTTTATTTTTGAAACTTTAGAAAGCAGGAATAAGAGAAAATACAAATCTTAACATTTTAATGCACTTCCTTCCAAGCTTTTTAATATAGTTATATCTAAATATATATTTATAGTTTTAATATGGATCTTTTAGTTTCTAAATTCCTAAAGAACCAGTAAGTCAACTTACTTGGGTTTGCTGGACATTGGTGTTTTTCAGAAGACCTCGTTATGAACGTTGGAAGAGCCTAGTGGTTGAAAATTACAGCTGGTTCCTTTTGAGTTTTTGTGGGATAGGATCCTGCTACTCAAGTTCTGGGAACCAGTAGTATCAGCATCACCTGGGAGCATATTAAAAATCAACAATTGTTGGTCCCACTTCAGATCTAGTACATCCCACATGCATTTTTAAAATATTTGTTTGTTTGTTTGTTTATTTATTTATTTATTTATTTATAGAGCATGCGCAAGCAGGAGACGGGCAGAGAGAGAGGGAGACAGAGAATCCCAAGCAGGCTCCACACTGTCAGCACAGAGCCCTATGTGAGATCATGATCTGAGCGGAAATCAAGAGCCACCTGAGCCACCCAGGTGTCTCTCTGCCACCCTCCTGCAACTGCTTTTAAAAAATTTTTTTTTTTAACGTTCATTTATTTTTGAGACAGAGAGAGACAGAGCATGAACAGGGGAGGGACAGAGAGAGAGGGAGACACAGAATCTGAAACAGGCTCCAGGCTCTGAGCTGTCAGCACAGAGCCCGACGCGGGGCTCGAACTCACGGACCGTGAGATCATGACCTGAGCCGAAGTCGGATGCTTAACCAACCGAGCCACCCAGGCACCCCCGCAACTGCTTTTTAATATAAATTCTGGGTGATTTGTATGCACATTAAATTTCGAGTAACGGAGAAACTGGACAAAGTATTGTTTCTCTAATAAGACAGTTGTTGAAGGGCTGATTAGTCCCTAGTCCCAGAACAACATCCTCTCCTGCCAAGCAATCCATTGCTTCCTCGGGTCTCACTTCCACACAGGCATTGTTGGGACAAGTCTGGTTAGAGATCCACCAAACGGCCTGCAGGAAAAAGTTTTGCTAAGCGCCCCCAGCCAGGAGATGAAAGACACAAAATGAATCTGGGACATGCCAACAGGCCAGTAAAACTCCATAAATCTAAAGTCTGTGTTGTTCAGCATCTTATTACTTTATCACAGCACTTTTCCTGGGCTCACTGTTGAATGACCAGGAAATGGGGTTCGACCACTTGAAAAACCCAGCAGTAAAGTTTGTCAGTAGCATCTTCATCGGCAGGGGTCTATTGACTTGGAGAACTGAGGCTGACCTAAAGAACAAACTGAAAAGAAACACTCCAAAACAACATATCTGGAAGTAGAGCAGCTTTCTAGATGGGAGCAAACATGTACTTTTTCACACCCTCATATCCTTCATTTTCTGGAATAGGAATGTGTCTATCTACAGAGCACGGTTGTGGCCATTTCCTGGTGAGCATGACTAATAATAATAATAGCCTACATTTGACAGCATTTTATGATTCACAAAATACTATAGCAGTGCTTCCCAAATTTAATGTGCATGTAAATCACCTGCAGATCTTGTTAAAATGAAGATATAATTGAGTAGTTCTCCAGTGGGGCCCGACTTCTCTTTCTAATAAATGCACAGGTGGTGCTCATACTGCTGGTCCACAAACCTTATATTGAGAAGCAGGTTGTTACCATGATTTCCTCTTGAGATTCCCAGAAATTCTGTGAGGTAGGTGGAGCTGGCATTTTTTCCCCTTTCCCCATGAGAATATTGGTCCTATGAGGGTAAGGATTTGCTGACTGCTGTATCCCAAGTAACTATAATAGCAGGCACTCAATAAATTTTTGTTGGATGAACAAATGATTGCATCTTAATCTTATAGAGGAATTTGAGTAATGCTTTAACCAAAGTCACAGTCTGATAATTCAAAGCTGGCATTTGAACCTAAGAAACCACTTAAATCTAAGTTCGGTACCAGATGAATCTACTTTAATGGTTTGACTTCCTTCCTTCCTTCCTTCCCTCCCCTCTTTCTTCTTTTTCCTCTTCCTCCTCTTCCTCTTCCTCCTCCTTCTTTGGTAAAGGTAAATTTTTTTGAAGAGACCTTTTAAATTGAAGTATAACATAGGAAAATGGCCCAAACATCAGCATAGACTTGACTATCTTTTACTGTGGGAACATACACCTAGAACCACCTCTCAGATCATAGAATTACCAGCTCCCTGGGCACCTGTCCTGTGCCCACTCCCAGTGATTATTCTCTCCTTCAGACATTGGTGCTGTTATGACTTTTATCATCATAAAATAGTTTTGAACTTGATAGAAGTAGAATTTTATAATATATACTCTTCAGTGTACACCTTCAGTGTTAATTTTGCATTCCTGAATATAGCAGTAATTTGCTCATTTTCACTTTATAGTATTCCATTGTGTATACTGTGCATATTCCATGAACATACCACAATTTATCATATGTCTCACTGTTGATGAGCTTTAGAGTTGATTCCAGTTTTTGGCTAATATGAATAATGCTGCCTTGGACATCTTGTACATGACTTTTGGTGAGCATAAGTACTTATTTCTTTTGGATATGTACTAGACATGGAGTATTTATCATTTGGGGTATATTCAGTTCCTATAGATATTGTTAGCCAAACATCTTCCAAAGTGGTTGTATTAATTCTTTTGTCTTTGTTTGATTGTAATGTTGATTACATTCCCTGGGTAATCATTAAAATTTTATTTTCCCTTTTGCTGCGTGAAGAGTTATGATGAGTTTTATAACTATGACTTTTGGATCAGGATGGTGGATTGAACACAAATATTTTTCTTCCTTCAAAAACCTCATAAAATGACAATAAATAGATTTTTTTGGAGAAAGGTATAAATCTAAAGGGATATAAAAAATGAGAGGGGAAATAATATCAACACAATTTGAGATACTTAAGAAAGCTGAATCCTATGCCAGGCAGAAGCTGAAAAGTAAACTGATTTACAGTCCAGACTCCCTAAAAGCTTGAGGAATTGGCACACAAGTACTTCTGGAAGAGGGGAGGTAGTGCTAAAAAGGATAGTACTGATTTAAAGTCTACTTAAAAAGCAGTTAGATTCCCCTCCCCCAATCCATAGACTCAGAATTGTTTTCTACCCCTAACCACCTGGAGGAAGTCTGAGAAAATTATCACTGGAGAGTGTAAAACAGAGGGTCCCTGCACTAGGATTTGTCAGACACAATTGTGGGTGGAAGTATGATGTTGAAAACATAGGGATTAAATATATCCTTAATACTGGGAAAATATCTTCTAGATAGGAGACTGGGAGATCCTTCTCTAGGAACTCTACTAGTCCAAGAAGAAAGAAGTAATGATACTGATATTTGGGAAGGAAGATCTCCAAGGAAATGGTCCAGCTAGATCAATAGGTACACTGAAGCCCATGGTAGTCAAACACCAACCACAGGCTCAGAACTTCCTATCGGCCCTTTTAGGAGCCAACTCAATATGTGTAGGCAAGCAAGGTCACCAGCTAGCTGAGATTAAGATTTCAGCATAAAACATAGAGATCGAAACTAACACAGAAAAAAACTAACAGAAAAAAAGTAACCTGGAAGAAAAGAAGATTTGTTAGGGGAAAGACTATTTTTTTTTTTTAATTTATTATTTACTTTTAAAATGTTTATTCATTTGGAGAGAAAGAGAGAGAGAGTGAGAGAGAGAGAGAGAGAGAGAGAGAGAAAGAAAGAAAGAAAGAGAGAGCATGACCAGGGGAGGGGCAGAGAGAAGGGGAGAGGATTTCCAAAGTGTGCTCTGGGACAACAGCAGCTAACCTGATGTGGGGCTCCAACTCACAAACTGCGAGATCATGACCTGAGCTGAAGTTGGACGCTCAACAGACTGAGCCACCCAGGTGCCTCAAGACTTTTTTTTTTTTTTAATTTTAAGTTTATTTATTTATTTGAGAGAGAGAGAGAGAGAGAGAGAGAGAGAGAGAGAGAGAGCACGAGCAGGGGAGGGGCAGTGAGGGAGAGAGAGAATACCAAGCAGGCTTCATGCTGTAAGCACAGAGCCTGACACAGGGCTTGATCTCACAAACTGTGTGCCCATGACCTGAGCCAAAATTAAGAGTTGGGTGCTTAACCAACTGAGCTATCCATGTGCCCCAGGGGAAATACAGTTTTAAAAAAAATCATCATTAATATTCTCAGAGAGACATAAAATGTTATTGCATTCATGAAATAAGAACAGGTTGCTTTAAAAAAAAAAGGACAATTGGGAACACTTAGAAATTAAGAATATAACAGAAATGAAAAGAGGGAAGATAAACAGAACAGTGGGAAGATAAAATTGAGATACCTACAAGTTGAGCTAAAAGGAAAAGAGGTGGAAAAGAGAAGAGAAAATATAATAAAATTAGAGGACCAGAACATGGGATCCAATACCTTTATAGTAGGAGTTCCAAAAGGAGACAAAAAAAGAGGGAAAATAGAAAGGAGGAATTCATTACCTAAATAAAGAAACTTTTCTAGAACTTAAGTTTAGAGTTTCTAGGTTGAAAGGATCCATAGGTTGCCCAACAAAACGGATTAAAAATAGACTCATTCTAGGGTACATTATTGTATTAACTTCACAATACTGGTGAAATCAGGAAGTTCTACAAACTTCCGTAAATTAAAACAAAACAAAACAAGTTGCATACAAAATACATATATATAAAAAAAATCAATACACCTATGCGTTTTTCAACAACAACAACAACAACAACAACAGAGTCTAGAATATAATGGAGCAGTACTTTCAAATTTTTGAGGAAAAATGATTCCTAACCTAGAATTCTACACTCAGATTCATAAGTAAATATGAGAATAAAATTTAAAAAATTCAGATACTCAAGGTCTGAAAAAAATTTTATCTCCCATGAGCTCTTTCACATAGATCTCCTACTGAATATGATCCATTAAAATGAGGGAGTAAACTAAGAAGGAGAAAGGAACAGGAGATAAAGAACAGGGGATTTAATAAAAGAGAGTGTAAATTCTTTGGAATGAAAGAAGGGAGATCCTAAGATAATAGGCACTGAATATAGACAACAGCTAGGCATTAATGTCCAGAATTAAGTAAGTAAGTAGGCTACAGAAAAGATTTTTCTCAAGAAGAGGAACTTAATAGACTGACACTGTGTTCACAATATACTGATGGGAGTTTCAGACATCTGGCAGAGAGCTTGGAATCGAATTGTGATAAGTAAATAGAAAATTGAGCATATGAGTAAATAAGGAAGAAAGCAGGGGTTATTAATTGTTCTCCAATCTCCTCTCCCACCTCCCATAAAAGAAAAAAACCTTGTACAGGAAAGGAATCAAGTAGACTACAAGTCTCAACTGTTAATGGCATTTACATATTCACAATAATGTAAACAATGTTGATGTAATCAAAATCTCAATACAACTCTGTTGAATGAAATAGATGGTGAATGAATGAATGAATGGGGATGGTGGTGGTTATGGGAAAAGAGTATTAAAGAAAGCTAAGCTTCATCTTCCCTGGTAGAAAATCAATAGATAATGACAAAAACTGAAGACTCAAGAAGATAACAATATATGCATGTTACTTAGTGATCTAGTGATAAAATCCTCTGAAGGAGAGGAATGATGTTGCCTCTGGGAGGGGGATGCTATTTTTTAAATTAGGTCTTGTAAAGTAAGTACATGTCTCTTCAAACTATGTGAAAGTGTATCTCTGATAGAAATAACAACTTAGAATAAATTTTATTCTGATTCTACCACTGACGCCTCTCTAACTTTCTTAAGGTTTATTTTATTTATTCATATAAATGAGCATTAAAAAAACTTTTTTTAATGTTTTTATTTTAGTTTTGAGAGAGAGAGAGAGAGAGTGAGCATGAACAGGGGAGGGGCAGAGAGAGAGGGAGACACAGAATCTGAAGCAGGCTCCAGGCTCCGAGCTGACAGCACAGAGGCCAACGTGGGGCTTGAACCCACCAACCGTGAGATCATGATCTGAGCCAAAGCCAGATGCTTAACCGACTGAACCACCCAGGTGCCCCTAAAAATGAGCATTTTAATCCATAATTTAAATATGTCCAATTTTTGCCAGTTCTGGTCTCTATTCCCAGCAAATTATTTGTAGGAATCCCAAGGATCTCATTTGTCAGTGACCTGTTTCTCCTGCACATGCATGGGTTCTGGGAAACAGTGAAGAGGACGAGAGAGGGAAGAAGAAAAAAGAATTTTCAGATGTTACCACAAATAGATGATTTGTCTATGAATAAGGAGAATCCTTGGCCCTGGATAATTCAGAATTAACACACTTCCCCCTCACTCAGAGCTGGAGCCACAAGTTTATTCTGTGTGGCTTATGCAGTGACTAGTGTGGAGAAGGAATCTTGTAATATAATGAAAGAACCAAGGTCCTGTAATTGACACAGATGTTCAGGTGTGAGTCATTGGCAAATGATCATTCTTACTGTGAAATGGTCCTTCAAAGAAGGAAAACCCAACATGGTGTAATATGTGTTACAGGTAAGACAGCGGGTGTAATTTTGGACACGAAGTTGCTCTGGCTTAAGTTCCTTTGGACTTAAGTCCCACCTCTTGCTTAGAACTCTTCTATTGGTTGTCCCTATTACTAGAACATGGCCTCTCAGACTTCAGTGAGCCTCCAAATAAGCTGGAGGGCTTCTTAAAACACATACTCCCCGAGTCCCCCCTTCAGAAATGCTAATTTAGTAGGTCTGGCAGAGGGCTCAGAATTTTCATTTTTAACAACTTCCTATGTGCTGTTGCTGCTGCTGAGTGTGGGGGCCACACCTGGTGAAGCACCAGGTAGTGAATTTTGAGAGGTTCAGATTAACAAAGAGTTTTAATGGGAAAGAATGAGTGTGTCAGCAGCTCGTAGGAATTGCTTTTTTTTTTTAAATTAAATATATCGTATGAACAGAAGAGTGTACAGGATGTATTTAAACAAATATGTATTTGTTAAGTTTAAAGGGTAATCTTTTAAAAAACCCAATGTATCAGGACCTGGAACATTCTAGAACATTAGAGTACCCTTGTGGTGACTTGGTTAAGCTAATATTTTGTTTGTTTTTAGTATCTGTGTTCATGATTGAGTCTGGCTTGTAAGTTTCCTCTTTTGTTTTTTGGCTAATATAAGGTTTTAGGACTACCAATTTCCTGTAATTTCTGCCTTAGCTGGATTTACCCAATTTTGTTTGTGGCATTTTTATTCAGTTCTACATTTTTTCTATTTTCCAATTTAATTTCTTCTTTGACCCATGAGCTATTTAGTTTATTTATTTGCAAACATATGGGATTTTCTAGTTATCTTTCTGTTAGTGGTGTCAAATTTAATAGCCTTGTGTGGTAAGAGACTGTGCTTTGAATTAAAACAATATTTTTGGTATTTTTTGAAACTTACTTTGAGGATCAGGGTGGGTCAATCGTTGTGTTTCAAGTGTGCTTAAAAAGAAAGCAAATTCTGCTGTTTGGAGTTCATTGTTCTGTCTCTCTCTATATATATCTGTATATGTATATCTATCTCTATATATCTTTTAAAAATATATTTATTGTAAATCTTAATTATGATTTTTATATGTAATTAAAATAAATTCATGTAAATTTTGCTGAGTTTTTGTATTCTTGATCTATCAAATACAGAGGGATTTATTAAACTATCCCTATATGATACTGCATTTATCTATTTATTCTCCTAACTTTTGCTTTAAATATTTTGAGGTGTCAAAAGTTGCATAAAAATTTAAAATAACTTCTTTCATATGAAATGTCCCTTTGGTTATTAAGAAGTGATAGTCTTTAAAGCTAGTGTGCCTTTGAGATTATTTCATTTGATATTAATGTAGCTGCATAATTATATAATTAGTGGTGATGTTTTGCTGATCCTTCCCTGTCCTCATACACTGCTCATGTCCTCCCTTCCCTGTTTTGTTCCCCATTCCCACTGGAAGTGACATTAAACAGTTGGAAGATGGCTTTGGGGACTAATAGTAATAGTCCTGACTCTTCTTCCCCACTACATACCCAGAAGAATTAGAATACATATGTATCAGAATACATATATGGGGGTAGAATTGCCCCCCTGCAGTTGTATAGTGATAACTGGTCAGCTTTGGTAATGTACTGGTTCTTTATTTCTGTGCTGGCCTGGAAGGAATCATGGTAACCCCATGGTGTTGAGAATGGTGTGATCTGGCGTCACATCTGAAGCACCATTAGTCAAAGGGGCCATATACCTTTAGGGAGGTCTTGAAGAATAGAAATTAAGAAGCCCTATTCCAAGTAGCAAAGCTACAAGGAAATCAGATTTTGCATATTCCTGGATGTGCTCCTGTGAGAAGATTACTCATGTAAGGACTGTCTTCTGATTTCATCTCACGTGTACCTAATGAGGTCCTTCCCTATTCCCCATTTCCCCCGTGCTCCTGAATAACACAATCTACAATCCTATCGAGGGTGCATCTTATGTGGAAGGTAACTGGGACAGTTTAATGACATGGCTGCCATTTTGGGGACATTCCTCCCTTCAGGAGGTGGGGGTCTATGTCTCTTCCACCTTCATATGGGTGGGTTTGTGATTGCTCTGATGAATAGAGCACATTAGAAGTGATGCTAGGTGACTCCGAGGCTGGGTCACAAAAGGCCGTGCAGCTTCTTCCTTGTTCCCTGGAGTGATTGTCCTCTGAGCCCTGCACTATCATGTAGGAGTTGTGACTACCCCAAGACTGCCAAGCTAGGGAGGCCACACGGAGGCACTGTGGTTGACAGCTCCAGCTTGTCCTTTACCCATCCCAGGCCAAGTATTAGACGTGTAATTAAAGAAACCATACTGAAAGTGGATTCTCCTGTCCCTGCTGTTTCAGCCATACCTTTGGAGTCACCTTATAGCCTTTGGAGTCATCATAGCTGAGGCTCCAGAAGATGCTGAGCAGAGAGAAGTCATCTCTGTGTGTTCTGTTAAAATTCCTGACCACCAGAATGGACAAACATAATAGCGTTTGTGTTGTGAGTGTTATGCCACTCACTGTATTTTGAGGTGGTTTGTTATGCAGATAGATTAGCTGAAACAATAGTACCCACAAACAGGCAGTTGAGAGCTCACTTTCCCCAGTCTGTCACCATTTCTCTATTTACAGCCACTTACCTGCTAAGATCAAGAAATCAGGATTATTTGGTTGTATATAGAAATGTGTACACAGTAACCACTGCTTTCACCTTGACCTGAGCTTGGCTTCAGACCTTTGTAAACGAGCTGCCAGGCTGAGCAGGATCAACCATTGTTAAGGCATGGAATGTGTCCAGGTTTTCACTTGGAAGATGATTGCTCCCCAGGATGGGCTCATCCATCACAACTAGGTTTCCTGTTTGTGTGGCTAAATGTATCAGATGATAACTGGGGGAAACTTGGTATCTTTAGAATAATCCTGCTCTATTCATTTGCTTCTGAAAAGCAAACAAAATAGCACTTCAAGGCTTCTTCCCCCTTGACATGGGATATTTGTTTCAAAATGTATCTGTGGGGCAGTCTGCATTTTCTTTTGAGGAGATCCTAGGAGAAAGGCAGCCTTATAGGCTGGCTAAATATTACACTTGCCAGATTTCAGGTTGTGCCAAAAGTTTAGCCTTTTCTTTTTCCATTGAAGTACTGGAAAGCATTGTAGTACTTTATTGAGAATGATGAATAGTATCTATTTAATCTTTATTGCTTTATAAAACAGAGCTTCATTTTTCTTACCTTTTCTGGATATGTTTCCTCTTATTTATTACCATAACACCCAGGTACTTAAATCCTTGACTAAACTCATTGGCAATATTTGTTCTACTTTTATTTATTTTTTATTTTCATTTTTTTAAGTAAATCAAAAAATTATTTGATGTGAAGAGAAACCAGAGTATTATTCTACTTTTTTTTATAGGCAAATAAAACAGGGTACTCTGATGTAGCTCTCTAAACTTGGATCACTTACAGAGTCCTGAAGTGTAAACATCCATAGGGAAAGTCCTAGAGAGTTAACCAAGAGTTGGTTGGTAAGAAAGAAACTTGCCAGTAAAATGGTTGACAGCATCTTTAATTTTATCTCTGACATGTCTCTTGGGTTTCCTTTAGCTTTGCCACTTAAAAAAAATTTTTTTTTTAACATTTTTTTATTTTTGAGAGCTTGAGTGGGGGAGGGACAGAGAGAGAGGGAGACAGAGAATCTGAAGCAGGATCCAGGTTCTGAGCTGTCAGCACAGCGCCTGATGCAGGGCTGTGAGATGGTGACCTGAGCTGAAGTTGGATGCTTAACTGACTGAGCTACTCAGGTGCCGCTAGCTTCACCACTTTCTTAGACTATTACAAAAGGTGGCTACTGCCCTTTGTATTCAGACTTGGCTCCCTACCAGCTCCCTTCCTCCTTGGTCTGTAGGGCCACAGGCTTTGTCTTTTGTGGTTGTGTCTCCATTGCCTAGCACAGTGCCTGGTGCATAGCTGGTGTACAAATATATAATGAGAATATGAAGGGAAGGTTTTCTTTCCTGTGAATGGTAAAAACATTCACATTAAAAAAAAAATAGAGTACTTCCAACTTTTCTGAAGGCCTTTCAAACTTAAGAAGGTGAATTTTCAAAGGTAATGTTTTCTCCAGGTATTTGAGAACTATTGTATACATATTCAGGGCTTCAGAGGTCAATTTACTGTCCATATTAAGGACACATTACCTTATTAGAAACATTAATTTTTTTTCAAGGAACTAACAGTGAATTTTAGATTTCAAGCCATTATGTTTCTTGATAAAGCTGCCAGAATCTCTGTATATAAACAAAAGTGAAGAGGTGTAATCTTGTATATTAGTAAAAGAGCAATATTCAGTGAATCCAAGTGGCTTCTAGGGCCCTGAAGGAACCTGTGCACCAGGGAACCTTGCTCTCAAGCCAGGATCAAAACAGATTTCATGGTAGGGATTCAGACTTTGAGAGGGGGAGGAAAGGATTGCATGAACGTTGCATAGTTTGGTAATAAAACACTTAATTGGAAATATTTTCTCATTTGTTCTCTGAAGAAAAGTCAAATACAGATCTTCTTGGGCTTATGATGGCATTACATCCTGATAAACCTATAGTAAGTTGAAAATGTTGGAAGTCAAAATGCATTAATACACCCAGCCTACTGAACATCCTAGCTTAGCCTAGTCTACCTCAAATGTGTTCAGAACACATTAGCCTACAGGTGGACACATCATATAAGCCTATTTTATGATAGAGTGTTGAATATCTCATGGAATTTATTGAATACTCTACTGAATGTGAGAAACAGAATGGTTATATGGGTAGAGAATGGTTGTAAGTGTATCAGTTGTTCACACTCGTGATCATGTGGCTGACTGGGAGCTCGGCTGGCTGTCCAGCATCGTGAGAGAGTATCTTACTGCATATTGCTAGCCCAGGGAGAAGATCTACAACCACAATTCAGCATGCCGTTTCTATTGAATGCCTGTTGCTTTCCCATCATTGGGAAGTTGAAAAATTTCAAGTTGAACCATCTTAAGTCACGGACCATCTGGATTGGAAGACACTAATTTGTGACACTAAGCAGTGATAGGAGATAGGAGGAGCCTCCCTTGTCTCCTGTCCTCCACCCTCCACATGTCCTTCCCCTACTGTTCTCCACATAATAGCTGGAGAAATCCTTCTAAAAACACCTCAGTCAGATCATATGACCTCAACACTCAAAATGATCCATGGCTCAGGGATTTGCATAACAAACATGAATAAAAGCCAAAGCCCTTCTGGATTCTGGCCAACTCACAGACTCAAACCACTCTTTTCTATGAGCTTTCAGTTTCATTCATACTGGAAGTTTCCTTGTTGTTTCTGGAAAACTCCAATCCCATACTCTACATTTGCTGCTTCCTTTGTCTTTAACACTGTTCCTCTAGATATCTATGGCTTGTCTTCTTGCTTACTTAAGTCTTTGGTCAGTGTCATTTTTTTAAAAGTGTTTTATTTATTTTTGAGAGAGAGAGACAGAGACAGAGTATGCTGGGCAGGGGCAGAGAGAGAGGGAGACAGAATCCACAAAGCAGACTCCAGGCTCTGAGCTGTCAGCACAGAGCCCAATGTGGGGCTTGAACCAGTGAACCACGAGATCATAACCCGAGCTGAAGTCAGACGCCCAACTGACTGAGCCACCCAGGCGCCTCACTCAGTGTCATTTTTTTCAGAGGCCTGTGTGACCATCCTATCCCCCTTTTTTAGCATTCACTCCTGCTTGACAATCTGTTAGGGAACATCAATTTACTGGCTACTCCACTGGAAAATGAATTCCTTGTTATCAGATACTTTGCCTGTTGTGAGCACTGATGTATATTCCTGGTGCCTCGAATGGTGTCTGGTGTCTAGCTGGTGTATATGAAATATTTGTGAGATGAATGAATAAATGAACAAATGAGAGCAATTAAATACAAAATAATGTTATGGTGAAAGAAATTCAGGCAAATGGGTTTATAAATGTTTCTTGAGAATATTCCCTCAATACTGATTTTCATGATATCAGCAATTGATTTATCCAAATTGAACTCGGCAGAAATAAAAAGAAGGAGGGAAGAAAAGAATGGAGAGCAGGGATGGTCTAGAGGTGGGGGATAGAAAGTGGGGTAAAGATTGGGATGAGCAGTGCTGTCATTATTTGTGCACTGTACTCAGGCAGAAGATTCAATCAAGCTTGAAATAGGCAATGTCTTTGGTGGAAATCCATGGAAAGATCGTATGACTAATTTTAAGTGTTTCCCTGACCAACAATAAAGATGTGAAACAACTTTTCAAGGGGCTTGGTAAGTGAAGGATTTATTGACATGCTCAAGGTAGGAATTGAAAAATGAAACAAAAGCCCTAGAGAAACAGAGGAGAACTGATCAGATCACAAGAAGACACTGAACTTCATGGGGCATTCCAGGAGTTTTCAGGGGTAATTTGAATTACATGAGATTTTCACTCTGTGGGCTGACTCACCTAACCATGGAATAAGATATGACTCCATTGTAAAGAAAGAAGGAAAGATTAGGATTTGATCTGGGTATGCACTGAAATTGTTAAGGTTGATAGTGGAAGATGTGTCACAATGGAAGTGGTTCTGTGTCTCACCCATCTTTCTAGCTGATAAGTATTTAGGAAGGACTTTGATTTTGACCAAAACCAAGCTATCTGGAGTCGTGAAATACAAGTACCTCTTTCTAATTTATTGTCATCTCTCCATAAGATGGAATAAAAAGTTTGGATGTGGTTGTCAGTTTTTTTCTTTTCACATAACTGGTGATTCATTAGGATTTCCCAGTGAGAATGACATGAATGAAACTTCTTGCTTTCATGCATGTCTAGGCTATTGCAAGCCATCATATGACCTGCAACCTTGGGGTTGCCCTCTGAGAAGGTTTTAATATTTCTGACTCAGTTGTCTATGCATTCTTCACATAACCTTAACCTGGCAGTTCTAAAGTGGGAATGCCTGTGCACAACTGTGTGGTAGTGACAGTAGGGTGAAGAGAAGTATGGAGGTTGAGATGATGCAAGATCACACTTAAGATTTGGTGTGCTCTGGGATATACAAGAACACTTTTTGGAAATTAGCTAAAAGTGGAGGTAAATGTAAATTTGTTTTTGCATTGCTGAGGTATACTTTCAGTCTCCCTCTCATTTTGTGTCTTACGGATTTCTTTTGGTGTGTAGGAGTTAGACCAATGAAATCTCATGGACTTACTTGGGTGGTTGGTTCACACTGACTCGTATTCTAACCTTGAAAAATCACTGGGGGTTGTTTTTGTTTTTGTTTTTTCTCAAGAGGAGGGCAGGAAATAGGTAAATAGCTATGACATCACTCATGGTATAGGAAGCCACATTTAGGGTATCCTCATGAATATCGAAATATGTAATTGACCTGTGTCCACTCTTGACTGTAAGACTTCTTAGCTCTGTTTTATTTTTTTGCATTAAATAACTTTCAAAAGTAACAAGATATATCCTTTTGTTAACTTACAAAAATTCTATAGGACACAATAAAGTAAAAATAATAATACAAGTTTAGGTTATGAGAATAGTCACTGGAAAAATTGTGATCAAATCTCTAATTTCCTCCAGTATTTAGGTTAGTAAGGAAAATAGTTTCCCCACTTGTATCCTCTTTGTTCCAAACTCAGTCTTTTTTTTTTTTTTTTCCAAGTAGGCCCTAGACCCAGGGTGGAGCCCAATCTGGAGCTTGAACTCATGGCCCTGAGACCTGAGCTGAGATCAAGAGTTGGTCGCTTGGGGTGCCCAGGTGGTTCAGTTGGTTAAGCGTCCAAATTTGGCTCAGGTCATGATCTCATGGTTCGTGGTTCCAGCCCCGCATCGGGCTCTGTGCTGGCAGCATGGAGCCTGCTTGGGATTCTGTGTCTCCCTCTCTCTCTGCCCCTGTCCTGCTCGTGCTCTGTCTCTCAAAACTAAATGTTAGAAAAATAATAATAATAAAAAAAAAAGACTTCGTTGCTCAACCGACTGAGCTACCCAAACTCAGTCTTTGGGGGATGTGGAGAGTTGTAGGTTTTATCACTGTAACACAGAGATTAGCTATTGTGATAATCATCATCTAAATTAAAATGAGTGATACAAAAAGTTGAGATCAAGAAATAAACAGTGCAGTCTAATGATTGAAAAGTCAGTCTTGAAACCACTGGGATGAAATTTCATGTCCTCTGTGGGTGACTCACTGCTTAGCTGTGTCATGAGTTTCATTTTGAAATGAAATACGCTGTGTGGTTTCATTTGAGGCTTCATGTTGATGCAAAAAGGAAATGAACCCATATTGGGAAGTTAGGTTGAAATACATATAATTAATGATGAAAAAAGTGTCAGGCTGTTGTCTGGCCATCCTTCCCACCTCTGTTCTGGCTGTTCTGTAATCATCTGTCTGTCCCTCTGACTTGTCTTAGAACTCGCAAAGGGCGGGAACTGAGTCATGCAAATAGAAAGTGATCAATGAACAAGTGAATATTAGCTCTATGGGAGTGAAATCCTTAGCTCAAATCCCCCTGGATAATTGTTGATGTAAACACTCTATTCATGTTCCATGCATTTGTATAGTAGACTTAAGCACAGTCTTGTTTATAGAAGCTCTTTTAGAGTGTTATTTTTACCGTGATATTCACATTCCCAAACTTGGATATTCTCTTGAAGCCAATGGGGAGGCGGGGTGATGAGTGTAGGAAGAAGGGTAGAAACAAAATAGATTGAAAAATGAAGTAAGATTATTTTATTTTTTTAGTTGAAGGGAGATTAATGATTTTATTTTATTTATTTTTAAAATTTTTAAAAATTATTTTATTTATTTATTTATTTATTTATTTATTTATTTAATAATTTATTGTCAAGTTAGCTAACATAGAGTGTAGACGTTGTGCTCTTTGTTTTGGGGGTAGATTCCGTGATTCATTGCTTATGTACAACACCCAGTGCTCATCCCAACAAGTGCCCTCCTCAATGCCCATCACCCATTTCCCCCACCTCTGCTGCCCCCCATCAACTCTCAGTTTGTTCTCTGCATTCAAAAGTCTCTGATGGTTTGCCTCCCTCTCTGTTTGAAACTATTTTTTCCTCTTCCCTCCCCCCATGGTCCTCTGTTAAGTTTCTCAAGTCCACATATGAATGAAACATGAATCTGTCTTTCTCTGACTGACTTATTTATTCTTGAGAGAGAGCGACTGAGTATGAGTGGGGGAGGCACAGAGAAAGAGGGAGACACAGAATTCGAAGCAGGCTCCATTCTCCGAGCTGTCAGCACAGAGTCTGACGTGGGGCTTGAACTCACCAACAGAGAGATCATGACTTGAGCCAGTCAGACTCTTAAATGACTGAGTCACCCAGGCACCCCTATTTTTATTTTTACTTTTTAACTTAAAAAAATTTTTTTTAACGTTTATTTATTTTTGAGACAGAGAGCATGAACGGAGGAGGGTCGTAGAGAGAAGGAGACACAGAATCTGAAACAGGCTCCAGGCTCTGAGCTGTCAGCACAGAGCCTGACATGGGGCTCGAACTCAGGGGCCGCAAGATTATGACCTGAGCTGAAGTTGGACGCCTAACCGACTAAGCCACCCAGGAGCCCCCTTTTTAAAAGAATATTAATGTTTATTATTTATTTTTCAGAGGGAGAGAGACACAGTGTGAGTGGGGGAGGGGCAGAGAGAGAGGGAAACACAGAGTCTGAAGCAGGCTTCTGGCTCTGAGCTGTTGGCCCAGAGCCTGATGTGGGGCTTGAACTCATGAACTGCAAGATCATGACCTGAGCTGAAGTCAGACCTTAACCGAATGAGTTGTGCAGACACCCCGATTTTATTTATTTTTAACTTTTTATTTACTTTTGAAAGAGAGAGAGAGAGAGAGAGAGAGAGTGTGTGTGTGTGTGTGTGTGTGTGTGTGTGTGTGTGTGTGTGGGAGGAGGGGCAGAGAGAGAGGGGAACAGAGGATCCAAAGTAGGCTCTGCCCTGATAGCAAAGAGCCCAATGTGAGGCTTGAACTCACCAACCACCAGATCATGACCTGAGCCGAATTCAGACTGAGCCACCCAGGCACTTGAAGACTACTTATTTTATTTATTTATTTATTTATTTATTTATTTATTTATTTATTTATTTATTTAAAAATTTTAATGTTTATTTATTTTTGAGACAGAGAGAGACAGCATGAATGGGGGAGGGTCAGAGAGAGGGAGACACAGAGTCCGAAACAGGCTCCAGGCTCTGAGCTGTCAGCACAGAGCCCGATGCGGGGCTCGAACTCACGGACCGTGAGATCATGACCTGAGCCGAAGTCTGCCACTTAACCGACTGAGCCACCCAGGCGCCCCTTAAAGTTAATTTAAATTTATTTCAAGTTACTTCCATATTTTTGGAAGATGTCCAGTGTTCCAGACTGTTCCCAGGATACTAGACTTGGTGTCTGATTTCAAGGAATTTAATACTCTTGTGATGAGGAGGGAATAAAAAGGCGAGTTCTTGGTGACAAAGGAATTAGAGAAGAAGAAAACACTGTATGTAACAAATTATGCAACTGAATTGTGAGGTGGTACACTTTAATCTTTAGGTGCATAAGCTTTTAAATCAGTCCAGAACTGAGGTTGGCTCTACCATTACTAGCTCTGAGAGCTTGGAGAAGTTACCTGAGTTAATCCTCAATTACTTATGTGCAAAACAGAAATGATAATGATACCAATACCCTATAAGGATATTATGAGGGTTAAATAATATCATTCATGTATGTCATGCACCCAGCACCAATGGAAAGGGCTAGGAAAATAGCTCTAGTAACTGAGTTTATTTTAAAGTTTCTCTTGCTAATCCGTGTAAAATGTAACATTTTCGCAAGAGCTGGCATTTGTTACTTGTAGACCAATCAAAATCACCATATAATTGATAGTCATTGAAAATAAACACTGAGATCAGTACTTTGCTTTGCAAACTTCACTCAAGTAAATATCTTGAATCTTGTCCTTAAAAGAACACAGATCAGAGCACAGAGAGTTGCTTCATTTTTGACAACCAAATAAACTGTCTTTATTGTTCAAATTATAACCCCACAGTCTAACAGAGATATAAGAGAGAGTAAGGTTTAGATTCTGGAAAAAATGGAATAAATGCTATAGAAGAATAGCTGAAGAAATTGTTGAAACTTGGTAACTTTTCAAAATTGAGTTTCCATTTTCTGACCTACATGAACATTTCCCTTTCTTTTAGAATATGAACTCCAAACCTTTGGGGGAGAGCCTTTTTCTCTGTCTTGTTTAAACCATTTATTGAGTTCCATGTGAATTCTCTCAGTAACTCCTGAAGGATACCTCTCTGGTCTCTTTTTCTGTCTCATAAGAAGGCAGCTTATTCTTTTTCTTGCCAAGAACTCTGTTTTAGATTCTGTTACTGCTCACCTCCTCTTGGTTTTGCTCCATTCTCTAGGTCCTAGCTTACTTCCGCCTTTAATCTTTCCTCCTCTGCCCACATATATGGTCAGGGCCCTTCCTATCCTGAAATAACTCTCCTCTGACCCTGCTACTTGAACAGGCTAGTACTTACCCCCCGTTACCACCAAACTTCTCAAAGAGTATAAATTCTGCTTTCACTTCTTGCTCATGCATTTATTTCTTAACTCCTTGTACTATGGCTCCCACTTCTACCTTTCACCCCTCTATGAAACCACCTTCTGGAGGTCACCAGGTAATTTGTGGAAATTTCACTTCTATGAACTTTCTCCTGCTAAGCCCTCCTTGGTATCACTATCTACTGGTTCTTTTATCTTTCTGAGAACTTCTCTTCTTCCTCCCACACTAGCTGCTCCCCCTAACCCCCTCCTTCTTCTCCATAATGAAGATGTTCTCTTCTCTATATTCTTGGCCTCAGGCAACTAACTTCTTGTCCACTCACATTGCTTTGCACATGAATTTCATTAATTGCTTTGCCCTTCATCTCAAAATCTCTTTTCCTGATTCCCAAACCTAGCAATTTCCAGCTGTTGCCAGGATTTTCTTAGGTAATCAGCCAGAATTTCAAACTCAGCATGTTTAAAACTAAGCTTATAAATTTACACTTAGCAAACTCCAGGCTCTCTAATTGTTTTTATTTTGCTTTTATTAATGACAACACTACTAATGAGTCATCCTTCAAAACTCAACCAAATTTTTATTCTTACTTCTCATGCTTCGTGCCTAATATATTAAATTCTATCGGCTTTCTATTTCAGAGGCAGATGAACCTGGGTTGAGATCATGGTTTTCCTACTTGAGAAAATTATTTAAACTCTTGGCATCTTAGATGAAGAAAATAACATCCCCCTCCATGGCCAATTGAGAGGACTGGATAAAAGCTGCACATGTTATACTTACTCCTCAGTAAATAGTGATCCCATTCCTTTCCCTGATTTTGGCTACATCTGTCATACCCACTTTTCTTTTTCTTAAAACGGACTAATACTTATCAAGGTACTTCACATAGTTTCTGTCCTGTAAGTGTTATTCACACGATTTTTCTCCTTCCTTTTGTTATTGCCTCCTCAGTCCAGACCTGCATTGCTTCTTGTCTGAACAATTGGTGTGGCTCCCATACAGCCCTGGCTCCTGCCCTGGACCTTGGGATTCACCCTGCACACTGCTAGCTGATTCGCCTTCCTGAGGCAGGCTCTGAGTAGGCCACTTCCCTACTCAGAAATCTTCATTGCTTCATTATTTCCCAGAAAATGAAGTAGCAAATCATATAGTTCAGGTTATCTTTAGAGATTTATGTGTCATGATTTTCCTACACATGGTGTCTATTTTGGCCAAGTAGTATCACTCTTTTAACACGTCCTGATTTTTCTGTTCTGTTGTCTTTCCTCCTGGATCTGGAATGATATCTAAACAGTCTCTGTCTGCCAAATCCATTTCTTTCTTTTCCTTCTTTTTTTTTTTTTTAACATTTATTCATTTTTGAGAGACAGAGAGAGACAAAGCATAAGTGGGGATGGGGCCAAGAGAGGGAGACACAGAATACAAAGCAGGCTCCAGGCTCTGAGCTTTCAGCAACAGAGCCCGAGGTGGGGGTCAAACTCATAAACCGTAAGATCATGACCTGAGCTGAAGTTGGTTGCTCGACTGACTGAGCCACCCAGGGGCCCATGCCAAATCCATTTTTAACATGATGCATGAGACCAGAGCTTTTGAGACCATGTCTAATTAATATATCTATTGTTTGAAGTAGCTAGTCTAGTAGACCCTCAATTCTTTTGGCTTAAAGTAATAAAACTTTGACATACAGACCCATTTGTGAAAGTGAATGTCTTTTTTTTTTTTTTTTTGAGACAGAGGGAGACCGTGCGAGTGGGGGAGGGGCAGAGAGAGAGAGAGACACACACACACACAGAATCTGAAACAGGCTCCAGGCTCTGAGCTATCAGCACAGAGCCCAATGCAGGGCTCGAACCCATGAACCGTGAGATCATGACCTGAGCTGAAGTCGGACGCTTAACTGACTGAGCCACCCAGGCGCCCAGTGAATGTCTTATAGACAACAGAACCAGTGTTCATGAGAGAAGAAAGAGAGAAGAGGAATAATAAAGAGAAGAAGAAAAAAAAAGGAAAGGAGTTCATTTAGAGAATGAGGTAATTATTTTTTGGTTGGGTCAGAAAAGTAGGGAATGCAGAGAAGTACAAGTTCCAAGAAAAGTAGCAATAACTAGGATTATGAAGACAGGGTGAGGGGGTTTTGAAAGCAGTGTCTGTTCTAATCTCATTGTAATTCTTGGCACAGAATAATGATTAACATTCCAAGACAGAAGATATGGGGGCAAACTGCCCTGTATTTGAAAAGAGAGGAAACGCCCTGGGAAGAATGAGATGTGGTAAAGACAGGAAGTGACAATGTACTGAAAAGCCAAGCTGTAAGTCATCACAGGAGCACCCCAAATTCCGGCATGTGTCAGGCAGGCTGATGTGAACCTGGTGTTACTCCTATAACTGGGTAAAGTCACTTGTCACTTTGACACAAGCAGAGAGAAAGCAGCCTAAATACATGGAGGGGTCTATGTGCCGAGTACATAGTGGTACTCAATAAAAACCAGTTATTGACCAGTTATTGGCAGTTTGGGACAGAGCATCTCTAGGGTGTGATCCAAAAGTAACGTAAGCACCTCAAAAAATGCCTAGGTGTGCCAGATTGCTCAGTCACATCAGGACATATAGGCTTGCCTTGGCTAAGATATGATAAAAGGCATACCTTATACCCCAGAAGCTGTTTATTTCATAACGTTAAATCATAAGTAAAAACTTGATGTCTTCCAAGAAGATCTTCGAGCAGCCAAATTATGTATGACTTAAAAAAGTTAAGATGAAAGTAGCTGTTTATCCCTAACCAGGCCTTTCTTCTAGTTCAGGCAGCTTACACCATGTGGTTGAAAAGTTCCATTTCATCATGAATTTGTGGAAAAAAGAATATTCAAAACATATTAAAAACTTTTTAAAAATGTTTTTATTTATTTTTGAGACAGAGAGAGATAGAGCATGAGCAGGGGAGGGGCAGAGAGAGAGAGGGAGACACAGAATCTGAAGCAGGCTCCAGGTTCTGAGCTGTCAGCACAGAGCCTGATGTGGGGCTTGAACTCATGGACTGTGAGATCGTGACCTGAGCTGAAGTCAGACGCTCAACCGACTGAGCCATCCAGGTGCCCCTATTCAAAACATATTTTAAAACATAATATGGGAAGTTAATTGTTTCACTGAACACATTTTGAAAATCAGAAGAAATCTTTAAGGAAGTGTGCCTTTGGAGAATTTTGCAGAAATTGCTTGGGCATTCAGGGTTAATGAGAGCTCAGGCCGTGACTGTCACCCCTCCTACAGATTTATGTGTCTTAGATTTGGACATATGCCAATAACTCAGGAAAAACTAATCTATCATTTACCATCAAACATATCATAAATATAGCAAGCAAAGACCAAGGAAATGGCTAAATTATTAATATTGATGTTTTAATTCAAATGCAAGGCAAAAAAGTCTGATTAACTTCATTCTCCCAGTTGTTTATGCTTTTTGAGCCATAAAGATGAGTTATTTGACGTGTTTTTTCACTTGCTTTGCTAGTTCACTCTAGTCTGCTAGTATATAGGCCTCACTTTCTGAGGGGGTTCTAAAATTGCCTTCGAGGAAAACTTGAAGCAATTTCTAATTAGCCTTTTTGGCTATGCTTTTCATTGAATCCTGGTGCTCTTCCTTAAAATCTGCATGATTGGTTTTTAAATAATTCTGCTAGCATCATGGTCTCCAATAAGTATTACTGCAGGATTTCTTGAACAAAGGTCACAAAGCTTTATTAAATATCCAAAATACTAAGGAAATTACTTTAGAGTAGCATGTGAGAACAGCCTGTGATTGCTGTCTGTAGATTTATTATTTGTTTGAGGGGATATTGCAGTCCTGCTTTCCTTTATCAGCTTCATGTGGGAGAACTTGGGAGCTGCTCCATAACTGTCACATCTGTGGACAATTTCAGGTTTTTCTGAATTTCCCTCATTATCATCTGTATTTTCACTGGTTTCAAGTTTACTCATCAAACTTCCTGTTTTTAACCACTGATCCATGCTCCCAGTTGAAAATGCAATTTGAAACTATTCACTTGAGAAAGTTAAATGTAGTGTAACTTTACAACACAAAAAGCCCTCAGAATTTGGGGTTATTTTGTGTTATGGGAGAATTCACTGTGTTTAGAGAAAGAACCAAATGTAGATCTGTATTCGTAAAGGATATTTTCATCTCATAACTGCAGTGATGATTTAAATGATTTATGGGAAGTGTGTGTGTGTGTGTGTGTGTGTGTGTGTGTGTGTGTGTATGCAGATGTTAGAAAATCCCCACTAATTCTTAATGGTACAGGCTCATTTAAAAAATATATTGACTTGGGGCATCTGGGTGACTCAGTTGGTTAAGCGTCAAGCTCTGGCTCAGGTCATGATTTTGTGATCTGTGTGTTCGAATCCCACGTGGGGCTCTGCATTGACAGCCTGGAGCCTGCTTCGATTCTGTGTCTCCATCTCTCTCTGTCCCTCCTCTGGTTGCTCTCTGTCTCTCTCTCTCAAAAATAGATAAACATTTAAAAAAATAAAAAAATATATTGACTGTAAAGACTATGAGCTTGCCTAGAGATCAGGTAACCTGATAGACTACTACTATTCTTCCCACCAGGTAATGACACTACCTTAAGCTGTTCTCATCTTAGATATGTTTTCAGCTTTCCTTACTGTAGAAGTCATGTTTGTGCTACATGATGTTGACCACTTTGATTAGACAAGAGGTGGTAACTTGACCAGCTTAGACCAGTCAAATACTCTTTTCTATAACTAGGGAAATTGGGACTGAAACTATCTGGTTTAGTCTGGTTCCATTTTGTTGTAGTCAGAATTCTACAGTAATCCCAATCTCCCTTTAGGTCGATATAGTACTAGCCTGCAGCTACTTTGGAAGAGAAGTATTGGCCAATAATATTGATTAATACCCCCTGAGGTATGGAGAACAATCTCATCCTTTGAAAAAAGAACATAGGCCACTCTGTATTTTTGTGTTTATGTATTTACTTTTTATATTTTTCTGACTCTTCTTTTAGGCTTTTAGCTGTCATTTCTTCTTGCACATTTGGTGCCCTTACATGAAGAGAATAATCATGATTCTTCCCAGTTCTGCCCCTTTTGGGTCCACACTTTCTATACTGGCCCTTCTGAACTTTTTGGTTGAAGGCGTAGCATCAAGACATCTGATCATTGAGAGCATACTGTTTTCCCAACATATCTTGGCAGAGATGTAAACTTTTTCCTTTAGTTCAGCTGTGATAATGTTGGAATCTTCCAAAAGGAACTTTGGCAAAAACTAAGGGTGGGTTATGGTGGGAGTGGAGGGGTGGGATGGTTAACATAGAAATCAATTAATTCACATAGTATAGAGTTCTAATCTGTTTCTTATGTCCAGCCAAGATCTGCTGTGGCTGGGACAGCTTTGGAGCAGGTAGTTCCTGGTTCCTGGATTAGTTTTAAAGCAGTCTGTATTGTGTTTATATGTTTAAATGAGTGCAAGTTAAAAAAGAAGACACTAAAAGCACAAGCTACAGAAGAAAACAGATAAATGGGACTTCATCAAAATTAAAAACTCTTGTGCTTCAAATGGCACCATCAAGAGAATAAAAAGATGAGGCACCGAGTATCTCGGTTGGATAAGTGGCTGACTCTTGATTTTGGCTCAGGCCATGGTCTCATGATTCGTGAGATGGAGCTCCTCGTTGGGCTCTGCACTGACAGCACAGAGCCTGCTTGGAACTCTCTCTCCCCCTCTCCCTCTCCCTCTCCCCTCTCCCCCCTAATCACTCATGCACACATGCATGCATGCACACATACTGTCTTTCAAAATAAATAAATGAACGTTAAAGTAAGAAAAGAAAAAGACAACCAGGGGAATAGGAGAACATCTACAAAAGGGATATAAGCTTATGAAAAGGTGCTCAGTATCATTAGTCATTAGGGACATGCAAATAAAACCCACAATGAGGTACCACATCTCATCCATTAGGATGGCTAAAACAGAATGAAAAAAAAAACAAACAAAAAATGACAAGTGTGCACATGTGCATATGTGTGTGTGCACGTGTATGTTTGTATTTTTCGCTGGACTGTTTTTATTCTACATAAACTGGGGCACATGGAACATTAGTTATATTTGGTTTTGCTGTCATAGCACTTTATAGTTTACTATGACCTTTACCATGTATTATCATCTACCTCATTTGATCCTTGCAACTATGTAAGGTTGGCAGAATAATAGTTCATTGTTTTCTCTTTCTTGAAGATGAAGTTCAGGCTCAGAGATGTGAAGGGATTTGTCCAAGTTAACTTATAAATGGTTAAACTAGGATTTAAATTGAGATTCTCTTTATAAGTTACCATGTTCCTTCTTGAATAATTTCATTGCAGTGTTTGAATAACTTTGAAATAGTGCATTCACCAGAGGTGAGAATATATAGCTGCAACATTTGTCATCCTATTGATCGCCAGGTTCATCTGGTAGGCTTGGAGAGTGTCCCTTTCCTTCCTCAATGCTCTATGTATGTCCCTCCTGAAGCTGCATACTTGGTCAGAGGACAAGCTTCCCTGGAAGAGGAGGACTGCTCTTTGGTGAAGGGTCTACCAGTAGCTGCCCTCCCCTACTAGAACCTCCAGACAAGCTGTCAGGGTCCATTTGTGGAACATAGGGTAGCCAAGCTTCCAAGACTCCACACACATCCAAATGAGGTATTGCATATGGCAGTCTTTCTTTCCTTGAAAAAAAAAATTAATCTCTATTACTTTTTTTTTAACTTTATTTTTTATTTTTTAAAATTTACATCCAAATTAGTTAGCATATAGTGAAGCAATGATTTCAGGAATAGATTCCTTAATGCCTCTACCCATTTAGCCCATTCCCCCTCCCACAACCCCTCCAGCAACCCTCAGTTTGTTCTCCATATTTATGAGTCTCTTATGTTTTGTCCTCCTCCCGGTTTTTATATTATTTTTGTTTCCCGTCCCTTATGTTCATCTGTTTTGTCTCTTAAAGTCCTCGTCTGAGTGAAGTCATGTGATTTTTGTCTTTCTCTGACTAATTTCACTTAGCATAATACCCTCCAGTTCCATCCACGTAGTTGCAAATGGCAAGCTTTCATTCTTTTTGATTGCCAAGTAATACTCCATTGTATATATATATACCACATCTTCTTATTCATCCATTGATGGACATTTGGGCTCTTTCCATCCTTTGGCTATTGTTGATAGTGCTGCTATAAACATGGGGGTGCATGTGTCCCTTCGAAACAGCACACCTGTATCCCTTGGATAAATGACTAGTAGTGACATTGCTGGGTCGTAGGGTAGTTCTATTTTTAGTTTTTTGAGGAACCTCCATACTATTTTCCAGAGTGGCTGCACCAGCTTGCACTGCCACCAACAATGCAAAAGAGATCCTCTTTCTCCGCATCCTCACCAACATCTGTTGTTGCCTGAGCTGTTAATGTTAGCCATTCTGGAAAGTATGAGGTGGTATCTCATTGTGGTTTTGATTTGTATTTCCCTGATGATGAGCGATGTTGAGCATTTTTTCACGTGTCGTTTGGCCATCTGGACGTCTTCTTTGGAGAAGTGTCTATTCATGTCTTTTGCCCATTTCTTCACTGGATTCTTTGCTTTTTGGGTGTTGAGTTTGATAAGTTCTTTATAGATTTTGGATACCAACCCTTTATCTGATATGTCATTTGCAAATATTTTCTCTGATTCTGTCAGTTGCCTTTTAGTTTTGCTGATTGTTTCCTTTGCTGTGCGGAAGCTTTTTATTTTGATGAGGTCCCAGTTGTTCATTTTTGCTTTTGTTTCCCTTGCCTCTGTAGACATGTTGAGTAAGAAGTTTCTGCAATCTCTATTACTTTATTTTAAACTTCATGACCACTCGGTGATATGAATAGGCCAGGTAAAATATAAATAAAGTTGATTTATATTTGTAGAACTTGGCACTGAGAATGATCAGAAGTTTTCTTTTAAGCTCTGCCCCTCACTTACCTTGGGCAAATTATTTAACTTCTGTAAGTTTTGTTATATGTCAATTGAAGGCTCCTACTAGATGATCTCAGACATCCCTTCTAGGCCTACTATTCTAGGATTCTATCTTTAGTATGTGTCCATTAGCAATTAGCAGTGTATGTGCTTTGAGATGCTTTTCCAGTCATGGTGAATGGGTTTTTTTTGGATGATCTGTACTCGCTTACTGAGTTATTTCTCAACCCTCATACAGATTCTTGAGAAGACAGGTCAAGGTCAGGGAGCAGGTTTTAGCTATGGAACAGTGCGTAAGTAGCTGAACAACACAGAAGTTAAATTTATATGTTTCATTGACTTGCGCTCTTAACTATTAAACTATTCACAGACTCCCTAGAATGTAATAATTTCATCTAATTGGACAACAAAATCCTAACACACCACAGTTAACCTTTTATGATGAATACTTTGTCTAGCATTCTTACAATGAAGAGTTTCTGCTATACCAGCACTTTGCAACCTGGCCATGAAACAAATACCCTTAATTTCAACCTCAGCAGGAGGAGAGCATCCAAAGAGTTTCTTCTTTTATTCCTCATTTGACTTCTGCACTCTATATTATTTGTTTTCTTGTTTTTTAAAAAATGATAATGGATTTTAAGGGATATGTTAAAAAATTCTTCTCATATTTTCACATTTTCTTGGCACCTGAAAATGAAGTAGTGAGCTAGGTATTGTCAGAGTGCTTCTAGCTCTTTTAAAATGTGAAGGTAAATTTCACCTCTTTCCGGGATATTGGCTTAGGAGACTTGGTGGGTGTACATGTTACCTAACAGTTTTTAAGTTATCTGCATAATCTTTTGATAACAATCAATTAAGTTTCAGATTCTGTCAATATTTCCTTTACAACCCAAGAACCAGTGATCTTATGGAGTGATTGTAGAACTTAAAAAATATCTCCTCCTCTTTGCTTTTTTTTTTTTTTTTGTCCCTTCTGTTGAAACAGGCTATGAATACATTGATATTGCTTTCTCTACATTGACTGTGTGGAAAATTATTATCCTTCCATTTTCCCAAGAATTGAAAATGTATTTCCCTGAAAGAAGAGAGCTGAAAGTAGTGGTGGGCTGAATTAAGCACAGAAAGTCAAAGTATATAGGAAAATCTTAAGAAATGAGAGAGTCAGCTTCAGAATGGCTTATTTTTACCCATTTTCCTTCTTGCTGTCTCTGTAAAGGCCTCCAAGATTCAAGTGTAGTGGTTCTCACACCAACTGATAGTTCAGAGTTAAAGCCCATCAGGAGACAAGAGTATGAAGTTTCTTTGAAAAGTACGAAGAACTAGTCACATGTATCATACTAGATTTCCAACCAAGTCTTGTAGAGCCAGGAAACTAACTTTTATTCCTAGAGAGGCTGTTTCTGAGATGTGCTTACAGATCAGCTACACTTAATTCAGGAAAAGAGTTAATACCTATTTTATCAAAGCATATTATGAGATATTTATTCTGGTTAGTCAGACCTCATTTATTTTACTTCATGAAATGTATACATTTCTCTTTCCTGATAATAAGAAATATAACTTAAAAACCTATAATGAAAAGTAAAGTTAAATATGTGAAGAGGTACATAGTTTTTCGAAAATCTTTTCTAGGGATCGTGAGCTGAAAAGTTTGAAACCATGATGCAAGAATATGCTGTAGTAGGATGACTGGGGCTGACCATTGTTTTACAATATCATGGGCTTCAGAATATTTTATAACCTAAGTTTTCAAAAGATGATTTTCTCAGATATAGTCCATAGAACATATTTCACTGAAAGTTGAACACAATTCTTCAAATTTGCAATATCTTCAAATATACTATTACCATTTGGTGTTTACTGCTTACTTGAATGTATGAATATATGAAATATTCTGCTAGCACTTTCCACATATAATCCTATGTAATAGCACCATGATCTCCCTTCCATCTTTACTGAGGTATAACTGGAAAAAATTGTGTATGTTTAATATGTATAACTTATTTTGATATACATATGCATTGTGAAATAATTGCCACAATCAAGCTAATGAACATATTTGTCACCTCATATAGTTACCATTTCCTCCCTCCCTCCATTTTTGTTTTTTTTATAAATATTTTATTTTGGGGCGCCTGGGTGGCTCAGTCGGTTAAGCATCCAACTTCGGCTCAGGTCATCGCGGTCTGTGGGTTTGAGCCCCGCATCGGGCTCTGTGATGACAGCTCAGAGCCTGGAGCCTGTTTCAGATTCTGAGTCTCCCTCTTTCTCTGACCCTCTCCTGTTCATGCTCTCTCTCTTTCTGTCTCAAAAATAAATAAATGTTAAAAAAAATTAAAAAAAAGATTTTATTTTTAAGTAATCTCTACACCCAACTTGGGGCTTGAACTCACAACCCTGGGATCAAGAGTTATATGCTGTACTGACTGAGCCAGCCAGGCACCCCCTATCTTTTTTTCTTCCTTGTGGTGAGAATACTTAAGATCTACCCTGTTAGCAAGTTTTAAGTATACAGTACAGTATTGTTAACTATATTGACATTGCTGTACATTGGATCTTCAGAACTTGTTAATCTTTTGTAACTGAAACGTTGTACCTTTGGACCAACATCTTCCCATTTCCCCCTCCCCTGAGTCCTTAGAAACCATCACTATATTCTCTAATTTTTGTGACTATTTTAGATTCCACATATATGTGAGATTATGAAGTATTTGTCTTTCTGTGTCTTATTTCACTTAGCATAATGTCCTCTAGGTTCATCTATGTTGTTATAAGTGTAATGATTTCCTTCTTTTTCAAGTTGAACAAGTATTCCACTGAATATACATACACATATCCCTTTTGCTTTATTCATTCATCAATGGAAATTTAGGTTGTTTCTATATCTTGGCTATTGTGAATAATGCTGTAAAAAAAGGGAGAATAGATATGTCTGAGATCTTGATTTCGTTTCCGTTAGAGATATGCACCTGGAAGTGGGATTGCTAGATGATGAGGCAGTTCTATTTTTCATTTTTTGAGGAACATCCTTACTGTTTTTCATAACAGCTGTATCAATTTACATTCTCACCAGAGTAAAAGAGTTACCTTTTCTCCACATTCTCACCAACATTTGTTACCTCCTGTCTGTTTGATAACAGCCATTCTAGCAGGTATAAAAATTCTCACCTGTTTTCATTATAAACAAACAAACAAACAAACAAACAAACAAACAAACAAACATTGTGGTTTTGATTTGCGTTTCCTTGATGATTAGTGATATTGAGAAGTTTTTCATATACCTCTGGGCCATTTGTATGTTTTCTTGAGAAACGTCTATTAAGTTCCTCTGCCCATTTTTAAATCTTTTTGATTTCCTTATATATTTTGGATTTTAATCCCTAATCAGATATGTGGTTTGTAAATATTTTCTCCCATTCCATAGATTGCATTTCATTTCATTCATGGTTTCCTTCACTGTGCAGAAGCTTTTCAGTTGGATGCATCCCATGTGTCCTTTGTTTTTGTTGCCTGTGCTTTTTGTGTCATTTCTAAAATATTGCCTAGAACAATGTCCAGAAGCTTTTCCGCTATATTTTTTTCTAGCAGTTTTAAAGTTTCAGGTCCTATGTTTAATTCTAACGATGTATTTAAGTTGATTTTTGTAGATAGAGTGAGATAAGGGTCCATTTTCATTCTGCATGTGGATATCAAGTTTTCCCAACATGACTTACTGAAGAGATTATCCTTCCTCCACTGTGTTTCTTGACACCTTGGTTGAAGATCTGTTGACCATAGATAAGTGGATTTAATTCTGGGCTTTCTATTCTGTCCACTGATGTGCATATCTGTTTTCATGTCTGTACCATACTATTTTGTTTACTGTGACTTTGTGATATATTTGGAAATCAGGAAGTGTGATGCCTTGAGCCTGTTCTTCTGGCTCAGGGTGGCTTTAACCATGCAGGGTCTTTTGTAGTTCCACACAAATTTCTGATTGTTTTTCTACTTCTATACAGAATACCATTGTTTTTTTTTGATAGGGATTGTATTGAATCTGTAGACCACTTTGGATAGTATGGACATGTTAACAATTAACGTATTAACATATAAACAATATTATTTCTAATCCATATGCACTAAATGTCTTTCCATTTGTCTGTGTCTTTTTAAATTTCTTCACCAATGTTTTATAATTTTGAATGTATAAGACTTTTGTCCCTTTGGTTAATTTTACTCCTAAGTAGGTATTTTGTTCTTTTTGTTGCTATGTGAATGGGATTGCTTTCTCAATTTCCTTTTGGATTATTGTCTGTATAGAGAAATGTGACTGATTTTTGTCTGTTGATTTTGTACCCTCTAGCTTTACTGAATTGTTTATTAGTTCTAACCATTTTTTGTTGAGCTTTTAAAAGCTTTTAACTTATATGATCATGTCATCTGCAAATAGAGATACGTTTACTTTTTCCTTTCTGATTTGGATGCCTTATTTCTTTTCCTTGTCTAATTGCTCTGGCTAGGACTTCAGTACTATGCTCAAAACAAATTGTGAGAGTGGGCATCCTTGCTGGTACCAGATCTTTGAGGAAAAGCTTTCAATATTTTCCTAGCAATTATGATGTTAGCTGTGGGCTTTTCATAGATGGCCTTCAGTGTGTTTAGGTAAGTTCCTTTTACAACTATTTTGTTAAGAGTTTTAATCATGAATGGGTGTTGAAATTTGTCCAGTGCTTTTTCTAGGTCTATTGAGATGATCATGCGTGTGAATGTGTTTTTTTCTTTCATTTGGTTAATGTGGTGTATCACATTGATTGATTTGCATATGTCGAGCCATCCCTGTTTTCCAGGATTAAATCCCACTTAGTCATGATTTATGACCCTTTTAATGTGCTGTTGCATTAGTTTGCTAGTATTTTATTGAGGATTTTTCCATCTAAGGGGGATTGGCCTTAGTTTTCTTGTGGTATTGTTGTCTGGTTTTGGTATTAGGGTGATACTCACAAAATGAGTCTGGAAGTGTTTCCCCTTCTCACATTGTTTTGGGAAGAATTTAAGAGGAATTAGTAATAATTCTTTTTTGAATGGTAGAATTTGCCTATGAAATCATCTTGTCCTGGGATTTTAATTGTTGGAAGAATTTTGATTAGTGATCCAGTCTTCTTATTTGTAATTGGTCTGTTTAAGAGTTCTATTTCTTCTTAATTCAGTTTTGGTAGGTTGCATGTGTGTAGGAATTTAATCATTTCTTGTGGGGTATCTCCTTTGTTGGAGTATAATTGTTTATAAGAGTCTTTTATGATCCTTTTAATTTCTGAGGTATCCGTTGTAATGTCTCCTCTTTTATTTTCTGATTTTATTCGAGTCTTCTGTTTTTAGCTTTTTTTGAGGTATAATTGATAAAATTTTAAGGTATTTAGAGTGTACATCATGATGATTTGATAGACGTATACATTGGAAAGGATTCCTCCCATATAACTAATGAACACTTGTATTAAGAACACTTGTACATTTCAAGGAGCAGTCATCTATTCTAGACCTTGTGTACTAGCTTTGGTGGGTAAAGACCATCACCTGTGCATGCTGTCTGGGTGAGGTGCTGTGGCTGGAGATGGGAGGTGCAGCGGTATGGACTCTGGGCAGCTCTGTTAGCCAAGGTCAGTGTCAGCAAAGACTGTGGAAGTCCTTAGTGGTATAAACTATGTATCCCTGGGAGCAGTGAGGGTCCTCAGTGGCTAGAGCTTCTGGGGTTCTCCTGTTCTCCTTACTCCCATGGTGGAATTTGGGGTCCTCTTTTTGCCCAAGCGTGCCCGGCTGGGGGATAGGATGATATAGGTAAAATGCTTTCTCTGCTTTTCTATGCAGATATAGTCAGTTTTTGTGCTCCACAGGGTGGTTGCAACTTTTTCATTATACTCTGGAGCTCTCCCAGAGCTTTGTTTGTTTGTAGGCAGTTTTAAAATTGCTGTTTTTTGGGGGGGATGAGTGCTAGGTTCTTCCAAGCCTTCCATTTTGCTGACGTCACCCTTGATAACACCAAAGTCTTAATGAGGCTGGAATTATTGCTAATTACATATGAGAAAACTGAAGCCCAGAAAAGTTAATAACTTATCATAAGAATACATATAGCAGAGGGGAAGGGAAAAAACAAAAGGGGTTAGAGTGGAAGAGAGCCAAAGCATAAGAGACTCTTAAAAACTGAGAACAAACTGAGGGTTGATGGGGTGGGAGGGAGGGGAGGGTGGGTGATGGGTATTGAGGAGGGCACCTTTTGGGATGAGCACTGGGTGTTGTATGGAAACCAATTTGACAACAAACTTCATATATTGAAAAAAAATCTATAAAGAGCTCACCAAACTCCACACCCGAAAAACAAATAACCCAGTGAAGAAATGGGCAGAAAACATGAATAGACACTTCTCTAAAGAAGACATCCGGATGGCCAACAGACACATGAAAAGATGTTCAGCGTCGCTCCTTATCAGGGAAATACAAATCAAAACCACACTCAGGTATCACCTCACGCCAGTCAGAGTGGCCAAAATGAACAAATCAGGAGACTATAGATGCTGGAGAGGATGTGGAGAAACGGGAACCCTCTTGCACTGTTGGTGGGAATGCAAATTGGTGCAGCCGCTCTGGAAAGCAGTGTGGAGGTTCCTCAGAAAATTAAAAATAGACCTACCCTATGACCCAGCAATAGCACTGCTAGGAATTTATCCAAGGGATACAGGAGCACTGATGCATAGGGCCACTTGTACCCCAATGTTCATAGCAGCACTCTCAACAATAGCCAAATTATGGAAAGAGCCTAAATGTCCATCAACTGATGAATGGATAAAGAAATTGTGGTTTATATACACAATGGAATATTACATGGCAATGAGAAAAAATGAAATATGGCCTTTTGTAGCAACGTGGATGGAACTGGAGAGTGTGATGCTAAGTGAAATAAGCCATACAGAGAAAGACAGATACCATATGGTCTCACTCTTATGTGGATCCTGAGAAACTTAACAGGAACCCATGGGGGAGGGGAAGGAAAAAAAAAAAAAAAGAGGTTAGAAAGGGAGAGAGCCAAAGCATAAGAGACTGTTAAAAACTGAGAACAAACTGAGGGTTGATGGGGGGTGGGAGGGAAGAGAGGGTGGGTGATGGGTATTGAGGAGGGCACCTTTTGGGATGAGCACTGGGTGTTGTATGGAAACCAATTTGTCAATAAATTTCAGAAAAAAAAAAAAAAAAAAAAAAAAGAAGAAAAAAAATACATATAGCAGAAAAGCAGTATTATGAGAATTTTGTTTCCAGTTTGAATTAAGGGCTCCCATTCTCAACTACTTTTTGTACCTCCATGATATTATTCCTGCCTAGCTTCCAACTGATATTTCCATTTGTATAATATTCTTCTGAATATAGGATTATTATTTTTAGTATCTTGGGTCTTAGGCTGTTTTTTTTTTTTTTTTTTTTTTTTTTTTACTTTTGTTAAGTAGCCTTCATGCCTGGTGTGGAGCCCAGTGAGGAGCTTGACCCTGAGATCAAGACCTGAGCTGAGATCAAGAGTCAGACACTTAATTGAATAAGCCACCTAGGTGCCCCTAGGCTAAGAGTTATTATGGTAGGCCATTCTGACTTTCAGAGTAATGGTTATTACACTAATTTGAGCCTATTCAAGCACATTTGAGAGCCTAATACAGGAGAGGCCTGTTGATTTCTTATCCATGTACCCAAACTCATTTACTCATGTAAAATATTTTGTGTAAGTAATAATTCCATACCAAACCCAAACAGTAGCTTTTTTTTTTTTTGAGGGCACATACTTTTTTTTTTCAATATATGAAATTTATTGTCAAATTGGTTTCCATACAACACCCAGTGCTCATCCCAAAAGGTGCCCTCCTCAATACACATCCCCCACCCTTCCCTCCCTCCCACCCCCCATCAACCCTCAGTTTGTTCTCAGTTTTTAACAGTCTCTTATGCTTTGGCTCTCTTCCACTCTAACCTCTTTTTTTTTTTTTTCCTTCCCCTCCCCCATGGGTTTCTGTCAAGTTTCTCAGGATCCACATAAGAGTGAAACCATATGGTATCTGTCTTTCTCTGTATGGCTTATTTCACTTAGCATCACACTCTCCAGTTCCATCCACGTTGCCACAAAGGGCCATATTTTGTTCTTTCTCATTGCCATGTAGTACTCCATTGTGTATATAAACCACAATTTCTTTATCCATTCATCAGTTGATGGACATTTAGGCTCTTTCCATAATTTGGCTATTGTTGAGAGTGCTGCTATGAACATTGGGGTACAAGTGCCCCTGTGCATCAGTACTCCTGTATCCCTTGGGTAAATTCCTAGCAGTGCTATTGCTGGGTCATAGGGTAGGTCTATTTTTAATTTTCTGAGGAACCTCCACACTGCTTTCCAGAGCGGCTGCACCAGTTTGCATTCCCACCAACAGTGCAAGAGGGTTCCCGTTTCTCCACATCCTCTCCAGCATCTATAGTCTCCTGATTTGTTCATTTTGGCCACTCTGACTGGCATGAGGTGATACCTGAGTGTGGTTTTGATTTGTATTTCCCTGATAAGGAGCGACGCTGAACATCTTTTCATGTGCCTGTTGGCCATCCGGATGTCTTCTTGAGAGAAGTGTCTATTCATGTTTTCTGCCCATTTCTTCACTGGGTTATTTGTTTTTCGGGTGTGGAGTTTGGTGAGCTCTTTATAGATTTTGGATACTAGCCCTTTGTCCGATATGTCATTTGCAAATATCTTTTCCCATTCCGTTGGTTGCCTTTTAGTTTTGTTGGTTGTTTCCTTTGCTGTGCAGAAGCTTTTTATCTTCATAAGGTCCCAGTAATTCACTTTTGCTTTTAATTCCCTTGCCTTTGGGGATGTGTCAAGTAAGAGATTGCTACGGCTGAGGTCAGAGAGGTCTTTTCCTGCTTTCTCCTCTAAGGTTTTGATGGTTTCCTGTCTCCCATTCAGGTCCTTTATCCATTTTGAGTTTATTTTTGTGAATGGTGTGAGAAAGTGGTCTAGTTTCAACCTTCTGCATGTTGCTGTCCAGTTCTCCCAGCACCATTTGTTAAAGAGACTGTCTTTTTTCCATTGGATGTTCTTTCCTGCTTTGTCAAAGATGAGTTGGCCATACGTTTGTGGGTCTAGTTCTGGGGTTTCTATTCTATTCCATTGGTCTATGTGTCTGTTTTTGTGCCAACAGTAGCTTTTTTTTTGAGTGGGGAGAGAGCATTTGTACTTAAGAGTGGTGATAAACTGATAAATATTAATGGGTCATTTATAATATTAAATTTTCATACTACCATTAAAAGGAATTGACTGTATTCCAGGCATAGTTAGGACCTGTATTCTTAACTATAATACTGTTTCACCTTATTCCAGTACTAGCAATAATGTCATAAAACTTAGCAGAGTAGTTGTTTCCATCAGTCTCTTTTGGGAAAGCAATGGATCCAGAAATTATTTTCTTAATTTCATGTAAGTAAATCACCATGTAGGGTGATAGTTGCGTTATCACTACATGTTTGGCAGAAGAAATAATAGAAATTATATTTTAGATACCTCATTTTCTCAATAATCTCTTAATATAAAACATATCCTATGACTTAGTAACTTGGCTTTCTTGATTAAATATAAGTGCTCATTTGTTTGTATATATAATCACTTCATTGGCCATATATGTGGATTACTTTGTAGAATAGCTTTGTAGAGGATACTGTGGTTCACCACCCAGATTTCCCACCTCAAGACGGAGGAGCTCATTCCCTCAGTTCCCTGAAGTTTTGGCTGCTGACAGCTTTCACCAAAGTCCCTCTCTGAAAATTGTCCTCAGCCTAAAGGTGCTTCCTTTCCCAAGCCTATCCTTAGTTTGGAAGCAGCCAGTGTCCAATGACTAGGTGATATGCAAAATGTCCCGGGCTCCCTCACCTCAATTTGGAACAACTCTGAAGGGTTATTCTGTCCCCTGAACTCCCAGTGGCATTTGGCAAAATCTCTGTTGTTTCTGTGTCACAGTTCAGTCCCTCCTTCTGTGCAATCCTTCATTCTTTACCCCCTTACGGATGTTCAGTCTGCAATTGGGCAGAGGTGGGGGGAAGAATAAATACAATCTGGATGCAAATCTCCACTACAGTCCTTTCCTTAGGGAACATGACTTAACACAGCTAAGATAGAGTTTTAATTCTAAAGTGATTTCTTCTTCACACCAGTCAGAATGGCTAAAATTAACAACTCAGACAAAGACAGATGTTGGCAAGGATATGGAGAAAGAGGAACCCTTTTGCACTGCTGGTGGGAATGCAAACTGGTGCAGCCACTCTGGAAAACAGTATAGAGGTTCCTCAAAATATTAAAAATAGAACTACCCTGTGGCTGAGCAATCGCACTACTAGGTATTTACCCAAGGGATACAGGTGTGCTATTTCGAAGGGGCATATGCACCCCAGTGTTTATAGCAGCACTATCAACATTAGCCAAAGTATGGAAAGAGCCCAAATGTCCATCGATGGATGAATGGATAAAGAAGATGTGGTATATATATATACAATGAAGTATTATTTGGCAATCAAAAAGAATGAATTCTTGCCATTTGCAACTAAGTGGATGGAACTAGAGTGTACTATGCTAAGTGAAATTAGTCAGAGAAAGACAAATATCATTTGACTTCACTCATATGTGGAATTTAAGATACAAAACAGATGAACATAAGGGGAAGCAAAAATAATATAAAAACAAGAGAAGCAAAATAATATAAAAACAAGCAGAGGGACAAAACATAAGAGACTCTTAAATATAGAGAGCAAACAGAGGGTTGCTGGAGGGTTTGTGGGGGGGGGGGATGGGCTAAATGGGCAAGGGGCATTAGGGAAGACATTTGTTGGGATGAGCACTGGGTGTTATGTAGTGGATGAATCACTGGATTCTACTCCTGAAATCATTATTGCATTATATGCTAACTGACTTGGATGTAAATTAAATATATATATGTTTATATATATAAATGATCAGAAAATAATTTAGGAAATAAGGCAGATGGTAAAACCAATTTCTGGTAAAAAAAAAGTTATTTCTTCTTGTCACCCACATTCAGCATTCTTTGCGTATATTTCCCTCCTCCTGACAGTTGTATATTCTAGAAAATAAAGTCTTTTGATAATTAGCGTAAGTATGTTATAAATAGGAAGGCAAGGGCACAAAAAGTAAAATTTAAGAGAAATTTGTATTCTTGCCAAATCTTCCTGTGCATTAGAATGGTTAGAGATCTTTCCACATAATGGTATGTGACAGGAAAATTGAAATTAATTAATATTTGGGGTGCCTACTATACGTAAGGCATTGTAAAAAAAGACATAACTCCTGTCTGCAGGAAAAGAAACGATAAAACAGAGTAAGAAAAGGGCAACCTTAGTGTTTCTAATAAAGTGCTATGAGTTCTGATTAGGAAGGAATTAACCAGTTTTAGCTGGAGTAATCAGAGCAGTTATCTATCTGAAAAATGTGGTATTTAGAGGGTGTTGGAGAAGGGCTTAGTGTAACTAAGGACAAGACATTAGTTAACTCAGCATTTTAAATCAGCTAACTGACTTTTAAAAAACTCCTGACTCCTTGATATTTTGTTAAGTGTTGTTGGTGCAGTATGAGTCAGTTTGAGGTTAATCGATTTTGGTAATGAACTAAGGTCAGTTAACATTTATGTGGCTCCACATTGCCATTTCATGTCTTTCATAATCTGCCAGTTCAAGTGAGTTTCTCAGTAAATTAAAATTTCCAAAGTTTCCAAAAGTGTTTTTACTGGTTTCTTGTAACTCTGTGTGGGATAAATCATGAGAAAATTTAATAAGGACTTAAGTGTGCCCGCTTATGTTGATCAATCATCCACTTCTAGACCTGGACTCCCCACTTCTTCCTGCCTTGTTGATTCTAATTGTTTTTACTTTTCTAATTAGTGGTTTTGTCTGAGTTTATGCTGGAAGCAAAAGATTCGGTGAAGGGGGAACAAGTCATGAATAAATAAAATATCTATTGAAGTGAGAATCCAAATAGGTGAATATAGACCTATAAGATATATTCGTTTAAATTTGAACTTAAACTTTCAAGATAGTGATTCAGTAATCTCAGTTGGAATCAGTTCTGCATTAATGCTATCTTGAGAGATGTTGTACCAGTCCTGAACAGAGCAGGAGGATTTGACAGCAACCTATCAACCACATAGTAATCTTTGAGATTTTTCCCAAAGTTTGCTTCTGGGTTTCTTACATATTCCTTAGGGTATATCTGTATGCAAAGTAGCCTTAATGAGCCTGACCAAATTGGTGGAGTTGCCATTTATTTTGCTTTGTGGCCACAAATCAAACCCTGACTCTATTGGCAGATGCAAGTCAGTTGTGATTTGCCACCTGAAAGAACACATCAAGAATGAACAACCAACTTACCTAATTCACATGTTATTTTAGTTCTTTCTTTTATTTCACCTAAGCTCTTATTGAGATTGTAGTTTTGGAAACCACGGCAGGAGTAGGGGCAGGGGTAAGGGTTGCAGAGCAGAGAGAAGAGAGGAGAAACTTCTGATTGAAAATAAAGCTTCCCTTCATTGTGGGATCCTTGGCATCCTTGTGGCATTGGCTCCCATTCCTTATGATTTTATTCCAGACAATAGAACCAGTCAGGCCTGCAGTGCTTTATCTCAGACATCACATCCTACTTGGGCAAACATGTCAGCAGATAATAGCCATGTGGCTTCTCTATTCTCTCCTGAAGCAATCTGTCTTTATTATTGGGAGCTTGGAAATGAAAAAAAAAATGCCAAAGAATTAAGGGATGGAATTTGTATGTTTTAAAACATACTTTTATTTTGTTCTACTTGGTAGGGAGAATGTTCTAAGGATTTCTGGATGATCAGCTCTATGGAAAATCCTTTAGACTTTAAACTTCTTTAAAGTTTCTATGAAAGAAATTTACATCAAATATTTAGACTTTATACTAAATAAATCCAACCATGAAAGGCAAAACTGCAGTATGTTGTTTGTGTTTAGAAGATTCAGTCCCCTCTGGTAAGCAAGCTTTAGGGAAGGAAATATTTCTGAAATGTTTTTAAGTGTCTGGGGCTATTTTTTTTAAAAGAGAAAGTTGAGCACATATAATAATAATAAAGGTTAATTTTTATTCAGCTCGTATTACGTACTGGATGTAATTACAAGCATTAACTCATCTAATCCTCATTAAACACATTAGTTTGATATTGTCCTTATCTTCTAGCTTAGGAAACTAAGGCACAGAGAAAGTAAGGAGGTTGCCTGAGGACCCACAGCTAGCAGGTTGGAAAGTTAGTACTTATTTCTGGGCAAGCTGCTTCTAGACCCATGCTACACTGCCTCTAGCAAGCTGCCATTTTATAGATCATGAAATTGAGTTCCAAAGAGATGAAATTACTTGCCAAGATCATGTCCTACTAAGCCTTAGCGTTGGGGGTTTGATCTCAAGTTCTTGGGTCTCTTTCTAATGCTTTTGTTTTTAAGTTGGCCCATAGGTAAAACCTGAAGAAAGTGGAATCATTCAGTCTGAAGAACACTGAGAGGCAGTTTTTTTTTTTAAATTATTCTAGACAAAAAGATGAAACCTGCAAAATACGGGCATTTACTTCCATGTTGCCAAATATACAATATACAATCATATGCACAGGGCCAGTTTTTTTCCCAGCCAAGCTTTTTGATTTGGGTATCTGTCATGGACTGAATATTTGTCTTCCCTTACCCCCAAATTCATATGCTGAAGTTCTAACTCCCAATATGATGGTATTTGGAGGTGGGGCCATTGGGAGATAATTAGGTTTAGATAAAGTCCGAAAGGTGGGAGCCTTTAGGCTGGCATTAGTGTCTTTTAAGAAGAGGAGGAAAGGGGTGCCTTGGTGGCTCAGTTGGTTAAGTGTCTGACTTTGGCTCAGGTAATGAACTCATGGTTTGTGGGTTCGAGCCCTGCATTGGGCTCTGTGCTGACAGCTCAGAGCCTGGAGTCTGCTTCAGACTCTCTCTCTTTTTCTCTCTCTTTGTCCCTTCCCCATTTGCACTCTCTCTTTCTCTCAAAAATAAACATTAACAAAATTTTTTTTAATTAAAAAAAAATTCTCTTTCTCCACCATGTGAGGACACATGGAGAAAGTAGACATCTACAAATGAAGAAGGAGGCTCTCACAAGACACTGAGTCTGGTGGCACTTTGATTTTGGGGTTTTTAGCCTCCAGAACCATAAGAAATGAATGTCTGTTGTTTAAGCTACCTCATCTATGGTATTTTGTTAATAGCAGCCCAAGCTAAGACAGTCTCTGATTCATATATCTTTTTATTTTTGTAAGTATTCTTAACATCCAACATGGGGCTTAACATCCAACATTACCCTAGATCAAGAGTTGCATGCTCTACCAACTGAGCCAGCCAGGCACCCAACCTATACATCTTTCATAAGTCTTCATTATCACCTCATACCTCCACCATCTGCAAAGATGGCCAGGTCTGACACCTTGACTGCAAAAGTGAACAATTAAATGCACTTAGGGTTCTACTGATGGAGAGCCTCCCTAATTGCTCAGTTGCGTAGTGTTAGTGGAGCAATTCTGAAGATAGTCCAGAGAAGTTCAGTGTTGTTGAACTATCTCATGGAACCTCAAGTTGAATCCTGTGGCTGTGGTTGGCAATGGGTCTATGCTTGAACTACAGAAGTCATCTGGAGGAAAACTGACCCACATCCCCTCAAAATCACATCACACATGGGCTTTCTCAGAATTATGAAGATGACGCAATACTGACAGTAAGTGATCAAAGCAGGACATCCAACTGGAGTTCTGATTATGATGGGAAGTTCTTTTTGAATTTTATGAGTCTTTAAGGGCCGAGTGAATTAGAGCATATTAAACCTTTAGAAATGTTTGGAACATAGTAAGTGCTAAGTACATGTTTCTCTGCTTTGTTGTCCCTTCCCTTCCCTGTGCATTTAAAAATAATGATCATGTAAATTGAAAAATATACCAGTTGATTAATTATTAAACAAATACATATATAGATACCTATTATGTATCTGGCCTTACTGGGCTTCATGCAAGTCACCAGAGATGTTGCACAGTGGCCAGGTCCTTAAGAAATATATGCTTTTATTGCGATTTTTATTGTGGTAAATTGTCCATAATATAACAATGACCAATTTAAACTACCATAATGTAAAAATATTTAACCATTTTAAAGTGTACAATTCAGTTGCATAATGTGCAACCATCACAACCATCCATCTCCAGGCCTTCTTTTTCATTTTCTCAAATTGCATCTCTGTATCCATAACTCCCCATTATTCCCTCTCACAGCTCCTGGCAACCACCATTCTACTTTCTGTCTATGAATTTGACTATTCTAGGTACATCATATAAGTGGAATAATGCAGTAGTCATCCTTTTGTGACTGGTTTATTTCACTTAGCATAACATCCTCAAGGTTTATTCATGTGGTAGCACATATCAGAATTTCCTTCCTTTTTACGACTGAACAATATTCTGTTGTGTGTATATATCTCATTTTGTTTATCTTTTCATCTGTTGATGGATTTATTTGTGTTGTTTTCACCTTCTGACTATTGTGAATTCTGATGTTATGAACATAGGTGTACAAACATCTGAGTTTCTGCTTTCAATTCTTTTGGGTATATACATCGAATGGAATTGTTGGACCATATGGTAATTCTATTTTTAACTTTTTGAGGAACATCAAACTCTTTTCTACAGTGGCTGCACCATGTCACATTCCCACCAGAAATGCACAAGAGCCCTAGTTGCTACATATCCTTGCCAACACTTCTTAGTTTGCATTAAAAAAAAAAATAGCCATCCTCATGGGTGTGAAGTGGTGTCTCAGTGTGGTTGTGATTTGTATTTCTCTAATGACTAGTGATGGTGACATCTTTTCATGTGCTTAGTGGCCATTTGTATATCTTTGGAGGAATGTCTGTACAAGTCTTTTGCTCATTTTAAAATTGGGTTGTTTGTGTTTTCATTGTTGAGTTGTAGCAGTTCTTTAAATGTTCTGGATATTGATCTCTAATCAGATAAATGACCTGCAAATGTTTTCTTCCATTTTGTGGAATATCTTTTCACTCTCTTGACAGTGTTCTTTGACGCACAAAACTTTTAATTTTTATGAAGTTCATATTATATGTGTTTTCTTTTGTTGTCTATGCTTTTGGTGTCATATACAAGAAATCATTACAAATCCAATGTCGCGAAGATTTTCTCTTATGAAGAAACGTACTTTTTTTTTTTTTTGGTACAGAAAAGTCTTAAGGGAAATAGAGAATAATTGAGGTCAATGTATAATTATTTCTGATTGAAGAGATTGCGCAAGAGGTATAAAGTTGTTCAGAGAAGAGAGAGAACAATTCAAGTCCCTGAATAAAATCGCAACTTCACATCAATTTACTTTCAGCAAAGAGAGAAACTAGAAACAAAAAAAGACACAGTGTTGCCCAAGCAAAGAGGAGCTCCAGGAGTAAGCTAAATACTTGAACTATTTAAGTGACTATTGGGTAATCATTTCAAATAAATAATTTGGATTTACGTAGTACTTTGTATATATTTATTTATTGCATATATTTTTATCTCCCAAATCCAATTAAACTTTCAGCAAAAGAAGGAAGTTTGCTGTGAGGTGGTATATTGATGGTGGATGGGGGTGAGAGTTTAAGCAGTTTTTGCAAGCAAGGAGATCTGATTCTGCTATCTGGGAGATGCCTCACTTTTCACTGAAAATATCTGTTTGTATAGTCGTGTTTCACTGATGAAAAGAAAATATTTGCTATGTCATCCCTGTGTGCTGACGTTTCCAGGGCACTTGCAACTTCAGTTCATTTTGTCCTGTTGTTAATACTAGAGAGGGGCACCTGGGTGGCTCAGTCAGTTACGTGGCCAACTCTTGGTTTCCACTCAGGTCACGAACTCAGGGTTTGTGAGTTTGAGCCCTGCATCAGGCTCTGCGCTGACTGTGCAGAGCCTGCTTGGTATTGTCTCTTCCTGCCCCTCCTGCGCCTGTCTCTCTCTCTAATTAAATAAACTTAGAAAAAAGAAGACTAGAGATGCTGATTTTTGGTTTATAAAGGAAGGATTTACAACATATCTAGATAATATTTTTACAATGTTATGCTAATCATCTTATCACGTAATTTCAAGTCAGAATATGAATTTGTGATTAAATCCTGAGTAGTTCCTTGGAATGGTCTGGGTCTCTTAAGAACTCCAAACTAAATTTTATTGCTACCCTAATATCTGAAGCCTGACTCTAGCTTTCTGTTTGTTATATATATTTTTGTTGGACTAGTATTCTAACACAATCCCTTTATCTATATCTTTTATTTCTTGGAAGCTTAGTTTTCTTCCTATAACCTATGGATCCTCAGATTTGGGAGAGGCCAGATCATGAAGGGTCTTGTCAAGATGTGTGGATTTTATCTGGCGTCTACTGGAAAGCTGTTGAGAAGACAGGATGGTTTTGGTTTGTTAGAAGGCTCACCCTGGCAGCATTATATAGAAAGGGGACTGGAAGCAGGTGGGATGGGGCTGATGGTTTTACTCTCCCTTTCTCCCTCTCATATTCCAACTTCACTGGTGAAAGGAGCCTTATGTTGGTTATCATAATCCCGTGAAGAAATAGGGAGATGGGTTTGCCAAACAAACACACCAACACCCAAACACAAACAAGTTCCTCTGAGGTTCTACTGTTAAAACCTTGGGATTTCTTTTGTAGTAGTTAGGAAGCAGTCAGCCCCTCAAACATTAAACATGCAAGCTCACCATCACTAACGCTTCACTCTTTATTTCTAGAAGTCAGGTTTCTTCACTTTCAGTTTGCTTCTCTTCCCTATAGAGCAGCTGATCAGATGCCAAGCCTGGGGATTGGGACAGGCACTTTATATTCTGAAATGGAGGCTATGTATTTCTTATTTCCCTTGGAAAATTTTTAATATATGCAACAATAGAGATAAAAGCATTATGAACCCCACACACATTCCTGTTGCCTATATTCAATAACTATGACTATTATGCTATCTTCATTTTATTACTGTCCTTTTGCTGAAGAATCTTAAAGCTAATTCCAGACCTTATGGCCTTTCACCCCTACATAATTCATTAGGCATCTTGTAAAAATATAAACATTTTCTTATGTAGCTTCATTCCATTTTCACATTTAACAATACTGACAAGAATTCTTTGGAATCTATTAATATCCAGTTTATATTCAGATGTCCAACATTGTCTTAAAAATGTCATTTTACAGTTGGATTATTGTGCTGAGATCCAAATGAAATCAAAGATATTTTATAAACATTTCTTTTTTTTTTCTGTTTGTGTAAGTATGCATTTAGGACATCTAGTTCTTTATTTTATTTTATTTTCTTTAATATATGAAATTTATTGTCAAATTGGTTTCCATACAACACCCAGTGCTCATCCCAAAAGGTGCCCTCCTCAATACACATCCCCCACCCTTCCCTCCCTCCCACCCCCCATCAACCCTCAGTTTGTTCTCAGTTTTTAACAGTCTCTTATGCTTTGGCTCTCTCCCACTCTAACCTCTTTTTTTTTTTTCCTTCCCCTCCCCCATGGGTTCCTGTTAAATTTCTCAGGATCCACATAAGAGTGAAACCATATGGTATCTGTCTTTCTCTGTATGGCTTATTTCACTTAGCATCACACTCTCCAGTTCCATCCACGTTGCCACAAAGGGCCATATTTTGTTCTTTCTCATTGCCATGTAGTACTCCATTGTGTATATAAACCACAATTTCTTTATCCATTCATCAGTTGATGGACATTTAGGCTCTTTCCATAATTTGGCTATTGTTGAGAGTGCTGCTATGAACATTGGGGTACAAGTGCCCCTGTGCATCAGTACTCCTGTATCCCTTGGGTAAATTCCTAGCAGTGCTATTGCTGGGTCATAGGGTAGGTCTATTTTTAATTTTCTGAGGAACCTCCACACTGCTTTCCAGAGCGGCTGCACCAGTTTGCATTCCCACCAACAGTGCAAGAGGGTTCCCGTTTCTCCACATCCTCTCCAGCATCTATAGTCTCCTGATTTGTTCATTTTGGCCACTCTGACTGGCATGAGGTGATACCTGAGTGTGGTTTTGATTTGTATTTCCCTGATAAGGAGCGACGCTGAACATCTTTTCATGTGCCTGTTGGCCATCCGGATGTCTTCTTGAGAGAAGTGTCTATTCATGTTTTCTGCCCATTTCTTCACTGGGTTATTTGTTTTTCGGGTGTGGAGTTTGGTGAGCTCTTTATAGATTTTGGATACTAGCCCTTTGTCCGATATGTCATTTGCAAATATCTTTTCCCATTCCGTTGGTTGCCTTTTAGTTTTGTTGGTTGTTTCCTTTGCTGTGCAGAAGCTTTTTATCTTCATAAGGTCCCAGTAATTCACTTTTGCTTTTAATTCCCTTGCCTTTGGGGATGTGTCAAGTAAGAGATTGCTACGGCTGAGGTCAGAGAGGTCTTTTCCTGCTTTCTCCTCTAAGGTTTTGATGGTTTCCTGTCTCCCATTCAGGTCCTTTATCCATTTTGAGTTTATTTTTGTGAATGGTGTGAGAAAGTGGTCTAGTTTCAACCTTCTGCATGTTGCTGTCCAGTTCTCCCAGCACCATTTGTTAAAGAGACTGTCTTTTTTCCATTGGATGTTCTTTCCTGCTTTGTCAAAGATGAGTTGGCCATATGTTTGTGGGTCTAGTTCTGGGGTTTCTATTCTATTCCATTGGTCTATGTGTCTGTTTTTGTGCCAATACCATGCTGTCTTGATGATGACAGCTTTGTAGTAGAGGCTAAAGTCTGGGATTGTGATGCCTCCTGCTTTGGTCTTCTTCTTCAAAATTCCTTTGGCTATTCGGGGCCTTTTGTGGTTCCATATGAATTTTAGGATTGCTTGTTCTAGTTTCGAGAAGAATGCTGGTGCAATTTTGATTGGGATTGCATTGAATGTGTAGATAGCTTTGGGTAGTATTGACATTTTGACAATATTTATTCTTCCAATCCATGAGCAGGGAATGTCTTTCCATTTCTTTAAATCTTCTTCAATTACCTTCATAAGCTTTCTATAGTTTTCAGCATACAGATCCTTTACATCTTTGGTTAGATTTATTCCTAGGTATTTTATGCTTTTTGGTGCAATTGTGAATGGGATCAGTTTCTTTATTTGTCTTTCAGTTGCTTCATTGTTAGTGTATAAGAATGCAACTGATTTCTGTACATTGATTTTGTATCCTGCAACTTTGCTGAATTCCTGTATCAGTTCTAGCAGACTTTTGGTGGAGTCTATCGGATTTTCCATGTATAATATCATGTCATCTGCAAAAAGTGAAAGCTTGACTTCATCTTTGCCAATTTTGATGCCTTTGATTTCCTTTTGTTGTCTGATTGCTGATGCTAGAACTTCCAGCACTATGTTAAACAACAGCGGCAGAGTGGGCATCCCTGTCGTGTTCCTGATCTCAGGGAAAAAGCTCTCAGTTTTTCCCCGTTGAGGATGATGTTAGCTGTGGGCTTTTCATAAATGGCTTTTATGATGTTTAAGTATGTTCCTTCTATCCCGACTTTCTCAAGGGTTTTGTTAAGAAAGGGTGCTGGATTTTGTCAAAGGCCTTTTCTGCATCGATTGACAGGATCATATGGTTCTTCTCTTTTTTTTTGTTAATGTGATGTATCACGTTGATTGATTTGCGAATGTTGAACCAGACCTGTATCCCAGGAATGAATCCCACTTGATCATGGTGAATAATTCTTTTTATATGCCGTTGAATTCGATTTGCTAGTATCTTATTGAGAATTTTTGCATCCATATTCATCAGGGATATTGGCCTGTAGTTCTCTTTTTTTACTGGGTCTCTGTCTGGTTTAGGAATCAAAGTAATACTGGCTTCATAGAATGAGTCTGGAAGTTTTCCTTCCCTTTCTATTTCTTGGAATAGCTTGAGAAAGATAGGTATTATCTCTGCTTTAAACGTCTGGTAGAACTCCCCTGGGAAGCCTTCTGGTCCCAGACTCTTATTTGTTGGGAGATTTTTGATAACCGATTCAATTTCTTCGCTGGTTGTGGGTCTGTTCAAGCTTTCTATTTCCTCCTGATTGAGTTTTGGAAGAGTGTGGGTGTTCAGGAATTTGTCCATTTCTTCCAGGTTGTCCAATTTGTTGGCATATAATTTTTCATAGTATTCCCTGATAATTGTTTGTATCTCTGAGGGATTGGTTGTAATAATTCCATTTTCATTCATGATTTTATCTATTTGGGTCATCTCCCTTTTCTTTTTGAGAAGCCTGGCTAGAGGTTTGTCAATTTTGTTTATTTTTTCAAAAAACCAACTCTTGGTTTCGTTGATCTGCTCTACAGTTTTTTTAGATTCTATATTGTTTATTTCTGCTCTGATCTTTATTATTTCTCTTCTTCTGCTGGGTTTAGGCTGCCTTTGCTGTTCTGCTTCTAGTTCCTTTAGGTGTGCTGTTAGATTTTGTATTCGGGATTTTTCTTGTTTCTTGAGATAGGCCTGGATTGCAATGTATTTTCCTCTCAGGACTGCCTTTGCTGCGTCCCAAAGCGTTTGGATTGTTGTATTTTCATTTTTGTTTGTTTCCATATATTTTTTAATTTCTTCTCTAATTGCCTGGTTGACCCACTCATTCGTTAGTAGGGTGTTCTTTAACCTCCATGCTTTTGGAGGTTTTCCAGACTTTTTTCTGTGGTTGATTTCAAGCTTCATAGCATTGTGGTCTGAAAGTATGCATGGTATGATTTCAATTCTTGTAAACTTATGAAGGGCTGTTTTGTGACTCAGTATATGATCTATCTTGGAGAATGTTCCATGTGCACTCGAGAAGAAAGTATATTCTGTTGCCTGGGATGCAGAGTTCTAAATATATCTGTCAAGTCCATCTGATCCAATGTCTCATTCAGGGCCCTTGTTTCTTTATTGACCGTGTGTCTAGATGATCTCTCCATTGTTGTGAGTGGGGTGTTAAATCCCCTGCAATTACCACATTCTTATCAATAAGGTTGCTTATGTTTATGAGTAATTGTTTTATATATTTGGGGGCTCTGGTATTCGGCACGTAGATATTTATAACTGTTAGCTCTTCCTGATGGATAGACCCTGTAACTATTATACAATGTCCTTCTTCATCTCTTGTTACAGCCTTTAATTTAAAGTCTAGTTTTTCTGATATAAGTATGGCTACTCCAGCTTTCTTTTGGCTTCCAGTCGCATGATAAATAGTTCTCCATCCCCTCACTCTCAATCTAAAGGTGTCCTCAGGTCTAAAATGAGTCTCTTGTAGACAGCAAATAGATGGGTCTTGTTTTTTTATCCATTCTGATACCCTATGTCTTTTGGTTGGTGCATTTAATCCATTTACATTCAGTGTTATTATAGAAAGATACGGGTTTAGAGTCATTGTGATGTCTGTATGTTTTATGCTTGTAGTGATGTCTCTGGGACTTTGTCTCACAGGATCCCCCTTAGGATCTCTTGTAGGGCTGGTTTAGTGGTGACAAATTCCTTCAGTTTTTGTTTGTTTGGGAAGACCTTTATCTCTCCTTCTATTCTAAATGACAGACTTGCTGGATAAAGGATTCTCGGCTGCATATTTTTTCTGTCTAGCACCCTGAAAATCTCGTGCCAATTCTTTCTGGCCTGCCAAGTTTCAAAAGAGAGATCAGTCACGAGTCTTATAGGTCTCCCTTTATATGTGAGGGCACATTTACCCCTTGCTGCTTTCAGAATTTTCTCTTTATCCTTGTATTTTTCCAGTTTCACTATGATATGTCGTGCAGAAGATCGATTCAAGTTACATCTGAAGGGAGTTCTCTGTGCCTCTTGGATTTCAATGCCTTTTTCCTTCCCCAGTTCAGGGAAGTTCTCAGCTATTATTTCTTCAAGTACCCCTTCAGCACCTTTCCCTCTCTCTTCCTCCTCTGGGATACCAGTTATGCGTATATTATTTCTTTTTAGTGTATCACTTAGTTCTCTAATTTTCCCCTCATACTCCTGGATTTTTTTATCTTTTTCTCAGCTTCCTCTTTTTCCATAACTTTATCTTCTAGTTCACCTATTCTCTCCTCTGCCTCTTCAATCCGAGCCGTGGTGGTTTCCATTTTGTTTTGCATTTCATTTAAAGCGTTTTTCAGCTCCTCGTGACTGTTCCTTAGTCCCATGATCTCCGTAGCAAGAGATTCTCTGCTGTCCTGTATACTGTTTTCAAGCCCAGCGATTAATTTTATGACTATTATTCTAAATTCACTTTCTGTTATATTATTTAAATCCTTTTTGATCAGCTCATTAGCTGTTGTTATTTCCTGGAGATTCTTCTGAGGGGAATTCTTCTGCTTGGTCATTTTGGATAGTCCCTGGCGTGGTGAGGGCCTGCAGGGCACTTCCCATGTGCTGTGGTGTATAACTGGAGTTGGTGGGCGGGGCCGCAGTCCCACCTGATGTCTGCCCCCAGCCCACCGCTGGGGCCACAGTCAGACTGGTGTGTGCCTTCTCTTCCCCTCTCCTAGTGGCGGGATTCACTGTGGCGTGGCGTGGCCCATCTGGGCTACTTGCACCCTGCCAGGCTTGTGATGCTGGGGATCTGGCGTATTAGCTGGGGTGGGTAGGCAAGGTGCTTGGGGGCAGGAGGGGCAGGCTTAGATCGCTTCTCCTTAGGTGGTCCACTTCAGGAGGGGCCCTGTGGCAGTGTGAGGGAGTCAGATCCGCTGCCGGAGGTTTGGCTCCGCAGAAGCACAGAGTTGGGTGTTTGCGCGGAGCAAGCCAAGTTCCCTGGCAGGAACTGGTTCTCTTTGGGATTTTGGCTGGGGGATGGGCGGGGGAGATGGCGCTGGCGAGCGCCTTTGTTCCCTACCAAGCTGAGCTCTGTCCTCCGGGGGCTCAGCAGCTCTCCCTCCCTTTGTCCTCCAGCCTTCCTGCTTTCTGAGCAGAGCTGTTAACTTATGACCTCCCAGACGCTAAGTCGCGCTTGCTGTCGGAACACAGTCGGTCAGGCCCCTCCGCTTTTGCAAGCCAGACTCGGGGGCTCTGCTTGGCCGGCGAGCCGCCCCTCCGCCCCGGCTCCCTCCCGCCAGTCCGTGGAGCGCGCACCGCCTCGCCGCCCTTCCTACCCTCTTCCGTGGGCCTCTCGTCTGCATTTGGCTCCGGCGACTCCGTTCTGCTAATCCTCTGGCGGTTTTCTGGGTTATTTAGGCAGGTGTAGGTGGAATCTAAGTGATCAGCAGGACGCGCGGTGAGCCCAGTGTCCTCCTACGCCGCCATCTTCCCTCCAAGCCTAAACATTTCATTATACTCCAGGCATTAGGCTTTTTCTGACAATGTCCTTATCTCCACCTTTTTCAGTTCGTATTTCAGTGCTTTCATGTAGGTCACAATCTTGGAAGTCATTTATATCCATGTCATTAAATTAGTCACCATGTGTGGTAGGCTCAATAATGGTCCCCAGTGGTATTCAGATCTTAATCTTTGGGACTATGAATGTTATCTTCTGTGGCAAAACATACTTTCCAGGGGTGCCTGGGTGGCTCAGTCGGTTAAGCGTCCGACTTCGGCTCAGGTCATGATCTCAAGATCCGTGAGTTTGAGCCCCGCACCGGGCTCTGTGCTGGCAGCTCGGAGCCTGGAGCCTGCTTCAGATTCTGTGTCCTCCTCTTTCTCTGACCCTCCCCCATTCATGCTCTCTCTCTGTCTCAAAAATAAATAAACATTAAAAAAAAAACATACTTTCCAGATGTAATTACGTTAGGGATCTCTCAATGAGGCGAGTATCCTGGATTATCAGGATTCAATCTGAAGTGTCCTTGTGAGAAGACAGAAGGAAATTTGACACAGATGAGAAAGCCATGTGATGAAAGCAGAAGGAAACAGAATCACAGAGAGGATGCTACGCTCTTGGCTTTGAAGATGGAGGAAGAGATGACAAGCCAAGGAAGGCAGGTGTCCACTAGAAAGCAGAAAAGGTAAGAGAAAGCATTCTCCTCTAGATTCTTTAGAAGGAGCGTGGCTCTATTGACACCTTGATTCTGTCCTAGTGAAATTGATTTCAGGCTTCTGGCCTCTAGAACTGTAACAGAATAAATTGGCATTGTTTTAAGGCACCAACTTGATAGTCATTTGTCATAGCAGCAATAGAAATCTAATACACTATGGTTCAAAGACATTAAGAAGGAATCCAATTCTCTGTAGAAGATGAAATAATTGAGAAGCCAGAGTTCTGGAGAGGCAGTATGTTCTGCAGGCAAGAGTAATGACCTAGGAACTGGATTCTAGCTCCATCCTGACTTTGGGCCAGGGCACTTGGCTTTTCTAAGATTCAGTTCCTACACACATAAAAACTTAAAGTGTGGATGGGATTAATTGTACTTGAGTGTCCTTTAATCTTCCTACCCTGTTCCATCAAAGGAAATCAAATAAGATAGACATGGCAATAGAACAGTTAAGGCAGAAGAAAACAACAGGGGACATTCAATTCTTATAATAGGCTTTGAAGCTGAAAGAGATGTGGGGAAGGTAGAGAGGAGAGAAATATTACGAGGCAACCAAATCCACCTTATTGCTTCATGTTGGTGTTTGCACTGGTGTGTGGTGTGTTTAAGTGCTGTGGAAGGGGCTGCCTTGGGATTTACTGAGAGCAGGGTACCGGCCATTCTGCCTTTTCTTTCCTTGAGTCATAGCAATGCCACAGAAGCTTGGTCTCCAAATCGAAGGCTTAAGGGGCTCTGAATCTGGACACTGAAGGCAATTTCTGAGTTTCCTTATCTGAGAGAAGTCTCTGAATGCAGGACTTGGGGGCCTCTGGACTTCTTATGTGATAGTTTTCTTAATAAACCTGGGAGGGGCCACTGACTGGAAGTAACAACAATGGGCTCTTTATTGGGTTAAAAGCTTTGTATATAAAAATCATGCAATCTTCACAAAAATCTCTGTGAAGTAATTATCAACATCTCTGTTGTGTTGGCAAGGAAATTAAGATTTAGAGAGGATATGAGTTTACCTAAGGTGACACACCCGGAAAGTGGCCAAGTCTGAAATTGGACCCAGACCATCTGGAACCAAAGACCATATACATGAAATGTTTTGCTCCTTGAAAAGTAACTTAAAATCATGTGAATGGGCACGTAAGACTAGTGAGAGGCATCCAGTTGTGTCTCAGACCCCGAGGCTGTTTTCTTTCAACTGTTGCATTTCCAAGTTGCCTTCTTAGATTAGAGAACAGTGGGAAACCTTTGTGCCTGGGTTTAGAAAACTTCCATAAAAGGGATCTAGCCACTTCTCTCTTGTCACTTTTTGTTTTAAAAAAAAATTTTTTTTTTCCAACGTTTATTTATTTTCGGGACAGAGAGAGACAGAGCATGAACGGGGGAGGGGCAGAGAGAGAGGGAGACACAGAATTGGAAACAGCCTTCAGGCTCCGAGCCATCAGCCCAGAGCCTGATGCGGGGCTCGAACTCACGGACCGCGAGATTGTGACCTGGCTGAAGTTGGACGCTTAACCGACTGCGCCACCCAGGCGCCCCTCTCTTGTCACTTTATAAGGGCCTTGGAATTTGAAAAAATCTGAATTGGTACTGCACTAATAGTTTATAACATACCCTTAGTATTTACCTAAATACATGATTTTTCCTCTTGGATATTGTTCTTAATTCTTACTTGGATAATCTGTGCTTTCAGTCCAAGAATTATTTCATTGCTTTTTTCCCCTAAAGACTCCTACTTTCCTAGAGCATTGCTGAGCATAAAGTAAGTAAATACCCTTTATATTTAAAACTTCAATGGATCATAGAAAGAAGCATGAAAGAAAACAAATTTTCCCCTTACCTTGAAGTAGAGATAATTGATGCTTACCTTAATGTAGTAATTCTGAGTTAGTATATTTAAAGTCCGGAGCATAGGCATTTTTATTGTTATTGAAATAAAGGGACTTCTTAATAGATCAGTGTTACTTCGAGTTTAGTGGTTTTTAAAAAAATTTTTTTTTATGTTTTTATTTTATTTTTGAGAGAGAGAGAGAGAGAGAGAGAGAGAGAGAGAGAGAGAGAGAGCATGAGCAGGGGAGGGGCAGAGAGAGAGAGGGAGACACAGAACCCAAAGCAGGCTCCAGGCTCTGAGCTGTCATCACACAGCCTGATGAGGGGCTTGAACTCATGAACTGTGGGATCATGACCTGAGTCCAAGTTGGTTGCTCAACCCGCTGAACCACCCAGGCACCCCAAGTTTAGTTTAGTGTTTCTTAAATGCAGTCCATGGGTGTATTCTGGCAAAAAATTTTATTTTGATGAAAAATTATTTCACTAATTATGAAGGCTTTAGTTTCTTAAGTCAGTAGTGTCTGAAATTGTAGTCTGTGGACATACCTTCTGTGGTCCATGAGAATTTTAACTTTAAAAGGGGCCAGTAGGGGCACCTGGGTGGCGCAGTCGGTTAAGCGTCCGACTTCTGCCAGGTCACGATCTCGCGGTCCGTGAGTCCGAGCCCCGCGTCAGGCTCTGGGCTGATGGCTCAGAGCCTGGAGCCTGTTTCTGATTCTGTGTCTCCCTCTCTCTCTGCCCCTCCCCTGCTCATGCTCTGTCTCTCTCTGTCCCAAAAATAAAATAAAACGTTGAAAAAAAAAAAAGGGGCCAGTATATTCCCTGAGGTTGAAGCTGATTTAATTTTTACTATTGTTTCCAGGATAACTTAGTCCGTACTATAATTGATCAAGGTGGATCTGGGCATACACACACACACACGTACATATATACTTGTTATTCTTTTTCTGAACCAATTGAGAATTAGTTGCACATATAATGTCTCTTCACCACTAAATGCTTCAGTGTATATTTCCTAAAACAAGAACATTATCTCATGTAAACCCTGTAGAATTATTAAAATCAATGGCTTTTATATATAATCAATACAGTATTATTATAAAAGTAACAGATCTTATTCAAATTTCTCAAATTGTCTTACTAACATCATTTATAGTAAAAGAAGAAAAGATGTTATTTTCTGGTCTGGGAACCAATTCAGAATAATATGCTGCATTTAGTTATTAAGTCTTTTTTGTTTCCTTTAATTTGGAATTGCTTATCAGATTAGGAAAGCTGGTCTTTCATGACCAAGTTGGGTGGCTCAGTGGTTAAGCACCCTACTCTTGATTTGGGCTCAGGTCATGATCCCGTAGTTTGTGGGATTGGCCCCGTGTTGGGATCTATGCTACCAGCCTCTCTCTCTGCCCACCCCTCTTCCCTGCTCATGTTCTCTCTCAAAATAAATAAATACACTTAAAAAATAAATAAAAAGAATATCCTTTCCTAACTTCTCCGCAGGGCATATTGGTCACAAATCGTGTTCATTAATGGCCAGGTCTGCTTCTAGACTTGGTATTCGATTCCATTGTTCCATTTGTCCATCCTTGTGCCAATATAACATGGTCTCAATAATTACATACTCAGTTCTTTTTTTCTCTGAATTTTTTTTAAAGTTTATTTATATTTGTGTGAGAGAGAGAGAGAGAAAGACCGTGAGCGGGGGAGGGGCAGAGATGGACACAGGGAATCTGAAGAAGGCTCCAGGCTCTGAGTTGTCAGCACAGTGCCCAACAAGGGGCTCAAACTCATAGTGAGATCGTGACCTGAGCTGAAGTCAGACGCTCAACGGACTGAGCCACCCAGGTGCCCTGCCTATTCAGTTCTTTTAATAATTATAGCACTCTTCAGGGGCGCCTGGGTGGCTCAGTCGGTTAAGCATCCGACTTCAGCTCAGGTCGCGTCGGGCTCTGGGCTGATGGCTCAGAGCCTGGAGCCTGCTTCCGATTCTGTGTCTCCCTCTCTCTCTGCCCCTCCCCCGTTCATGTTCTATCTCTCTCTGTCTCAAAAATAAATAAACGTTAAAAAAAATTTTAATAATTATAGTACTCTTCGGATTTTTTAGTTCTTATCAGTTTTGGTGTTCCTAGGAATTTGTATATTTTTAAATTTATATATTGTATATTTTTAAATTTATATATTTAAAAATTTATGAAGTAGTTTATGTTGTCTAATGATGTTTTTAGTAGCAATGATCTTCAGTGATGCACTTTTTTCCTTTCCTATTATTATTATTTTTTAGATTCTTTGATGTTTTTGGCTTTATTTATTTATTTATTTATTTATTTATTTATTTATATTTCAGGAGTAGAATTCAGTGATTCATCACTTACATATAACACCCAGTACTCATCCCAAAAAGTCCCCTCCTTAATGCTCATCACCCATGTAGTCCATCCCCCCTACCCAACACCCCTACAGCAACCCTCAGTTTGATCTCTTTATTTAAAAGTCTCTTATGGTTTGCCTCCCTCTCTGTTTTTATCTTAGTTTTCTTTCCTTTCCCCTATGCTTATCTGTTTTGTTTCTTAAATTCCACATATGAGTGAAATCATATGATATTTATCTTTCTCTGACTTATTTTGCTTAGCATAATACACTGTAGTTCCATTCATGCTGTTGCAAATGGCCAGATTTCATTCTTTTTGATCACTGAGTATTATTCCATTTATATATATCCATATGTATATGTCCATATATATATACGTGTGTGTATATGTATATGCATATATATATACACACATGTGTGTCACATATATATATGGAATGGAATAGATATATATATATCACATCTTCTTTATCCATTCTTCAGTCAGTGGACATCTGGGCTATTTCTGTAATTTGGCTATTGTTGGTAGTGCTGCTATAAACATTGTGGTTTATGTGCTCCTTTGAATCAGCAATTTTGTATCCTTTGGATAAATACCTACTGGTGCAATTGCTGGGTCCTAGGGTAGTTCTATTTTTAATTTTTGAGGAAACTCCATACTATTTTCCAGTGGCAGCATCAGTTTGCATTCTCACCTGCAGTGCCAAAGTGTTCCCCTTTCTCTGTATCCTCACCAACGTGTGTCATTTCCTGAGTTGTTAGTTTTAACCATTTTGACAGGTATGAGGTAGTATCTCATTATGGTTTTGATTTGTATTTCCCTGATAATGAATGATGTTGAGCATCTTTTCATGTGTCTGTTAGCCATCTACCTTTCCTAATTTTGATTATGGCTTGTCTCTTTATTTCTTGAAAAGTCTTTCAAAATTTCACAAACTTATTAATCACTTTATATCACAAACCTTTTTAATTAAAATTTTTTTTATTTTACAATTTCTTTGCTCTTATCTTTATTGTTTTTATTATTATTTCCTTTTATTTTCCTTGGCTTTATTTTTCTTCTTTTTACTTTCTCAGGATAGTCACTGATTTTCACATTTTCTTTTTTTCCAGTACACATTTAAGGTGATACATTTTCCTTTAAGTATAGTTTTAAATATATCTGATGTGTCATATTTTCATTATCATCACTTTAAAGTATTTTCTAATTTCTATTATAACTTTTTTCATTGATATATATTTATCTAGAACGATACTTTTAATTTCCAAATGTGTGGGGCTTCCAATTATCTGTTAGGTATTAACTCTAGCTTACTAGAACTGTGGTTGGAGAACATTTTTTTCTCTATAAAGTTAAACTTTGAAATGTGTTAAAATTTATTGGTCACTTCTTACAAATGCCTGTTTATACTTGAAAAGAAGGCATTCTGATGTTGTTCAACTTCCTCGGTGTTAAATTCTTTGTGATGTTTAGATCTTCAATATCTTTATTAATATTCTTATATGTGTTTTTTTTTTGTTACTGAGAAAAGTAGGTTAAAACCTTTCAAGATTGTGGATTTGCCTACTTTTCCTTTTAATTTGGTCAATTTTTCACCTTAAACTGTATTTTGATGCTGTGTTATTAGTGGTATATGAATTTGTTACATTTCCTGTGAATTGAAATTTTTATCTTTATAGGGTATTCTTCTTTGCCTGTAGTAGTGCTTTTTGCTTTAAAGTTTATTTTAACTGTGTATCATATCCTGTTAATATCCTGCTTATATTTCCTTGGCTGTCATCATTTCTGTGCACACCGATCATTTCCTGTTGCAGTCACCCGTGACTCTCCACCTGAGGGCTTTCTCTGGTGAGCTTGGTGCGTGTATGTAGTGACAAATGCAAACTGGAGGATAAATATCTCAGCTTCATTACCTAGAGGGCTGGACAACTCTGAGGGACTTTGTACAATTCTCAGAGGTACTCCGTGGGACTGAGTCCCGGGTGTTCACAATAGTAACCTGATAATGCACCCGGTATTTGTTTCCTTCTTATTTTTCATTACTCTTCATCCTTCCCGATTCTCCTATTGGAGTTTCCTGGGATCACTTCCCAAATAAACTATGTGTTCTCAAATATTTGTCCTAGGTCAGTTTCAGAGGGAACCCAACCAAAGACAGTTTTATGTATTTTAGTGTTTGCATGACATTTTTCTGTTCTTTTTACTTCCAGAGTTTCTGTACCCTTTTATTTTAGGTTTGCCTCTAGTAAGCAGGATATAGTGTTGTTTTTTCTTTATTTAATAATGTAATCACTTGTTTTTAATTGGTTTATTTAGTTCACTCCCATTTAATTATTGGTATATTTGGGTTTAAATGTTAATCTTGCTTTCTATTTCCTCTTTTGTTTCATGCTCAATTTTCCTCTTCTTTCTTCACTTTTTGTTTTAGGTTGGTTTAATGTTTTTCATTATTCCATTTCCCTCTCTATTAGCTTGACTTTGCATACTTATTATTTTGGTGATTAGAGATTACCATGTCAATCTTCAACTTATCACAAATCAACTTTACTAGTTGAAGCTGTGACTCATTGTTCATAGCTGGCATTCACAGTGGTGTGTTTCATTCCTATCAGCAACTCATATCAATTCATTCTTAGCTTTCATTACTCTTTTCTTTTTACTTGGACACAACTGACCAATGATCTAATAAGGACCTTAGAAGCAGGAGGGAGTAATGGTGAGAATGGTGAGGTTGGAGATTAAGGCAGGTATCATCATGGAACCAAAGAAACTTTTTTTGGTTTTGGGGTTTTGGTGACATCACCTCCTCCTTTGCTCCAGTTATATTTCTTTTAGAATTTCTCAGCTTCTGGTTCTTTGCCACTGATCTTCCTATAACCTTCCTAGCACCTGCACCCTTTTCTGCTCTGTCTCCTGCTGTGTCTTTCTCTAACTGTACTAGTTTACTGGGTCTCTTGTTATGAAGTGTACCACAAACTTGATGGTTTAAAATAAATTTGTTGTCTCACAGTTGAAGCCAGAAGTCTAAAGTCAGGGTGTCTGCAAGGCCATGCTTCCTCAAATGCTGTAGGGAAGAATATGTCCTTGCCTCTTCCTGGTGCCTGGTGGGTACCTGCAATCCTTGGCTTGTAGATGTATCACTTCCACCTCTGCCTCCGTGTTTATATGATCCCCCCCGTGTGTCTTTATGTCTTTATATGACATACTCCTCTCATGTGTCTATGCTCAAACTTCCCTCTTCTTTTGAGGACACCAGTTACTGATTAGGGCCTACCGTAATCCAGTATGATCTCATCTTAATTTGATTACATTTGCAAAGATCTATTACCAAATAAGGTCACATTCTCAAGTTCCAGGTGGACATGAGTTTTTGGGGAATAATATCCAAACTCAGTAAAAACACGCCCTGAATAACACAGTAAAGGTAGTACTGGTCCAGAAGTTAGAAGTCACAAATGTTTATTCTACTACAGATTTTATGTGTATAGACTCTGGAGTTCACAAACAAGGGTTCCAATCTCAGCTCTGTCACTTAACCTCACTAAACCTTAGTATCTTCATGTATAAACTGAGAATAATTATACCATCTTTTGGTTTGGGATAAATAAGATAATGCATTTGAAATGGTTGACATAGTGCTTAGTACACTGTAACTGTTTAGCAAATATTGGTGTTCTCCTAGCCATTCCCTCTTAGTTTTGCTACAGGAAAATTAAGTGGGTTTATTTTCAGGATCCTTTAAGCTTTAAAGTTCTGACAGCTTCTTTAAGCTATTTCTTATTCTTCCTCTGACTTACCCAATTGTCTAATTTCTTTCCTCTTTAACGATTTAGCCTCTTCCTTCTAGTGTTTTCTTTTTTCTCACCCATTCTCCTCCCAATGTTTTTCTTCCCATTTTTATTCTTTGTGGATAGGATGACATTCAACCTGTTTGCCTAGGAACATCTCAGTTTATGCCTGTTGTACCAATTTAATTATTATTAATGCCCCCTCTTACTCTCAAAGCATCCTGGTTTGGGTGATGAGTTATACGGTTGCCCTACTTAGAGTGCTCATAGCATTTAAACCCAGCTCTATCATTGCCTGATTCACAATGATGTGGTTTCATTGTTTTGTAGGTCTGTCTCTTTGGCAGAACTGAGGGCGGTAATTGGGAATGATTTTCCCCAAAGCCTTACACATACCTGGCACAAGGGAGGTGCTCAGAAATGTTTGTTGGACATAAGAATGTTCTTGAAATTTTGCTTCTTTCATTCTGTGCATAGCAGGTACTCAATATATAATATTCATTATTTTTAAATGTATTAATGGAAAACTTATTTATTATGTTTTTATTTTAATTTCAGTTAGTTAACATACCATGTTATATTGGTTTCAGGTGTATAATGTGATTCATCAACATATAATCTTTCTTATTTTTTAAACAAATATTCTTTTAAAAAATATTTATTTTTGAGAGAGAGAGACAGACAGTGTGGGGGGGGGGGCAGAAAGAGAGGTAGACAGAATCTGAAACAGGCTCCTTTTTAAAAAAATATTTATTTTTGAGAGGGGGGAAGTGGGGGTGGGGCAGAGAGAGAGGGAGACACAGAATCTGAAGCAGGCTCCAGGCTCTGAGCTGTCAGCACAGAGCCCAGAGCCCGACGCAGGGCTCAAACCCATGAAGTGTGAGATCATGACCTCAGCCCAAGCCAATGCTTAACTGACTCAGCCACGCAGGCGCCCCAATATATAATCTTTAAATGGAAGTAGATTTCTGCCCTTTTATGAAAGTGAGAAATGAACCCAAAAGAGCACTGCTCCTCTCTCTGCCTTCCTTTATTTGTGATCATTAGCTCAGAGATCTCATTTTACCTATAGATTTGTGACTCATTTTTTCCTCTTGCCTCACCCCGTCTATTTTAATTCTTTGAAAACTGGAGTTATCCTTTTCAAGACTCCTGTGCGTGCAGTGGTGACCTGCTTTCCAGTTGCTGGGTGCTTTAAGCAAGTGTACCCTCCATGATTAAAATCTCCTCACCGCCCTGAGCTCCTGAGGCTTTCTCTGCTTTGTTGTCTGTTTCAGAAGCACTTTATCTGCCATCTTGTTTCTACCTTGGAGGCCACACCCTCTGCAGATTGCTCCATCCTGTGGGTGTGTCTATACAAGTGAAATTAAGTGGCTAATCAAATCAATGATAGGTTTAATTCAGGCCTCAGAGTCACTTTTGCCTGATTCTTCCTGTTGCTGTCAGTTCACTGCACCCCACCCCGGTTTTTATTTGTGTGTTGGCATCTTCACACAGGAGTATTTTCTAGGTCTTGTCATTTAGTTCAAATGGTGAAAAACATTTCCCTTCTTGAGGAATTACGAAATTGAATCCACCTGCATTGAGTAAATGGGTTATTCTTCCTGCTGGTGGCTGAAAACCATCGCTTATTCAGCTTACCAAACAGTTATCGAGAACTTACTAAATGTAAGTAATGATACCATTGGTTATCACCTTCAGGAGTTCTATAGAGGTTGTGGGGTGTGCTGCTCAAACTGACTTTCATGAGAACCTGCTGTAAGGGGTAGAGTTGGTGCCGTCTCCAGCTTCAGCACCCGTGGATCAGCCCCTGCTTTCATTCTGCCAAGCCTCACTCTCCCTGGCCTTCTCTGACTAGACAGTAGGGGTATTAGAGACAGGCTGTTCTGCCCAACACAGGATTCCTCTAATGCATTATCTTTGCTTAGGGACTCCCAGCCAGCCTGGCTTAGACTTTTTTTTTTCAAAGCAGCACTGCAGTCTGACCCTCCTATTACCCAGTGCTCTTTCCTTTGTCCTTTTCTTTCCCAAGGGTCAGATCTGCATCATGGTCTGAAGACTCTCCCCACTTAGGCTGGTTGCTTCTTCTTTTAAGTTTTTCATGGGCATTTCTCCTAAGAAATCTCCAGCATGACTAATTTTGTCTTGCGTCTGTTTCTTGGAAGAGTCGAGTTGATACAAGTTCCTGGTCTAGTAGTGTGGATGAAACACGCACAAATAACACAGAATACTCTTCATTCCATGCATCTCCAACACTAAGTGGTGGGATTAAAGTACAATAGGGATGTGCAATCTTTTATTTTTTTAAATTTTCTTTCCAGTGTCGTTAAGGTACAGAGTTCTATTAGTTTCAGTACAATACAGTGATTCAACAATTCTAAATATTACTCAGTGCTCAGCATGGAAAGTGTACTCTTAATCCCCATCATCCATCCCCCCCTCTCCCCTCTGGTAACCATCAGTTTGCTCTCTATATTTAAGAGTCTGGTTTTTGGTTTGTCTCTTTTTCCCTTTGTTCATTTGTTTCTTATATTCTACCTGTGAGTGAAATCATATGGTGTCTGTCTTTAACTATTTTATTTAGCATTATCCCCTCTAGATCTATCTGTGTTGTTGCAAATGGCAAGATTTCATTCTTTTTTATGGCTAAATAATAGTCCATTGTATGTGTAATATAATCTTAGATTTGTGTATCATTTCCTTGAGGGCAGAGACCATGACCAATATAATTTTTTGTTGAGTTTTAAAAACACCTTTGTCATGGGTGATAAAGAAAAATACTCATGAGGAGACAATAGTAGTAGAAGAAGTAGTAATAATAATTTGAAGGCCTCCAGATGCCAGGCATTAGGTACTTTCTAGATATGTTTTTCCCATTCTCATAACAGCCTCACAAAGAAGATAATGTTGTTATGCTCATTTTCCAGATGAGGAAAATGAAAGCAGAGAGGTTAAGTAAATTACTCAAGGTCACCCTAGATCTAATGAGTGACTGTGCCAGGGTTTGGATTCAGGGACCTCTGAAGTGCTGGAATTTCCCTTGCTCTCACGGTCAGTCTTAGGGGAGATCTTTAAATTTAGGCCAGTCTGAATCAACCTGGGAAGTTTGAGCATTGTTACTTACTATGGGCAAGAGACAGGCTAGATCAGATTCCTATCCATGGGTTAGATGTTAAAAGCATTTTATATGGTATCTTTAGGGATTTTGGGGAAAGAAAGATGATGTCTTTAAGATGAGTTTCTCCTTTCTTATTAGATATTGTGTTCTAAAGTTGCAGAGTGAGAAAGTATCAAAGAAGCTAGACACAAAAGGCCTCATTTGTATAGGCCTTATTTGTATGGAATGTCCAGAATAGGCAAATCCCTAGAGAGAAAATAGATTAATGGTTGTCAAGGGCTGAAGGGAGGGGGTTGGAAGTAACTGCTAGTGGGTGTGGGGTTTCTTTCTTGGATGATAAAAATGTTCTAAAATTAGATAGTATGTAATAGTTGCAAAACCTTTGAGATTACTTTAAAAAACATTGAATTGTGTGTATTCTTTATTCTTAAAAAAATTTTTTTTTTACATTTATTTATTTTTGAGGGACAGAGACAGAGCACAAGTGGGGTACGGGCACAGAGAGAGGGAGACACAGGATCCAAAGCAGGCTCCAGGCTCCAAGCCATCAGCACAGAGCCCGGCGTGGGGCTTGAACCCACGAACTGTGAAATCATGACCTGAGCTGAAGTTGGTTGCCTAACCAACTGAGCCACCCAGGTGCCCCAGAATTGTGTGTATACTTTAAAAGGGCAAATTTTTGGGGCGCCTGGGTGGCTCAGTCAGTTAAGCGTCCGACTTCAGCCCAGGTCACGATCTCGCGGTCCGTGAGTTCGAGCCCCGCATCGGGCTCTGGGCTGATGGCTCAGAGCCTGGAGCCTGCTTCCGATTCTGTGTCTCCCTCTCTCTCTGCCCCCCCCCCCCCCGCCCCATTCATGCTGTGTCTCTCTCTGTCTCAAAAATAAATAAAACGTTAAAAAAAATTAAAAAAAAATAAAAGGGCAAATTTTTATGATATGTGAATTATATCAATAATAATTATATGTATATGTAGCACAGAAATGCTTCCAGACTCTTCAAAACTCAAACTATTAAGGTGAAATCTCTCATATTACAATTATTTAATGTTAAACTAAATTATGATTCATATTTCTTACCTTGTCTTCTGAGAAGCTGAATAGATTTCCTAGTCTAAAATGTGTGCATACAATTCACCCTTTCAGACTATTCTTTTTCAAGGTTTCAAAGTTATCTATTAGGATGTGGGTCTCTGAAGCAAATGCCCAAATTCTCAACTCTGGACTTGGTCCTGAATCTAGTTGTCAGACTCAGATGATACCCTAATGATTATAGCACTGGATGACCTAGACAAGACTCCTGTTTTCATAGGTAGAGTTTGAGCAATTTCTGTCCCCAGGTGCCTGGCAGGGACACTAATTAAGACATCCCTGAATATCTATTTGGAACCCAGGAGCTGTGGTTGTGCTGACTGCCAACACTACACAATCAGTTGGTTCCCATAGGTGAGGGAACATCCTGTTCTTGGCATAAGACAGAGAAGATTTGACTCTCCCTGTAATTCCCTTGTGCTACTAGGTGTGAGGTGCCTCTGCAGGGCTGGGCTCCAGACAGTCTTTCCATCCATGTTCCACCCTTAACTGTGTCAGCCAGTTGCTGTAAGATTCTGGAATGTATTGGTTGTAGTATTTGTCTCAAATTTTTTAACTGTAGGATGAGGTTAATGACAGTGGATCTGGATGTGCCTGTGTGGGAAGAGAGTTTGAAAGGATCTTATGAATCATTATGTCCAGCAGATTTAGAGACAGGAAGTGACATAGGCAATTCATGGGAGAGTTGGGACTAACTCCAGGTCTCTAAATTCCTGGCCTAGTGTTCTTTCCATTTTACTTTGACCTCTCATAAATAGCTATGTGGTCAGAGAAGTGGAAACCAAAAGAAATAGAACACAGATTGGTTTATGAACTCAGAAAGTTCTGCTAGGCTGTAACATATATGCAGCAACTTCCTAATCTTGCCACTATATTTCTTTTTTTATAGCTTTCTCTCTAGGCTATTTTCTACATGTTTTGAGGATAAGTTTCCAAACATTTCTGAAGTAGAACCTCATAATTCAATTCATTTTATCTCTAGTCTATTCCACACTTTATGAGAGTGTTTTAAGCATTGTGGTGATATTTGGGGGGTAAAAGATAAGGAAGACTACAGCCCAACCTAGAGGCACTTGCACTCTAGAAGAGGAAACAAATATAAATATACACAGAATAGTTGCACAGTTGGTAAACAGAAATATATGTAAGAAATTGAGCAGAAGAGATGGAGTAACTTCAGGGCATGAAGCATCAAGGCAAGGAGATGAGGGTAGGCTTTATACAGGGGGTAGCATCTAAGTTGGGATTTGAAGGAGAACAGCAATTGGAATAAAGAAAAATTACGTGCTTTATTTCATGCTTCTACTCAGGTACTAATTAATAAATTTAGCATAAAAAATTGTATTGCAAATACTTCTGGAAGAAATAGATAGGTACAAGTTGGAACTTAGGCTTTATATGAAACAGCTCACCAGGAATGTTTAGGACTTGGCTCAGAGACTGTTTGAATAACACACCTTTATTGAGAAGGTTAATGGCAAGCACTGTTGTCTCTATAGCCAGATAAAAGATGGGTATGCATGTAAAAGTCCAAGGGCAGTAACAATATTATTAATATTTTTGAGCTTTTATAATATACTGCACTTTGAATATATTATAAACATTATGTGATTTAATTCTCACAATAACCATGTAAAGCAGGTGCCAGTATTTTTATAGATGAAGAAACAGAAGCTCAAACAGATTAAGTAATAACTTGCCTAAGTTCAGAGAGCTAGCAAGTCGTGAGCCAGGATTTGAACCCAGGAGTGTCTAACTCCAGGGACTGAACTCTTGATGCCTACCCTGTGTCATGGTGAGAACAGAGTTGGAATATAAACCAGATGTCACCTAAATCCTTTAGATCTGCCCCATAGGAAAGTCCTAGCCATGAGAACATGTGAGGTTCATGGGATTGGAGTGATTATTGAGTTACTTGCTGAATTCCTGCAAAATGCTTAATACTGTGTGAGCCCTGTTTAAGGAATGCAGAGAAACCTGAGCTTAAACCCTTGAGGATAAAAACCGGAGAATAAAAACTAAGGGCCTGAGAGAATGAGTGCCTTGGCCAAAGTCACATGGCTAGCAAGTAAGACCCAAAACTTGAATGCAGAACTTTTTTTTAAAAGATTTTATCTTTGGGGCACCTGGGTGGCTCAGTTGGTTAAAGCATCCGACTTCGGCTCAGGTCATGATCTCACGGTTTGTGAGTTCGAGCCCCACATCAGGCTGTGCGCTGATAGCTTAGAGCCTGGAGCCTGCTTCGGATTCTGTGTCTCCCTCTCTTTCTGCCCCTACCCTGCTCATGCTCTGTCTCTCTCTGTCTCTTAAAAATAAATAAATGTTAAAAAAAAATTTTTTTAAAGATATTATCTTTAACTAATTCCTACACCCAGTGTAGGGCTTGAACCCACGACCCTGAGATCAAAGGTTGCATGCTCTACCAAGGAAGCTGGCCAGGCACTACATTGACTGCAGTACTTTTAACATTGGTACCAGTGCTCTTTCTTCTACAATCCTTCCAGACAGATCTTGGCATTCATGCATAGAAAAGTTAGCTCCTGTAGGACTAGAACCTAAATAAACATCTTACACAACTTTTAGGGTCAAGGTTTTGTATTTCTTTGTGACTTGGGATATCTTATTCCTAAAGTCTACTGATGGTGATGCCAGAAAAAAGCTGTTTTGAGACTGTGAGCCAGAAGGATTTCTAAGTCCCTTTTGATGTGACTTCTTACCTTCTTTTCTACTCTTTTTCAAATCTGACCCATGAACTACTTGATATTTTTTTGATCTGCTCAGCTTACTTTTTGAATCATGCAGGTCCACATTCTTTCCATATTTGAGTAACCATACACCTACAGAATGAGCTAAGCTAGTTTTCATATAAGACAGAGTTTAAAAATCCATAGTCGAAAGATTTAAATTGTATGTTATCTCCTGACTTCAGTAAGAAAAATTGATTATAGCTTTGGTCAACAACAACAAAAATAAAAATTGAGTTGAAAGCTAGAGGAGGAAGCCAGGAATGGAGACTGGTCTTGTGTGATATTCTGGAATGCTGGTAGTCTATTCGATTCATTTGTTCAGAGCTGTGAAGGTTTTGTGCCTCATACACAGCAGTATCTTGAGGTGTAGCTGAGACCAGCTCTATGACCAACAAGTGACTGGAGGGGCTTCAGAAAGGGCTTCTGAAGAAAACTTTTCTCTACATCTGAAATCTCATCATTACAGTTTCATTCTTTTGAGTCTAAGACACTTTTCAAGAGTTGTATCTTAAAACATAGTTACCCGTCAAAGTAGTAGTATGTCATACTCTTGCTTACAAATCTCTCAATGATTGGCTAAATAATTCATTTACCATTTTTTTGGATTATGAGTTCTTAGATTGCTAAGCAGGAATGATCTTAGGTATTGCAGAGTCTCACCCTGTCACTTTATAGATGAGGGAATTGAGGTCCTCAGAGGTTTAAATGAATTGACTAAGATTAATTAGGAGAACAGGAATGAGAAATCAGAATCTCTTTTTCCCATCCACTCTTCTGAAAGACGATTTTTAAAAATTCCTTGTATAGGAATACATGAATATATATGTATGTGTAGGTATACATATGTGTGTCTGTTTTCTCCATAAAAATTTATATAGTATCAGAGAATTATGAAAGAGTAGAGAAAGATTAAAGTCCTCTTTCGTTTTTCTGTGTGAATGTTGTTGGACCCTTTTCTGTGTACACAGGTACATGAATATATACATTAAGGAAAAATGAAATCTAGTTTCTTAAATATTAATAGAGCTTACATTTCATGTGTTATGCAGCTTGCTTCATTTTATTTTAAAAATTTGTATTTTTTTTGTATAAATAATATATACATATTAAAAAATTCAAAGGATTAAAAAAAAAGTGAAAAATTTCTCACCTACCTCTGTGTCTCGATCATGCAGTTTTTCTTGGCGGCAACCAGCATTACCAATTATAGTGGGGTGCCTGGGTGGCTCAGTTGGTGAAGTGTCTGATCTCTGCTCAGGTCACAATCTCACAGTTCAGTTCATGAGTTTGAGCCCAGCATTAGGCTCTGCACTGTCAGTGCGGAGTTGGCTTGGGATCCTCTCTCTCCCTCTCTCTCTCTGTCCCTCCTTTGCTCTTGCATACTCTATCTCTCAAAAACAAATAACATTAAAAACCCCCAAATTATAGTATATTATGCATATTTATTTTTACCTTAATTTAATTTAAAAAGTTTTGAGTAGACTCCACAACCAGCATGGAGCCCAACATGGGCCTTGCAACTCACAATCCTGAGATCATGACCTGAGCTGAGATCAAGAGTTGGAAGCTTAACTGACTGAGTCACCCAGGCAGGCCCTGTACATGAGTTTTTAAAAAACTTAATATTTTTTGGAGATTGTTCCAGATTAGCAGATAAAACCCACCTTTATTTTTAAAATTATGTATTTATGACTTATTTTTGGTGCAAAAAAGTGATTTTATTAAAGCACTGGGACAGGACCTGTGGGCAGAAAGAGCTGGGCTGGGGTTGTGAAGAGGGATCGATTGTATCCTGTGGAGTTGGGGGAGGTAAAGACAAAAGGGAGGCCTCCATAAGGACTTTGATATGCTAAAGAGGACTCCTAAGAACCCTGAGGCCTTACTGTTGTCAAGCTAAGATTTTATTTTAGAGAAAGAGCGTGCAAATGTGGGAGAGCAAGGGAGGGTTGATGGGGACGGAAGGGGGGAGAAAGAGAGAGGGAGAGAGGGACAGAGGGAGAGAAAGAAAGAAAATATCTTATGCAGGCTTCATGCTCAGCTCAGAATCCACTTGAGGCTTGATCCTCACGACCCTGAGCTGAGCTCATGACCTGAGTTGAGATCAAGAGTTGGTTGCTTAACTGACTAAGCCACCCCTTAATTGCTTTTCTGTTAATGGTTGGAGCAGTACAGTATGGGATATAGTTCTATAATACTACATTTTGTGGATAGTATTGCATTATATATTATTTCTCATAATGTATGAGAAATACATTATGTTACCTACTGATTTAGTTTGTTTTCAGTATTTCCCTATTTGAAAATTGTGGTAATACATAAGTTTGTATATAGAGTATTTCACATTTTTTAAGAGAACCTTATAGAATAAATTCCTGGGAGTGGCATTTCTGGGTCAGATGTGTGCCTTTGTAATCTAGACCGATATTATCAAATTGCCCTGCATGGATGTTGTGACAATTGTCCCCCCTTTAGCAATATATGAGACAAACTTGCCTTCCCATGACTGCACATAGAAATTTATTACATTCTTCACCATGCCTTTTTGACATTGCACAGAGTGGCTGCCCCATAATTTAAGTAATCCCTTATCAATGGACATTTAATTTATTTAAAATGTTTAGCATTATAAACAACAAATTTATTTATTTATTTATTTATTTATTTATTTATTTATTTATTTATGAGAGAGAGAGAGAGAGAGAGAGAGAGAGAGAGAGAGAGACATCAAGGAGCAGAGAGAGAATCCTATGAGGTGCAGAGAGAGAGAGAGAGGAGAGAGAGTGCATACCCGAAGCGGGGCTTGAACTCTGAGACCACGACCTAAGCAGAAGTCAGATGCTTAACCGATTGAAGCACCCAATTGCCCCTACACTGAACGTTCTTGTACCAGTTTATGAGCGTCTCTCCAGGAAATTCCAAAAAGTGGAAACTCTGCTTTGAAAGATCTTCACATATTGTATTTTGACAGATGATGCCAAGTTGCTCCATGAATAGGATGCAGCAATCATGCCCTGCTGAAGTATAACAGGGAGTCAGTTTCACACATTCCCACCAAAATTAGGTATTATCAATTCATTTAATTTTTGTCACTTTGCTAGCTGAAAATTAAAGCAGGGATTAAATTTTTATTTTTCTGATGGTACTAAGGTTGAACATATTTCAATATACTCATTGCCTAAAAAGGGAAGTCGTTAAGAGCAAAGTCTGGAGTAAGATTGTCTCACTGCTCTCACTTGACAGTTTGTAAATAACAAACCAAGGGTGGGTTACTTCATCTTTCTGTGCCTCAGGGGGATGTTATGAGAATTTTGTGAGAAAATACCTGCAAAGTGCTTATATTAACCGCTTACTGAATATTAGTTCTAATTATTATTCTTTTTAAAAAAAAATTTTTTTTTTCAACGTTTATTTATTTTCGGGACAGAGAGAGACAGAGCATGAACGGGGGAGGGGCAGAGAGAGAGGGAGACACAGAATCGGAAACAGGCTCCAGGCTCTGAGCCATCAGCCCAGAGCCTGATGCGGGGCTCGAACTCACGGACCGCGAGATCGTGACCTGGCTGAAGTCGGACGCTTAACCGACCGCGCCACCCAGGCGCCCCTAATTATTATTCTTAATATAATTATTTGTATCCTTTGCCAATTAATTTTTTTTTAACATTCATTTTTAAGAGAGACAGAGCATGACTGGGGGAGGGGCAGAGAGACAGGGAGACACAGAATCTAAAGCAGGCTCCAGCATAGAGCTGAGCTGTCATAAAGCTGAGCTGTCAGCATAGAGCCCGACATGGGGCTTGAACCCACAAACCATGAGCATGACCTGAACTGAAGTCGGACGCTTAACCAACTGAGCCATCCAGGCACCCCTATCCTTTGCCAATTTAAAGAAAATGGTTTGTCACTTGATTCACATATACTCGTATATTCTGGTTATTAAGCATTTTTTCTTTTGATATCCATATTGCCAATACTTTTTCCTTTTTTGTTGCTTGTGTTGTTTTTATGATTTAAAAAAAAATAATGCACAAGGTTTACATTTTTGTGTAGTTGTATTATCGATCTAGTCTGTGGATTTTGGGTTTTGTGAAAACCTTTACTACTTCAATATTATAACTGTATCCTTCCACAATTCCTTCTAAGTCTTTAAATTCCTTTTAACTGTTTAACTCCATTGTGTAGCTAGCTACACAATAACTTATTTGATTTTTCAATTTCATTTAATTTCACCAGAGAAAATGTGTATCTATGTACTATGTGTCCTCTTGTCCAGTTATATGGTGATTTTTCTCATCTTTTCAGTTTCTTTTTTAAATGCTCTTCATTTTTCTTCACTTAGGTCTTATGCATTTCTTTGACTTTACTTCTAGACCTTTTATAGTTTCATTACTACTGTGAGGAGAATCATTCTTTGGATATTTTTCAAATGGTTATGGTTCATATGGCAGAAATGAATGGGTTTTTCTGTATAGCTAGCTTATCTGGTAATTTTTACTGAATTTTTAAAGTCTAATTGCTTATTAATTGATTCTATTAAATTTTCTAGGCAATAACATCTGATACAGAGATAATAACAGTGTTTTAGTTTCTTTTCAATCCCCTTCTTCTTCTTCTTTTTTTTTTTCCAATGTACTGAACGTTTAGTTGAATGGTGAATAAAAACAATGATAATAGTAATTTTGTTTGCCCCCTTCTCTCTCTGCCTCCCTCTTTTCTTCTTTCTTCCTTTGCCTAATGCTTTCCTTGGATTCTTCAGAGGTGGTGAGATGAAGAAACTTCTTTCTTATTGCTTGTGGGAAAGCAGAAGTTTTAGTGGAAGCTCATAATTTGTGACCCAAGGCTTTCCCCTCATAGCATCTATGCTACTCTGCCAAGTTGTTTCCATTCCTTAGAAGACGTTTGTCCTCAAAACCTTATAGGAGACGATTATAGGGATTTATGGCAACTCCAGATCATAGAACAATATAGATGCCTTGTGCCCTTAGGGCACTGGTTCTCAAACCTGGTGCATCACCATAATCAATTATGAAGGATTATAAAGTTAAAGAACATCTGGACTCTACTCAATTAGATTCTCTGGTGATAGTGTTTGGGAATTTTATAAATTGTCTCAGATAGTTATGTTTGAGAATTATTATCTATCCTTCCAGCAGATATGCTTAACATTTAAACAAACATATTTAAATAAATGTTTAATCTATATTCAATCTAGAATTCATCAGTATCTTAACCTCCTCTAGAAGAAAACAAATCATCAGTTTTGCTTATCTCTTCCCACATCACCCCACTGTGCTGTAGTTATCTAAATTCTTTCCAGTTAGACAAATGTCATGGATTCTTTGACAGGGGGTCACATTTGAGAAAATGCAAAAGATAGACATGCTTTAATATTTTTGCAAACTATGATCCCCATTATATTACTCATATGCTTTAAAGGCATTAAATCTATTTTGAGGTAAACAGAGGTCAAGAAGAAAAATATGCTTTGTTCCAGGAGATCCGAATAGCCTAACACATGTCCTTAAAATAGTTCTTATTGCTCTGCCTCACTTCCGCTGACAAGGCGATACATTTGTGGGACTTTTGAAAACCAACTTCCCACCAGCATAACAGTAGTTTCAGAGTTTCAAAGTTAAGAAACAGCATCAATAGCATGATGAGGGCCTTGTTATCTTGTAGAAGCTGTACTGTTTCAATAAGACAGTTTGGGGATTTCCTACATAGCACAGTTTAGAATTATAGACATTCCATCTTACCTGAGAGCTGTGCTCCTGTGGCTATATTGATCTCAAGCCTTTCTTGGGACTCTAAGGACAAAGTGTGCTTTATTACTACCATGCATCTGTTTCACTGGCTCATGTTGATTTGTGCATGCCTATATCCTTTTGAAGGTTTTAAGAGTAAAATCCACAAAGGATACCTGAGACATCTGCTCTTACAGATATTATATGTTCCTATTGGTTGAAAGACCATCTTGAACTACCTATTCAGTATGATCAAATTTTATGATTAATTATATAAAATAGAGATGCTTTCTGTTTTCCTTCTAGCTTTCTCAGGTTGGGGGCCTTTTACTTGCTCTTGCTCCTATCTATCCCTGGTCAAGTCTGATTCACAAGCAGTTTTTAATTTTTGTACATTCACAACATGGTTTCAGAATGGCCGTGATAGCTCCAAACATCATCCCTGGCAGTAAGGAAAATGTATGTTACCAACAAGCTCTTTTTGAACATGTGGCTCTTTTATCAGAAAGCAAAACCTTTTTCAAAAGCTTGAGGAAGAATTCCCCTTATGTCCTATTGGCCAGAATAGATCATATGACCCCTTTTGTAGTGAGGGAGACTGGGAAAGTATCTACATGGAAGAAGGAATGGGATCACCACAACTGGCTAAGTATATTATCGCTCCAAACAAGAATCAGAGTTCTGTGGAAAAGAACTTGGCTTGTTAGTTTGTTAGTTTTCATTTACATAACTGTATCACTTTATATACACACATACATACATATACACATGGGATACGTGGTTTTGATATACATGAGAATCACAGCCTTTCTCTGGAGGGCACCCTCTCGTAATTCTCTGATATGGCAAATGTCATATTGGGGGAGGGAAAATTCCCTTCCTTTTCTAGTCCACTCTACAAATTCCCACACAATGGAATATTGAAATTAATCACTGAGGGGAAGATACAGAATCTGATGGAGTTCAAGTCCCCAAAAATGCCTTGGTAGGTGCTTGAGATAAAATGCCTCTGTGTGAAATAAGTCTGTCAGAGAAAGAAAAATATCACATGATTTCAGTCATATGTGGAATTTAAGAAACACAACAGATGAACATAGGGGAAGGGAGGGAAAAATAAGACAAAAACAGAGAGGAGGCAAACCATAAAAGACTCTTAAATCCAGAGAACAAACTGAGGGTTGCTGGAGGGGGAGTTAGTGGGGGGATGGGCTAAATGGGTGATGGGCAGAAGAAGGGCACTTTTTGGGATGCACACTGGGTGTTATAAATGTAAATGAAGAATCACCAAATTCTACTCCTGAAATCATTATTATACTATATGTTAACTAACTTGGATTTAAATAAATGAATGAAAAAAAATGCCTTTGTATGAAACTTTGGGCCCATGACTTTTTCCTGGGGCTGGTGGGTCTCATGGCAACAAATATTAAGTCAACCCAAACAGAACTGAATGAATGATCCCTTTTTATAAAAGTGGAACATTGAAACATCCTCATATTACATTTATAATTTTATGTTTGGGTCTTTAAAAAGTTAACTGGGTAGAGGCTGTATGGGAGAGGCAAACAGGAAGAGGAACTACAGAGAGTAGTAATGGGGCTAGGATGTGACTCTAAGTTTAACCCCTTCTTTGGAAGAGAAAGCTCTGGGTTTTTGGGTTAGGTGTAACAAAAAGTTAGTTGCTCCAAAAGCTGGGATGTGTTTGGTTTGGTATTGTATCTTCTCTCTAGAGCAATCTTGAACCTAGGAAGTAGAACAGGTAGTAAGGACCCAGTTAGGTGTCTGAGGGACAGAGAGAATAAAGAGCAGAGGTAATAGGGCAAATAGGACAGGCAAGATGAGTCCTGAATGATAAGCCACGCCTGCTGAGGTGGCAGAAGAATGAGGAAATAAAAAAACAGCACGTAGGATGGGACCCGCATAGTTTTCTATCAACTAAATAAATGTTTTCCTTGGAGTGTAGGCTAGATGTGATCTAGTTAGTCACCTTTTAACTTCAAACTGGACTTTCTCACTCTTCCTCCTCCTACTTTTCCTCCTTCTTTATTTACTAAAAACTTCACATTTATACCTCATCAGCAATGTGATAATTACTATTATAGTCTCTGACCTCAAAGAGTTTATAGTCACATAGTCAACCAACCAAACCAGATCATTTATATACAAATTGAATGCTGTGGTATTGTAGGGGAGGGAATTGTAATAATGCTTAGACTCAGAGCTATCAAGAAAGGTATGAAAGGAGAAAGTTGGAATAGTTGGTTCCTAAAATTCCTTCTATCTCTTAGCAGTATACAGTTTTGCTTGTTTCTATCTTTCCTTTCCAAGCCCCATAACCATAGAAACACAAATATAGCTTGCCATGTCTCAGGCACTGTCTTTCCAGCATTATAGATGCCTATTCTTTTAATGTTCATAACAACCCTTTGGGATAGGTGCTATTATTATCTTCATTTTATCTATGAGGAACTATAGTGCAGAGAAATTAACTAAATCTCCCAAAGTCTTAGAGCTAGTAAGCAGCAGAGCTAAGGTTTGAACAAAGAACTCTGGCTCCAGAGCCCATGGTCTTAACCATGTTAGCATGTTGCATGGTTTTGAAATTCAGTATTTGTTCACAAAAAAGAAAAATATTTGAGTGATGAATACAAGATCTCATTTTGAGTTAATTCCTATTGGATGGGTAAAGAGTTCATTTTCCCTTTTTTTAATAAGATCCAATTGCTTATAAAGAGTTTTGAAGCTATATAATTTTAATCTTTCACTGTGCAGGAAATGACGTGCAAGCACAGGGGGCAATGAGGAAATGATTTAGGTGTCCATTAACATTACTTCCAAACTTCAGACTTTATGTTGGTGAAGCCAGAAGAAAAGAGGCCATTCACGTGGGCTGAAGTGACCTCCAGAGCTGCTGTTCTCTTGGCTGTTCTGCTCTTTCACTCATTAAATAGGTTATGATGGGATACCATTTATGCCCCCACATTATGCCGGCTGAGATGGGGACACATGAAAATACAAGCTTGGTACCTGCAATTAGTGAACTTAAAACTAATCAAGGAGACTAAACACACACACACACACACACACACACACACACACACATACATACCACTTCTAAATAACTTTCATAACCTAACAATATGTAATCACGTACCTAAACAAGGAATTCAGGGAGTCTATGATCACTTAGGTAGACTTTATGGAAGGGTGGGCTTTGACTAGAGGGGAAGACAGCATATTGAACTTATACACCTTTGCAAATTTTCTTGGTCTCATGTGTTCCTAGGATCTTCAGTTCTTCCACCCACGTGTTCAGCTTCAGCTATTGCTGCCACACTTGACAGAATCGGTGGCCCATGAAGTTCTATCCTCTGAGACTGGCCAGTTCCATGCCTGGAGTCTCCGGATCCTCCCATCTCTTTGAGACTTGTATGAAATATCATACTATGTTAAACATAGGCTCTGGCTTCCTAAGCTGCTCCCATACATTCCAGAAGTGTGGGAGAGTTGAATTTGGTCAAAGGGAAAACCAGAGCTGGAAAGAATTTGGGCAGAAAAGTACTCATTCTGTTTCTTCCTCTAAAAGACTCATCTGAAACATAGTGTCTCTGACTTGCATTGCTTGCCACCTTTTCCTGTCTCACTTTTCTTTTCTTCCACTCTTGCCCTGGGATCATACTTCCTTCAATAATCTTTGCCTCAATTTCTCTTTCTAGAAGTCTTGGAATAAGACAGAAGAAAATCTTTGTAGAGTATATAATATGCAAAGGAATGATCTGGGTTGAGAACATATATGTTGAAAATAGCCAGAGTCAAATATTAGAGGTCTATGCTGAGAGGCATTTGGATTCTTCGAAAGCTTTTGAGCAGAGGAATGCCATGATGGAAATTGGGATTTAGGAAGGTAGATCAGGTTGGAATAGAAAATTGGAGTAGATGAGATGGAGAGAGCTAGAGGCAGGAAGACTATTTTTGATTTAAATGTGAGGATGATGGAGCACCTGGGTGGCTCAGTCAGTGAAGCATATGACTTTGGTTCAGGTCATGATCTCACCGTTCATGAGTGCAAGCCCTGCTTCAACTCTCTGAGCTATCAGCACAGAGCCTGGAGCCTGCTTTGAATTCTGTGTTTCTCTCTCTCTCTCTCTCTCTCTCTGCCCCTCTCCCACTCATACTCAGTATCTGTCTCTCTCTCAAAAGTAAATAAACATTAAAAAATAATTAAATGTGAGGATGAATGTAGAACCAAGCTGTAGAAATTAAATAGTAGATGAGAAATCTTAAGATGGCTTGTTAAAATAGGAAACAAGGCAATTCATTAAACGTAAGTAAAAGGAAGGTACAATTGGAGGGTTGAGGGGAGGAGAATGTCTGTTACCTTCCTGCACATCCATGCTTCAGAAGGGGTCATGTTGCTTTATGCTGGGCCTGGTTGTGTGGCTCTTGGTCTTTCTGCTCTCTGTCAATAAGCTTGTAGGACACCCACAGATTTTCTCCTGTCATGATTTGTTTGTGTGTTATAGAAACAGATTGTCAAAAAGACTGATCAGATATTTACATGGTCTACTTAATTTGCCTTTTGTTAGTTCAACTTTGTTAATTTTATAAATTGATTAATTTTATAAATTAGTTAAATTTTGATAACTAAAGTACTATAGAAACTGTTATTTACAGCAAATTTTACTGAATAATCAGATGAGCCCTGTGGTTGTAAAGCCAGTGTAACCACAGAACACTCATGCAGTCATGACTTTTGTCTAGATTTTGCTGTTCATGAGAAGGCAGAAGTGAGCTGAGCAAGCCACACTTTTCGTTCTGGATCTGAAATGTAAAAGTGTGTGCTCAGTTTTATTATTATTTTTAAATAAATAATACAGCTACATTTTAGCTGTAGCTCCTCAGCTACATTTAAAAATACTTTTGAGTATTTTTTGAAATACTGTATACATTGGTCAGTTATTGAACACTTGGGTCTGCGTTGAAGTTCCCTGTGTCCGAGATTGTTTACTTGCCTAAAGGAGAGAATAATGTTCCAGAACATTACTTGAGTATATTCATATGCTTAGACAGGCAGAGGAGAGAATGCATCTACCCAGGCTGTGAGTTGAGAAAATTCAGATTCCTTAAGTGAATAGGAAAACCAACCAACCAGAAACGTGAAATGGGTCCCCTAAAGAAAACGATGATTTATTGTGCATGATGTTGTGGTTTCCAGCAACTTAGAGTGTTGTTTGACTAGTGACCTAGGTAGGAGTCTGCTTTTGACCCAGATAGTTAGCCTTGCTCTTTTGGCACAGGTACCAAATGGGTCCTTTCTCAAGGGGTGGTATTCATTTTTTATTTATTAAAAAAATTTTTTTTAATGTTTTATATATTCTTGAGAGAGAGAGAAAGAGAGAGAGAAACAGAGCATGAGCAAGGGAGGAGCAGAGTGAGAGAGGGACACAGAATCTGAAGCAGACTCCAGGCTCAGAGCTGTCAGCACAGAGCCTGATGTATGGCTCAAACTCAATCCGTGAGATCATGACCTGAGCCAAAGTCAGACGTTCAACTGACTGAGACACGCAGGTGCCCCCAGGGAGTGGTATTCTAATAGAGGTGTCCCATTTGTCTTTAGTATTGAAATGGTGATCCTGATGCTTATGATGGGATATCATTTCCATGCAACTGCTCTTGTGGAGATCATGACTGGCCCAGACATGAGTGTCTCAGCTGCTTTTTGGTGGTATTTATTGATTGTCAGCTGCTTGTCATTGGTAACTACTTGGTTTCAGTTTCATCACAGGAAGATATGAACCGAGAACAGTATTTAGAAATCAACCAAAGGCTGGGGGAAGCTGACCACTGTCATGGGGGGAAAGCTGAACAGTACTGGGAGCGTTTCAAAAATGGGTGGAGGGAACTTCAAAAGTGGGGGGAGTACCACATTTTGAAGTAATTGAGAATGGGCAAATAAAGAGAGCCATCTCAGTAAGGAAGTATAAAGTACAAGGAACATATGGAGGGAAATTGAGTAAGAAAGGCTTTTTTTTTTTTCTCTTTAAACTTTTACACACAGGAGAAAGTATATGCTATGAGTTGGGTCCTTTAAGCATACCAAGATGTCTATGCCAGTAGCTTTGAGCACTGCTTAAAAAGTCACCACAAGGTCTCTATGCTTATCTTTCTTCAAATCACTTCACATCTTTCCATACATCAATACACGTCATTCCCTGGACCTGTTTGGCTTTCTCAACTTGCCTAGGCCCACTGGGATTAAGCTTTGCATGGTACTTTGATGGCAGCCTCATACAATGCTGCCTGTAATAACTGTCTCCTAGCATTATAAATCTCATTCATGGGTTAGAAGTTTCCTGTATCTAAGCTGCTCATGTCCCAGGACACAGATGTCCAGTATTTATTGTTCTACTGGGTCTTTTGAGAAAGCTTTCTATGAAAAAAACAAACAAACATAAAAACAAAATAAAAGAAACGAACCAACCACTCAACCAGTCCATCCACCCACACCCCCAAAGATCCACCAGTGACTGCAGTGACCTTAAGGCAGGCCACCTGGATTCCCAAGGCAAATATCCACTAAAGGAGTTTCCAGGTTGTAACCACTGGTCTCTGTTTAGCTATGGGTGCAAAAGCACAGGTGAGCTGGGAGGCTGCGTCACAAATACTCAGCTGGCCTCTGAGTGTTGCTAAGGCCACCTTTTTAAGTAACCTGATTATGCCTCTAAATTAGTAGACATTTGGAAGGTGCCTGAGGGTTGCCTTGCGAAGTACTGGTACTTGGTTTGGTTTCAGGGATTTGCTGTCTATGTCTATTTTTAATATAGAGAAGACAGAAATGGGCTCCCATCACCACCCCTTGACAGATAATCAGTGGCCATTTTGCCAAATCCAATTATGTGTGTTTAATTCTCCTCTAAACCTCTCTGTGGGAATCTGCACCCCATATGCCATCTTTTGTCTCTTACCTAGTAGTGTTTCCTAAAACCAGGCCCCAGATACTCTTTTATTATCTTTCCATATACTCTTTGCTGGAGAATATGTATGTTTGTTTATTTTTAGGAAGTAGGAACCCATAAATTTTATTTATTTGTTTGTTGGTTTTTATTTTAATTCCAGTTAGTGAACATACAGTATTATATTAGTTTCAAGTGTACAATATAGTGATTCAATAATTCATTTGTCACCTGGTACTCATCAGGACAAGTGTGCTCCTTAATTTCCATCACCTATTTCACCCATTCTATTCCCCACCCGGACCTCTGGTAACCCTTAAGAAAATGTTTATTTTGATTCCAACTTTCTGCAGATAACACTTGGCTTCATTTGTTCAGCCCCAGATTTTCACCTGAGTTCTGAGACTTACTTATAACAGCTTACTTAGTTGCTTTCATCACTATGAAATCATTGAGAAATCATCACATCCCAGGCCAAACTTGTCTTCCTTTAAAACTTTCCCAATTTACTCCCAGTTTTTTATTTCTAATCCCGGAATAGTTTCTGTATCGGTCAGTACCTATACACATTCATTACCTGATCTTATTCAATTTTCTTTTAAATAGTTCTTTACTCACTTTGGTTTCTTTTCCTTTCATAGTCACTGCTGCTTTTCAAAACTCCTGTTCTTAAATAATTGCCTCTTCTCTTCCTACTGCTAGGTGTATCCCTTCAAACATTCTTTCAACTAAGAAAACTGTGGTTGCTCTCCACAGACTACAAGGCAGAGCAAAACCTCATAGCCCCATCTACTCTAGTATAACCTACATACTCAACCTTATCTTTCTTAGCAGGTTGGGGAGAACCCAGATCCTTAGTGGCTCATAGAAAGGCAGGCTTGATGTTATAAAGTTAGGTATGTTATAAAGTCAGGTATCACCTCACCAATGTCAGTTTCTCAAATTTCATATTGAGCTGGGTCATTGTTCCACCAAAACTGGGTGTCAGAATTGAACTAGAGATCTCAGTTAGGTATCTTGGTGCAAATTTCAGACATATACTTGGTCTCTGTTGTGCTGGTGCCAAACAAAATGGGAGAGTGGAAGATAGAAATGGGGTTATGCTATACAGCAAGCTAGATTTGAGTTAGACAAAGGAGAGAAAGTTGAGGAAATGAAGGGCCATGGAACCAGGTAGAGGTTATTTTTCCCATTCGTTAACCAGCATTGAGGCCTTTCCTGACAGATTATCCATCTTCCTTTCCTGATTTATTTATCCCTGTTTGACACATTCTGTATTTACTTGATTATTATATGTCTCCACCAACTCCATAAGGGCAGGGAATTTTGCTTGTTTTGTTTGCTGCAGTCTCCAAAGTTCTTAGAACCATAACTGGCATAAGGAATGTGTTCAATCTTTATATATATATTTGTATATATTTATTTGTTGAAGAAATGTATAGACTTTCTAGTATAAAGCTTCATTTATTTACTGGTCAGTCTGAGCATTTCCACCCTTAAAACATGTTAAATTATTTCTCTTCAAAATAATACTTTATGCTAATCACTTGCCTAGAACTTTCTACCTTCTCTTCAACTATCTAAATTCCACCCCCATTTTGAGTTTTGGTCAGTTGCATCACTATAGGGAATCTTTCTCTAGAGTCCCAGGCCATGTAATTACCTGTCTCTTAGTTTTCCTGAAGCGCTTACTGTTTGTACCATTCATCTTTGGAATCATCACAAACTCAGATGCCTGTGTGTCTTGCTGTTCATTGCCTCCCCTGGATTCTGGTTTCTCCCCCTCTGAGCTTCATCTTCTCTTACTATCTATATTATGCTCCTTAGCCCTTAACAGGTGTTGGCTTCAGGTGTGTACAATTTGCTCATTCATGCATTACTGAATCATTCAACATATACTCATCTAACACCTGTTGGGTGTTACACACTAGGGAATAGAAATAAACTAGGCCCAATACAAGATTTTAAAGAAGTCATGGTCTAGTAGATGTAAACTAGTTAGATTTTCACTTCTCGAAGATAAGACATTAAGCAGTTTTTTTGTATGTGTCCCCATCATACCTCAAATAATGTTAAGTACTACGTGAACTCAATTAATAAACCAAATTGTGGAAGTGTAGAACTTCAGCACTGACAGGAATTTAGATTATTCTAATCTAATCATCTCATTTTATGGGTGAGGACACAAAAAAAGGTGGTTCAGTAACTTGCCTGTTATATAGTTAACTAGGTGTGGATTTGGCTGAGAGAAGCCAAGGTCCTTGACTCCCAGGTCAAACTGGATTGCCAAATCATTGTCAAGAAGGTGGCACAGAAAACAAAGTTGATTTACATAAAAATAATTGTGTTAAAAAGTACTGATTGAAATTCTGGAGGGCTGATGCCAATAAAGTGAATTATCTAATATGAAAGTATTTAGTATTTAATGATTTATCTGGTTAGAGGATATAAAGGATTCTCTGGGAATAAATGCATCACACTAAGTGGAAAATTCTTTATGATCACCAGTGTGTGACACTGCAGCCTCTGATAATAGCCCAGAATCACTGCCAGGAGCATTGTTTGAGGTATCTAGAAACACTCTGGCGACCCTACCTTGGCTATTCCTGGCTGGTCCTTCCTGGCCCCCATATCCTGCTTCATCCTCTTTGATTCTATTTAGTTAATAGCTGGTTTTAGGAAGCGATAAACTGGAGCCTCAGGAGATCCAGCTTTCTGCCTCCTTTTGGGTCGCCATGACATTACCATAGTAACACCCACAAGAATCTTGGTAGTTTTGATTTGCCTTCTGACTCTCTCTTCTGGATATGGGAATTTCACTCTCAGCAAGGCTAATCTCTCCCTTCATATATCTTTTAAATTCCAAGTAGTGTGTCAGTAGGTACATGAGAAGAGGTAGGATTTGGTGACAGGGCTTCTTCCAAAGTAGAATTTAAGAAAAGGGTTTGGAAGTAAATATCCCCATTGTAAAACACTAATTTGAGTGCTGGGTGAGTTATGGTATATCTCTGAATGCATTTAATTCTAATAGAACTTCTCTGATGGGGTTCTTGTGTGAAGAAAACCATTGGAGGACTAATATATGTACAAATATAAATTTATAATATAAAGTATTGCTGGGAGCTGAATGTCTTTACACTAAAGAGTGGGAGTAAAAAATTATTAGCTGACCACAGAGGCCACACTGAGTAACGTGTGAAAGACAGTTTTGGGGAGAAACTTACAAACTAGAGGAATGTGGTATGATTTTTACTTCTTTCCTATGGTCATCACATAATGTGTGACAAGTAAGGACTGGCTTGCACAAGAGACAGAGCATTTCCCAAAACTATTAGGGGGATTAATCTCACATTGATCTAGGATAGGTTGATGTTCTTCCCCTCTTTATTTAATTATTACAAAATGGCTTATGATTTTTTGTCTTTGAGATGTTTGGTTGCTTTCCATGAACAATAACACACTAGGCCAGATTTGTTCTAATGATCTGAGAGGCTCCAGTTGTGGCCAAGACAGAAAAATCCACCACCCATGGTCACATGTGGCTGCACCAAATTTGAAGGAGAGAAGTCAGAGGACATGTATATACTGGGACAAAGTTCTGGGTTGGAAATACAGTTATATGTGGGTGTTCCTTAGCGTGGCATGAGGATAAACCTCCTGGGGCAAACTCCATCCTTCTGGCATTGAAATATAGTATGTGCCAGGCTCTGTGGGTAGCTTTCTTTCCAGATGAAGAGAAGCTGGCAGAACTTGGGCTGGTGACTTGCTCATGGCCAAAGAGGCCAACCCACAATCCTGGGAACTCTAGTACTCTAGTGAGGTGAAGAGGAGAAGCAGGTGAGAACACTCACTCTACGTTGAGTGTCTCGCTTTCCAGAAGTCCTTGAGCCTTGTTCCCCTTCAAATTAAATCCTGGCAATTTCACTTTGATCACAGGCCAATTACTTTCTTTTCTAAGGGTAGAACCAGATTTTGTGAAACCATAATGAACAATCTGTGAATTGTGTCTTTTCAGACCCAGTTGGTCTTTGCTGGTACTCAAAGACTGTAGAAGCATTCAAGTTTGTGGTTCTTGGATGAGCTAGAACTGATGGTAGCTCTATAGCTAAACTGAAACAAACTGGAATTTTATAGAGTAAGTGGTTGAATTGGGGGGCAAGATGGGGCTATAATCAAAGCAATGCATACTTATTGACTGAGGAAGAAGCAAGCTGGTGTCAAATTGTCCTGTCATGTTCTTATCCTTAAGGTGAAGAGTGAAGCAATAAATACTGTGGGATCAATGTTATAAAAATGAGTGCTCCATAACATATACCAAGGGTCTGATATGAATCTGGGTCTAACCTGGACCCAGGAGAGTCATCTAATGCTATATTGTCATTTAAAAATTTTTAAAAAATTTTTTTATTATTTTTTTATTTTTTATTTTTTTATTTTTTATTTTTTTTGCTATATTGTCATTTACTCCTACCACCCTTCTTACAAACAGAGGGATTAATTTTTTTTTTTTTAAGAAAGGGAGAGTGCGAGTATGTGCAGAGGGAGAGAGGGGCAGAGGGAGAGAGAGAGAATGTCAAGCAGGCTCCATGCTCAACACAGAGACTGATGCGGGGCTTGATCCCCTGGGATCATGACCTGAGCCCAAATCAAGAGTCAGATGCTTAACTGACTGAGCCATGAGGCACCCCCACAGAGTGGTTTTGAGTCCAAAAGTAGAACTCACTTGTTTGGATCTGGGATTCTGGGTCAAACTGTACCTGCTATATTTTCCAAAAAGCAAGTTCAAGTCCCTGGACAGCTATGCTGAACAGATTCCTTTTCTTTTCTTTTCTTTTCTAACCAGGAATGGGAATGATCTCGAATTGCCCAAATTTGGAATTGCCTCACTAGATCAGGGCCAATCTTTGAGTTAAGCTACAGAATCTCAAGTCTGTGAATCCCAGTTTTACTCTGCATCTTTTCTGAAGTTGAAAGAATTCATAAAATTGAAAAAAAGACTGTGTTACCCCAGAATAAATGAGGTTGTACTTGTCTTGCTTCTTGGGATGCCATTCATCATAAGGTTATCCTTTTCCCTAAGGCAGGAAAAATTTTCCGAAGGCAGGTTGGAGAGAGATGCTACTTGCTAAAGAGTTCTGTAAGGTTATGGAGCACCTGGGTGGCTCAGTCAGTTAAGTGTCAGACTCTTGGTTTCAGCTCAGGTTGCCATCTCATGGTTTGTGAGTTCAAGCCTGCATCAGACTCTGTGCTGACAGCATGGAGCCTGCTTGAGATTCTCTCTCTCCCTGCCCCTCCCCTGCTCACTCTTTCTGTCTCTCTTGAAATGAGTAAGTAAAACTTAAAAAAAAGTAAAAAAAAAGAGAAGAATGCTCAGAGGTTAAATGAGGATTGGCTGTGAGCTGTCTTCAAGAGGAATGAATACACTTGTGTTAGCTTCCCTTGCTGTTTGTTTGTCCTTGCAGATACCTTGACTATGAACAATAGTTTCAATAAGGAAGACAGAATGAGTTCTGACAGGAAGGTTGGGAGCTATGACAGGCAGGAGAAGAATGAAGCCAAACAGCATGAAGATGTGTCATCACTACTGGGTTTTACCTTGATCTACATTCAGTCACCTATTTTTTTTCAAAGTGCTAGGCACTTATTCTAGAAACAGCATATATGTTCTGACTTTGAAGTAACAGATGAAGTTCCAGCTGCAATATGTGGAAGTAAGTCTCATTACTCTCTTCCCACACCACGAGTTCATCAATATATCCATCCATTCAAGAGTCATTTATTGAGAGCTCACTGTATGCAGCACAGTACTGCTGGTTACCAACCACTTGTTTCCTAGAAATTTTATAGTAGAGAACAATTTGCCCTTTTTTTTTTTTTTTAGCAATTTGCTCTTTTCCTTTAAAATTTTTTTGCTTTTATGACTCATGCTAAAGGCTACAAGACAGGAATCCCTGAATGAACAGAAAAGGTGGTGATGTTTATGATAAGTTTTACAGTTTTTTAGAGTTGTGTTTCAGTCAACATATAAAGATATTGCCTTATTCACTATTTGAAATAATTGTTTTGTTATTGCATGCCAATTATGTGTAAGAGGATACAGGTTGACTCTGGAGATGACCTACTTGCTGCTCAGAAGTAAAGGTAATAGCCTTCTGTGTGCTTATCCTTTTGTGGAACTAGCAGCACTTACAGCAACTGACCCTTTGTATTTCTTAGTATGGACTTCGTGACTTATTATTTATTGTGTAGTGCTATAGTAACACTTGCATAAACTCAGAGACATGAATAGAGGAAATGTGATAGAAAAAGGAGACTGTGGATCAAAGAAGAAGACTTAAGATAAGATGGAAAGTCATTGACAGAAACATAGAATAACACATTACTGGGTGAGATGTTGGGAGAGGAGAAACAAAACTGTGATCTTCAGTGAAAGGAATCATGCATGTTACCTTTCTGATGGTTACAGTGAAAGAAATGTAGGTAATGAGGGCCTCCAGTGGAGAGGAAGAATGCCAAGCAAAAGTTGACCTGTGCCCTTCTAGTACCTGGGGAGGAAAAAGACAGAAACCTGAGCAATCAAGGCCAGCGTCAGTATTAGTAGAAAGGAAAGATGTTGGTGTAGCTGTGGGGCTTGGAGGGTTTTCCTGCCCACCTCCAAGACATGGTGGAAAGAGTGTGTCAGCTACCTGGAGAAGATGTGGCTAACACAGATGTGTGAGAGGACTGAAGACGTAATTTGCACTGGTGTCCCAGGAATGCTGGGAGGCTGAACATAGGAGTACCCAGGTCTTGTGTGTCTGCCAAGGAAAGGAAGAATGAGTCTCTAGTTTAACTAAGAATAATAGATTTATGCACTAAGGTGAGCTAGGAAGTTTCAGCATCTACATGCAGACTATCACTTAATGTCCAATTTCTGTGATAATTTGGAATTCGAATTAAACAACTCAATAAAACTTCCCTAACAAAACTTCCTGGTAGGAGGATTTATCTCATATTTCTAATGTTTCCCAACTGCTGAGAAGTGGAAATTTCCAACTGGCAGCATTTCATAATTCTGATTACCTGGGGGAATTAGTACAGCAATTATAGTGACTTAGGTTAATCACAAATCACACATCCCCCTTCCCCCTGGAAATGTCATTTTAATTGTTCATGGCTACTGAAGGATCAGTTTCACAGAAGGCTGAGCTGAAGCATAGCCTGTAGATGAACAATGTATTTTGGAGAAATCTAATGGGAGCTCTTTCAGTCCTCCTACATTAAAATCTTCAGAGAGTCCAAAAAATCACCTCTTAGTTTGTAATAAACAATCAAATCTCAAGTGAAGCATGTATCCATTTGAAAAAAACATTCTGCTGTTGTTTCTTTAGAGGTTTGTACTAATAAACATCTTGGGCCCTGTCTTGACTGCTGGTGTCATGGTGTTGGAATGGTAATAATAACTCAGTCAATTAGTGCTTGTCTGAACACAATTTAATGAGAGCAGGTGCTGTGAAATGCAGAAGCCAAAGAAGACACAAGAAGACCAGGTTGTGAGGGAAGGTGAATTCACTCTCAGGAATGTTTGGATTGGGGGAATTACTATCTAATAACTATGGAAGACAGAAAAGAAAGGGTATTAGCCCATTCTGAATGGCAGGAGAAGAGAAAAGCAAAGTGCGAAAGTGAGAAAAATAACCACCACCAAATTGAAAAGAAAACCCTGATGCTAACAAAAACTGATTGCTGAATGACCTTTAGTGTGGAAAGATACCATTCTGATGAAACACGAACTGAAAGGATTTCTTCTGAGGGCTAATTTACATTTTTTCCTTTTCAATCTTCAATGTATTTCCATAGATGCATGGTTCTGCATGGCTGGCATCTTTGTCTCTCTGAAAAATGAAAACGTGTCAGCCTGACACACCTGGTTGGAAGCAGTCAGTCAGGTGACTTTTGTGAGAGACATGACTAAAGCCAGGTCAAGCCTTGTTAGGACAGGGGGCATTTGGGGGCTTGCCCTGAGGTGGTATTCTATGATTTAGTTAATGGAGGGATTTCCCTCCCAAGCTGAGCATGGCTGATACTGAATTTGCTGCAGAGGAGCAGAACGTTCTGAGAAGTGATGAGGGCATTTGTCTGAGAGAGCTCAATGGTACTTGACTGGAGGACATTTGTGATGGGCAAAATAACAGCTTCTTAAAGATGTCCATCTTGTAATCTGGGAACTGGCAATTATATTAGTTTACATATGAAAAAGGGGTTTGCAGGTGTGATTAAGGTAAGGAACTTGATGTGAGGAGCTTATCCTGGGTTATCCAGGTGAGTCCAGGTTTTTATTATCATTTTTAAAATTTTTATTAAAACTTTTTTTTAACATTTATTTTTGAGAGACAAAGGGAGACAGAGGACGAGTGAGGAAGGGGCAGAGAGAGAGAGGGATACACAGAATCTGAAGCAGGCTCCAAGCTGTCAGCACAGAGCCCGACACAGGGCTCAAACTCACATGGCGAGATCATGACCTGAGCCAAAGTTGGACACTTAACTGACTGAGCCACCCAGGTGCTCTGGGAGGGGGGGGAGGGGTGTGGGGGTGGGGGTGCCCAGGTTTTTAAAAGCTGAGGTTTTTAATCTAATCACAGGTTTCTAAAAGCTGAGAAACTGTCATAGCTGGGTCAGAGAAATGTGATAGACTGAGGGTCAGATAGGTGCACTGTGAAAAGGACTCATTTCACTGTTCCTGGCTTTGAAGATAGAGGAAGGAGGTTATTTGCTGGAAAATGTGGGTGGCCTCTAGAAGAAAAGGCAAGGAAATGGATTCTCTCCTAGAGCCTTCAGAAAGGAACACAGTCCTATTGACACCTTCATTTTTTTCTTTTTTCTTAAATTTTTTTTTTTTGTTGTTATTGAAGTATAGTTGACATACTGTATCATATAAGTTTCAGGGGTACAATATGGTGATTTGACAATTTTATATATTACTCAGTTTAAAAAAATTTTTTTTTTCAACGTTTATTTATTTTTGGGACAGAGAGAGACAGAGCATGAACGGGGGAGGGGCAGAAAGAGAGGGAGACACAGAATCGGAAACAGGCTACAGGCTCTGAGCCATCCCAGAGCCCGACGCGGGGCTCGAACTCACGGACCGCGAGATCGTGACCTGGCTGAAGTCGGACGCTTAACCGACTGCGCCACCCAGGCGCCCCTATATTACTCAGTTTTAACCCAGTGTGATGCAGTTTGAACTTCTGACTTCCAGAACTATAAGATAATAAGTTCATTTTGTTTTAAGCCACTAAGCTTTTGGTAATTTATTTTAGCAGCAAAAGAAAACTAATACAATATTTTACTATGCTGATACTAGCTCTTTGTTGTCTGTTGCTTGTTTGCTGTATGAATTCTGTCTAAATAATAAAGCTTTAATGTTAGGCCAACTCCTCAAGAAAAATCTTGAACATAGAACATAATCTTAAAGGCTGAATTAAGCGAATAGGTTTATCAGTAGATACATTGACACATTACTTAGTGTATTTACTCTTTTTATTCACAAATACTTTTTGAGCCCCTATGATCAGCCAAACATTTTACTGGGTTCTAGGATTAAAACCTGAAAGACAGAGTCCATCCTGCCCTCAGGGAGAAGCTTATAACCTTGTTGGGGAAGAATGACTAAAACCAACATTTTCAATGTTGGCGTGAACAAGCTTGCTTCTCTTTGTTGTCCTCACTATAGGTATTTAGGGTTCACTGTCCTCTACTAAACTTAGCCAGTCACCACTCTTTCATCTAGTTTCTATCTTCCATAAATCTGATTAAATCTATGGTCTATTGCTACTTCTCTTTTCTTTTTCTTTGTTCTTAAGGGATTATGTGGCTTATCTCCTGTGTATTATTGACCTTGGTTTTCTCTTAAGAACCTGGTACAGCATGACCCTGCATTATACCTCTGGAAAAATAAATCATAAAACAGTCTTTCCCTGGGCCCTGTGCTAAAGAAGGAGGAAGGAAATAAACAAGTCAAATTTCTGAGTTATAGCTTTGATTCTAGGAGGTAAGCTAGGTGCATATAGAATTTGCAAAATAATTTGGCCTTTCTTTCAGCTGGGAGAGTTCAGAATGAGTTGGAACAAATGATGAACAGGTATAATATAGAAAATAAAATAATTTAAGTCATAATTTTTCTTAATTGCTACCCATTATTTTCTAGAATTATAAATTCTAAGGGTGTAGACAGATTAGATTCTCTTGGTGAAGGCAAATCTTCCCTCATCAGTGATAAGTTTCCTAATTATGAGGGATACATCTGTCCATCTAGAATAACTAGACTGGCCTCTGCTACCCCTTTATTTTTTGACTATGCTAATAAAGGGATGCTATCGGTCAAAGGGAAAAACAGAACAATTACTAAGCAAAAAATGTTTGGGAGACCTGTACATTTCTCTGTCTGTAAAACTCTAGTCAAATATTTGTCTTTGATCCCCTTCCTGTGTTTTAATTAAGGTGGTGCCCTTTTTCCAAACGTGGCCCGGATTTATAAAGATTAAATAGTGGTTGAATTGGCCAGAAAAAGAATGTGAGAAACAAATGTACTGGAGTGTGTTTCTTTTTGTCCTTCCTTGTGATTTTTGACATGGTAGGGCTCTGTGGTGAGTCTAGTATCTTTGGCTGCTTTCTGCCGGAGCGTGCAGTAACTATTGGAGGGTAGCACACGGAGGTGGCAGATGAATGACTGAGAAAGTGTGTTGAGGTGATTCTGGGAGGTGATTTGTGGCCATGTGATAAAATGTACATATGTTAATTGTTCTTCCTCTTCTCACGCATGATTGCCTTGCTGTCCTGCCCAGCCTGTGTGTGCCTGCAGAGAGCACATGACAGACATTACAAATAGGAGGTACAGAGAGGGTGTAGTGTGAGAACAAAGGCACCGAAAGTGGGAGAGTGACAGATCAGGGGAAGAGCAGCCAGCAAGCCTGGGCAGAGAAAAGGAGCAATATTTAGGCTAGAAGCACAGGCAACCAGAATCTGAGACTCTCACAAATCCCCAAAGGCAAGGCCATGAATTGATATGGGATTTCCCTGTCTTCCATCGTGCACATGAAGAAATCATCTCACCCATTCTGAAGATTGTAGTGTCTAACCTGGAATTAATTTGGGAGGGAAAAAGCTGGAATTATTCCTCCTCTAACTGATTTGTTCATAACAATTTTTATACTGAAGCAACATGTCAGGTTTGGCACAGATTACATGGGTCAGCTAGAGTGACAGAACTCCTAGGATTCAGCCCTGGCACACTCAAAATTTAGATATCTAGAGAGGATGGAGAGCCTGCAAAGAATACCTAAGAAGAAAAACACCATGGACTGGGATTCGAGAAAAGTCAGGAAAGAGTGGTTTCATAAAAGCCAAGAGAGGAGAGTTTTTTATGGATTGAACTATGGGCTAATAGGGAAAATAGAATAACATCTGTGGAGAGAAGTGCCTACTGGATTTGGAAACCTGGAGCAGATTTATTAGCATGATATGGAAGGAAGCCAGATTAGAATGGGGTTTTCATTAACTAATTCTTGGTGTCCACACAATTTTTTTAAACGTTTATTTATTTTTGCGAGAACATGAACTGGGGAGGGGTGGCAGGGGGACAGAGGATCCAAAACAAGCTCTGCGCTGACAGCAGTGAGCTTGATGTGGGGCTCGAACTTGTGAACTATCAGATCATGACCTGAGCTACAGTTGGGCACTCAACCAGCTGAGCCACCCAGGTGCCTCCACACAAATTATTTTGGAGTACTTAGTATGAACTGGACATTATTCTGGGTGTTGGGATTCATTGGTGAAAAAACAGAAGTGATTGTCGCTTTCATGATGGCTTTGGGGGAGGCACAAACAGAAAATAATAATTTACATACAAAGGCAGAAATGACTTTGGAAAGTTGGAGGGAGAGAAAAGAAGTCATTTCATCGGAGGCATAGTGACTGAAAAAAATGGAAAAAATTAAGAGAAGATATGGGATGATGAGGGACCAGATCACATAGGGCCTTATGGACTACATGGGAAAGGATTAAAATTTCCATCTGCAATGGGAAGACTTTAGAGAGGTTTTTGCATGTGTTGTAATGTTATTTGGTTTTTAAAAAGTATATGAGAGGTGAGGAGGAGACTACAAATGTAGTCAACTTCTTCAAGATAATATGCTGGATAGAGTGGTAGCTAACATTTAGTGCTTGCCAGGAGCCTGACAGTATTTTAAGTATTTTTGCACAACACTAATTTATTACTTATAATAACCTAATGATGTAGGAGCTATTATTAGCCTTACTTTTCTTACAGATGAGGAAACTGAGGCACAGACGGAGGACCCAGAATAAAACTGAAGTTTTGGTTTGTTTTTACTTGCTTGTTTTTTTTTTTTTTCATTGATAGGACAAAAGTAGAACTTCTATTTCATTTTTATATTTTTATATTTTTATTTTATTTTTATTTATTATTATTATTTTTAAAAATTTTTTTTTCAACATTTATTTATTTTTGGGACAGAGAGAGACAGAGCATGAATGGGGGAGGGGCAGAGAGAGAGGGAGACACAGAATCGGAAACAGGCTCCAGGCTCTGAGCAGTCAGCCCAGAGCCCGACGCGGGGCTCGAACTCACGGACCGTGAGATTGTGACCTGGCTGATGTCGGACGCTTAACCGACTGCGCCACCCAGGCGCCCCAATTTTTTTATTTTAAAGAGAGAATACAAGCAGAAGAGAGAGGGAGAGGGAGAGAGGGACACACACACACACACAGAGAGAGAGAGAGAGAGAGAGAGAGAGAGAGAGGGAGGGAGGATCCTACAACCCTGGGATCATAACCTGAGCTAAAATCAAGAGTTGGATGCTCAACTCTCTGAGCCACCCAGGTGCCCCTATTTTATTTTTTTAATAAAAATATTTATATTTAATTGATGCATTTATTGAGATATATGTCCCTGAACATAAATTATTTTTTAAAAGGCTAGGAAAGTTTAATTATACAATATTATCATTTATTTTTTAGTGAAGTATAGTTAATATACAGTGTTATATTAGTTTCAAGGGTACAACAAAGTGTTTTGACAATTCTATACATTAAGCTATGCTGTATAGTTACCATCTGTCACCATACAATGTTATTACAATATTATTGATATAGTTCCCATGCTGTACTTTTCATCCCTGTGTCTTATTCATTTAATAATTCCGAGTTTGTACCTCTTAAACACCTTCACCTATGTTACCCATTACCCAAACCTTCTCCTCTCTGGCAACTTTGTTCTCTGTATTTATGGTTCTCTTTCTGTTTTGTTTGTTTGTTTGTTTTATTTTTTAGATTCCTCATATGAGTGAGACCATGCAGTATTTGCCTTTATATTATTTCAGTTGGCACAGTACCCTCTAGATTTATCCATGTTGTCACAAATGCAAGATACTCTTTTTTTATGGGTGAGTAATGTTCCATTGTATAGACATACCACATTTTCTTTATCCATTCACCTATTGATGGATTCTTGGATTGCTTCCATATCTTTGCTACTATAAATAATGCTCCAATAAACATAGGGGTGCATATATCTTTTTGAATTTGTGTTTTCATTTTCTTTGTGGAAATACCCAGTTGTAGAATTACTGGATCATATGGTATTTCTATTTTTAATATTTTGGGGAATGTTCATACTGTTTTCCACAGTGGTTGCATCAATTTACATTCCCGCCATCAGGGCACAAGGGTTTCCTTTACTCCACATCCTTGTCAACACTTATTATTTCTTGTCTTTTTGAGAGCCATTCTGACAGGTATGAGGTAATACCTCATTGTGGTTTTGATTTGCATTTTCCTGGTCATTAGTGATGTTGAGCATTTCTTCATGTGCCTGTTGGCCATTTTTATGTCTTCTTTGGAAAAATGTCTATTCAGATCCTCTGCTCATTTTTAAAAATTGGAATATTCATATTTTTTTTGGTTTTCAGTTGTATGAATTCTTTATATATATTTTAGATATCAACCCCTTATTGGATATATCATTTGCACATATCTTCTCCCATTCAGTAGGTTTCCTTTTTGTTTTGTTGATGGTTTCTTTCACTGTGAAAAAGCATTTTATTTTGGTGTAGCCCCAATCATTTATTTTTGCTTTTGTTTCCCTCACCTAAGGAGACATACTTAAAAATATGTTGCTAAGGCTGATGTTCAAGTGGTTAATCCCTATGTTTTTTAAGGAGTTTTATGGTTTCAGGTCTCACATTTAGGTCTTGAATCCATTTTCAGTTTATTTTTGTGTATGGTGTAAGAAAGTGGTCCAGTTTCATTCTTTTGCATGCAGATGTCCAGTTTCCCAGCACCATTTAATTACGGAGACTTTTTTCTATTGTATATTCTTGCCTCCTTTGCCATAGATTAATTGACCATATAACTTTGGGTTTATTTCTGGGCTCTCAATTTTGTTTTATTGATCTATGTGTCTATTTTTGTGCCAGTACCATACTGTTTTGATTACTGTAGCTTTGTAGTATATCTTGAATTTGGGATTATGTTACTTCCAGCTTTGTTCTTCTTTCTCAAGATTGCTTTGACTATTTGGAGTGTTTCATGATTCCTTACAAAAATTGGAATTATTTGTTTTAGTTCTCTGAAAAATACTTTGGTATTTTGATAGGGATTGCATACAATCTGTAGATTGCTTAGTTGTGGACATTTTGATGATATTAATTCTTCTAATCCATAAGTATGGTGTATCTTTCCATTTCTTTGTATCATCTTCAATTTCTTTCATCAAGGTTTATAGTTTTCAGAGTACAAGTCTTTTATTCTCTGGTTAAATTTATTCCTAGGTATTTTATCCTTTTTTGGTATAGTTGTAAATGGGATTGTTTTCTTAGTTTTTCTTCTGGTAGTTCATTATTAATGTAAAGAAATGCAACAGCTTTCTGTATATCTTGCATCCTGTGACCTTACTGAATTCATTTATCAGTTTTAGTCATTTTTTGGTGGTGTCTTTCAGGTTTTCTATATATAGTATCATCTCATCTGCAAATAGTGAAAGTTTTACCTCTTCCTTACCAATTTGGATGCCTTTTATTATTTTTTATTTAAAATTTTTTTTAATGTTTATTTGTGAGAGAGAGAGACAAAGCATGAGTTTGGGAGGGGCAGAGAGAGAGGGAGACACAGAATCTGAAGCAGGCTCCAGGCTCTGAGCTGTCAGCACAGAGCCCGACGTGGGGCTCAAACTCATGAACTGTGAGATCACAACCCGAGCTGAAGTCAGACGCTCAACTGACTGAGCCACTCAGGCACTCCTGAACACCTTTTATTATTATTTTTTCTTGTCTGATTGCTGGGGCTAGGACTCCCAGTGCTATTTTGAATAAAAGTGATGAAAATGGAATACATGTCTTGTTCCTGACCTTTGAGAGCTTTTCCCCATTGAGTGTGATGTTTGTTCTTGACTTTTCACATAGGCCTTTGTTATGTTGAAGTATGTTCCTCTTAAACCCATTTTGTTGAGAATTTTTATCATGAATGGATGTTGAATTTTACTAAATGCTTTTTCTCTATTTGTTTTTTATCCTATTTTATTATATTCTGTTAATAGAGCTTCTATTTTAATAACAGGGAAATAGGCATATAAGCATTAAGTTCAGGTACGTTTATTGTTTGACAGAAAATGTGAGTTTTCCCCATTGCTGGTATCAGTTTTCTCAGTGTTTCTCAGATGAGGAAGGGGCAGGGATGGGGAAGGGTGAAAAGTGATTGAGTGAGAGAGTGGGATACTTGTGTACTGGTAAATGTTTAACAACTTGTATTCCTGAAAAAGCTTATCCTTTACAATTGGATCTACAATCTTTCTGTAGTTATTTTTTTACTATAATGTGAGCTAGGGATCAAAATGTTTTATTTTTCAAATGGAAATCCATTTAACTCAGCACCATTTATTAAAATGATTAAATGTTCTCTACTAAACTACACTGTTGTCTTTGTCAATCATCAGTTGGTTGTATATCTGGGCCTATTTCTGGACCCTTTAATGTGTCTAATTGTTTAGTTGAAAATCTTTGTTTGTAATTAAGGTTTTCAACTCTGCAATGAAGACCTCTTGGGCTTGCTTACTTTAACAACTACCAGGAATTTTACTGAGGTCCAATACAGATGTCTGTACAGGAAATACAACCCCCCCCTCCCCCCCTTCTCTAAATATAGTATGAAGTAGATAGAAACTACTATGATGTACTGCCCAAATTTTCTGGCAAGACCAGAAGTTTTCTTCTTTAGCTGTTGGGAATACTGTCAACATACAGCCCTTAGCTGCCAGCAGTCTTCGGGACTGCTGAGGAGTGGGAACTCAGTCTAAGTCACATCCCCTTTCTGGGGCAGCACACATCAAATGACTCCTTTTATTGTCTTCTGGTATCTTGTAATGGAAGCTGAAGGGCTCAGAGAGCAGAGGTACTGTGTAGATGAATGGGACTTTTCCTGTGTCTACTGGTGGATGTGTTCCCCCTTTGGGCAGTGAGACCTCCAGACCTGCAGAGCCCTGAATTGCAATAATGAGAAGTTCCAACAGCTTGGTAAAACTCCCCAAGTAGGTCATCTGGAGTGATGGCAAGTGGAGCTTCAACTTCTTAGTTTCTGGACCCATGTATTCTATCAGGGACCTATTAGGAACCATATAAAGAACAACAATTTAAAGTGCCATATCCTAATGGATGGCACTCCTATCCTTGCAAGGTACTGCCTCTGATCTGGCATTTTAGTTGATTTTGCTTGAGACAGTAGGTGATATGACAAGTCCTATACTAGCTCCTGCACCTCCTGTTGTTGTACCCTTGACGTAAGGTGGGATGCTGGGACAGTGAGTCAAATTATCTTAAAGCTTGCAAGGCTAAACCCTACCTGGAATATTTGCATATTGCTGACAAAACGAACTGTTGCCTATTCCAAGGTTGAATGGATTTAATGCAGCCAATTTACCACCAACTGCTTGGTTGGTCTTTGTTGTTGTGTAATTAACCTCCCCATAACTTAAATAACAGTTCTTAATAAATACAATAAATAAAAAGTAAGTGACCTAAAATTATAGTTCTATTTTGTTAATAATTTCTTAGTTTAGAAATTCAGGAAGGACTCAGTTGGCTAGTTTGTTTCTACCTACATGGCATCAACTAGGATGTCTGAAGCTAGAGGATTCACTTCTAAGGTGGTTTCTTCAACATATGTCTGCTGTCTCAGTGTATGTTGGCTTCTCTCTCTCTGCGCATGAACTCACTCTTCAGGGCCTCTCTAGATGACTTGCTTTTCTCACAACATGATGGTCTCAAGGTAGAAGTCTCATTTCTTATTTGGCAGCTGGCTTCTCTCAAACAAGAGTTCCAAGAGCATTGCAAAAGGCCCCGGTGGCAGTTGCAAGATTTCTTATAAGCTAGCTTTGGAAGTCCCAGAATTTCTGTATTTCTATTGGTCAGTTAAGTCATTAAGGCTCAGCCTAGATTCAAGGAAAGGAGGAATAGATTCTGTCTGTTGGTAGGGGAATGACATATGCACACGGGAAGGAAGGAGTCAATGACCACGCTGAAGACAAGCTACCACAGACAGTCTCACTGAGAGTTCTAGAACAGGTATTTGGGGTTGATTTCTGTTGTTGGATGGTAGGAGACTTGGCAGTAGCAGTAGCTGCATAGGCTTTGGTAAGTGGGAGTCCATGCTTTTCAGCTCATGCACAGTCTCCATTTCTGCTACCATGGCTATTTTGTTTATGTGCCCATTGCAAGGGGTGGCCGGAGCAGAAGCTGACCAATGTCATCTGGTCAAATAATTGTCTACCTGTGTGCCTTTTATGTTATAAATTCTATTTGGGGATCATATGTAATATAATACGTTCAGACTTTGAATCCACTTTCCTAGGCCTGTATGCATACTCTGCTATAGATTTCCTTGACCTCCATGTTTTAATCTTTCTCCTTCCAGTATCTTGATGAGCTGTGCTAAGCCATTTTCCATTGGCCACTCCTTTTCCCGCCTCTAGCAGTTGATTCTATGTACCACCCAAAGCTCTGCCTAACGTGACAATTTTTTTTTCACCACTTTCTTTCAGGGCCCCTTTCAACAGGGATGTAATTCAGCCACTGTCTACTTTGGCCTACACCCACATACTGAGCCAAGCCATCCATGGACCAAGCTTAGGCATTTTTCCCCTTCGTGAGTGTATTAGTGTTCTTTAGAGAGACACTAAAGGTATAAAGATATTTATTATAAGAAATTTGATCATGTTATTATGGATGCTGGAAACTCCCAACATCTGCAGAACCAAGGTTTCATTTTGAATTGAAAGGCTAGAAGTTGCCTTAGAAATAGGAAGAGAGGATGTCCCAGTTTGAAGGTCAACTGGCAGGAAGAGCTGATGTTTGCGTTTGAAAACTGTCAGGCAGGAGAATTCTGTTATCCAGGGGAGGGTCAGCCTTTTGTTCTCTTCAGGCTTTCAACTCATTGGAAAAAGCTCACCTACATTATGTCAGACATTCTCAGTCTACCAATTTAAATGCTAATCTCATCCAAAAACACCCTCTCAGAAACACCCAGAATAATGTTTATCCAGTCAAGTTGGTACATATAATTAACCATCACAATGAGCTAGTCCTAAAGTAATTGCTATATGGTTATATATATAAAATGGTGCAATGGTGGTAGTTGACAGTGACATGCAGATCTAGGCTACCTACTCATGCAGCTTGCTGGAAACTTCTGCCCTGTTTATGCTCAATCTCAGATGTACTACTTGCATTTTTATGATGGCCTGCTCCTGCATCCACTGACCTTATGATTTTGTGGGTCTGACAACTTATGATCAGCAGTTCTGGCTAGTTGTTCACTTGATGTCTTATGAACAAGCTCTCCATCTTTACTGTGGTTCAGTAGAACAGCAGGTTTGTTTGTAAGATACAGAATTCTCTGTTGCAGGGGTATGGCCTTATTCTCTCACTGGTACTATTATAAACTTCACACAGTATCTTTTGCCCCTGCTTGCACCTCTAGTAAGATAGTGACTGCTCTGCTGGCCATAAGATTCAATAGGCAGGGCTATTTATACCATAACCTGGGTCTACTCTCTTTCCCTTTCCTGCTTTGGGCACCATAGTAAATGGGTAGAAGCAGTATCCCAGGCATGGAATATACTTTCTGCAGAACTTGAAGGAAGCCAGTTATGTGTTGTACTTCTTGGTGGGAAGTATAAAGTACAATAATCTATGCTTTACTTTGGGAGGAATGTATAACATCCTCCAGGTCACTAAGCCCCTAAAAATTTAGTTGATATAACAGGCCTGTGAATATTTATGGGATTGCTCTCTCACCCTATTATGTTCCAAGAGATGCCCAGGTGTTTCACACAAATGTATATAGTTAATATCTACTGTTATCCATCCTAAGTGAATGTGAACTCGTTTTGATTCCTTTTTGTGATAGGATTGAAAAATAATGCATTTGCTAGATTAATTGTCCAAACAATATTTATGGAATATTTCTTAATTTTGCTACTTATTAAAAATTCTACTGCATACGTACAAGAGTCTGATGAGAATCTCTGGTTTACAGATCTATTTGCCTGTATTAGGGTCATCCTTTGTTTATATAATATTGTTTTATGCCTTGATACCTAGTAAGGTATGTTTTCTTACACTATTCATATGTGTATAGTTAAATTTTTGCATATTTACCCTTCCAAAAACACTTGGAGGTTAGTTTGTGACATTCCACAGAAGAAAGCCATAGTGGAACTTTTATTGGGATTCAACTAAATTTATAGATATTGCTGTTGAACATGTGAGTCTGAGAGAATATGAATGCGTAAATGTGAAAAAGGTCAGAGGAAGTTTGAGTCATTGATGCACTGGTAATTTTTAATAGAAACAAACAGGCAAAACCTCATGGTTAAATAAATATTCTAAAACTCAGAAGCCAGATTTTTTTCTTCTGATGGGAAGTTTTTCATGAGCTACAGAGTAAATTTCCAGAATTTCTATTTAGGGTATTTCTTAATGCAGTGTTTCTGAGTATTTATCTTTTCATTTTATAATTGATTTTAATGGCTCACGTAAGAGATCCAGGAACAAAGTGCGTAGTGGGCATTGCGATGAGTTGCTTGAACCCCCTTCAGAAGTGAATTCATATTAGCTTCTGGAAGTACTGTCAGAAAACAGACCTCAGCTGTCAGCCCACTCAGTGGTAAATGTCTCAGTTGACGGGACATTTTTCCTTCCTTCCCAGGGAAACCCAGACTCAAGTGTGAAGGCCTGGGAATGTAAATATCCACTCACCCCAGTGTGGAACAATCCTGGCTTAAGAATTGCTCAAGGTTGGCAGAGGCCTTCATAGAGACATTACTGTAGAATGAAATAGACACAGAAGAGCACACAAAACAGAGTACATAGATAAATGGGTTGTCACAAAGTCAATACACCTGGTAGCTTTAACAGTTGTTGTAAACCCATGTCACGTCCCTTCTCCAGCAATAGTCATTTCTTCCTCCTGAAAGTTAACCACTGCTCTGATTTCCAACATCAAAGATAAATTTGAAGTGTGATTGCCATATCATTAAACACAGATATTAAATATACAGTTTCATAAAATTTGACAAATGCATAAACCTGTGTAACCCACAACCCTATCAAAATAGAGAATATTTTTGTCACCCCAGAAGGATGACCATGTCCCTTTCCAGTCCATGCTTATTCCCAGAAGCAACTACTTTTCTGGTTTCTATCACCAAATTACTCTTGCATGTTCTAGTAGTTTATATAATTAAAAGCATATAGCATGTGTGTATGTCTGGCTTCTTCTCGTGCAGCATGATGCTTTTGACATTTATTCTTGCTGTTGTGTGTATCAGTAGTTTATTCCCTTTTGTGGCTGAGGAGCATGTCCTTATATGATTATACCATAGTTTGTTTATATATTTTCCAGGTGATGGACACCTGTCCTGTTTTTAGTTTTTGGTTACAATAAATAAAGCTATTGTGAATCTTGTACAAGGGTTTTTATAAACATAAATTTTCATGTCTCTTGGATAAATACCTAGGAATAGAACTGCTGAGTAACAGGGTAAATGTATGTTTAACTTTTAAAGAAGCTGTCGGTTTCCATTTTACACAGGCACCTCAATATATGAGCATTCTGATTACTGTTTGTCCTTCCTGATATTTAGATTTGTCAGTCTTATTTATTTGATCCATTCTAGTGGGAATGTAGTAGTAATCGTTGTGGTTTTCTTTTTGCATTTTTAACAATTATAGTTGACATACAATATTATATTAGTTTTAGGTGTACAACATAGTGATTCAGAAATTCTGTACAGTATGAAATGGTTGCCATGGTTAAGTGTAGTTACCCTCTGTTACCATAAAATGTTATTAAAATATTATTGATTATATTTTCTATGCTGTACTTTTCATTCCTGTGATTTATTTCTTTTATAGCTGGAAGTTTGTATCTCTTAATCAACTTTACCTATTTCACCCATTACCTTACCTCCCTCCCTCTGGCAACCATGTTTGTTCTTGTATTTATGTATGTTTGGGTTTTTTTTTTGTTCATTTGTTTTATTTTTTAGATTTCACATCTAAATCATATAATAGTTGTCTTTATCTGTTTGACTTATTTCACTTAGCATAGTACCTTCCAGGTCCATCTATCTTGTCACAAATGGCAAGATAGCATTGTTTTTTATGGCTGAGTAATATTCTATTATATATATATATATCATTTATATAAATATTATATATATAAATCACATCTTCCTTATCCATTTATCTATTGATGGACACTTGAGTTGCTTTCATATCTTGGCTGCTGTAAATAATGCTGCAGTAAATACAGGGGTGCATATATCTTTTTGAATTAGTGTTTTTGTTTTCTTTGGATAAATACCCAGAAGTGGAATTATTGGATTATATGGTATTTCTATTTTTAATTTTTGAGGAATCGTCATACTGTTTTCTATAATGACTGCACCAATTTACATTCCCAACAACAGGGCACAAAAGTTCCTGTTTCTCTACATTGTTGCCAACACTTGTTATTTCTTGACTTTTAGGTACTAGTCATTATGACAGATGTGAGGCAATATCTCATTGTGCTTTTGATTTGCATTTCCCTGATGATTAGTGATGTTGAGCATCGTTTCATGTGTCTATTGGCCATCTGTATGTCTTTGGAAAAATGTTTATTCAGGTCCTCTGCCCATTTTATAACTGGATTATTTATGTTTTTGGTTTTAAGTTTTATGAGTTTTTTTATGTTTTGGATAATAACCTTTTATCAGATATATAATTTGCAAATATCTTTTCCTATTCAGTAGGTTCCCTATTCATTTCATTGATCATTACCTTTGCTCTACAAAAGCTTTTTAGTTTAATATAGTCCTACTAGAGTATTTTTGCTTTTGTTTCCCTTGCCTGGGGAGACAGGTTCAGAAAAATATTTCCAAGACCAATGTCCAAGTCTATGGTTTCCTTAAGGTGTTTTATGATTTTAAGTCTCACATTTATTTCTGGGCTGTCTATCCTGTTTTATGATCTATATGTCTATTTTTGTGCCAGTACTGTAGTGCTTTGATTGCTGTATCTTTGTAGTATAGTTTGAAAACTGGTACTGACTGTTTTTTTGTGTGGTTCATTACAAGTTTTAGAATCTTTGGTTTTAATTCTGTGAAAAATACTATCGGTATTTTGATAGGGATTGCATTGAATCTGTTTGGGTAGTATGGACAAATTATGGTAGTATGGAAATTTTTTTTTTTTAACATTTATTTATTTTTGAGACAGAGAGAGACAAAGCATGAACAGGGGAGGGTCAGAGAGAGAGGGAGACACAGAATCTGAAACAGGCTCCAGGCTCTGAGCTCTCAGCACAGAGCCCGATGCGGGGCTCGAACTCACAGACCGCGAGATCATGACCTAAGCTGAAGTCGGCTGCTTTACCGGCTGAGCCACCCAGGTGCCCCGGTAGTATGGAAATTTTAACAATATCAATTCTTCAAATCCATGAGCGAGATGTATTTTTCCATTTATTTGTGTTATTTTCAATTTCTTTTATCAGTGTCCTATAGTTTTCAGAGTACAAGTCTTTCACCTCTTTGGTTGTGTTTATTCCCAGGTATTTTATTCTTTTTTGGTGCAATTGTAAATGGGATTGTTTTAATTTATTTTTCTCCTGGTTCATTATTAGTGGATAAAAACACAGCAAGTTTCTGTATATTGATTTTGTATCCTGCTACTTTACAGAATTTATTGATTCTAATGGTTTTTTGGTAGAGTCTTTCTTTAGTATTTTTACGTATAGTATACCATCTGCAAATAATGACAGTTTTACTTCTTCCTTACTAATTTTGATGCCTTTTAGTTCTATTTTCTTGTCTGATTGCTGTGGCTAGGGTTTCCAGTACTATATTGAATAAAAGTAGTGAGATTGGACATTCTTGTCATGTTCCTCATCTTAGAGCAAAAGCTTTCAGCTTTTCCCCATTGATTATTATGTTATCTGTGTTTTTTCATATTTGGCCTTTGTTATGTTTAGGTACGTCCCTCTAGACTCATTTTGTTGAAAGTTTTTATTATGAATGGATGTTGAATTTTGTTAAATGTTTTTTTCTGAATCTATGGAGATGATCATATGATTATAATCCTTTATTTTGTTAATGTGGTGTATCACATTGATTGAGTTGTATGTATCGAACTATCCTTGTATCCCTGGAATAAGTCCCACTTGATCATTGTGAAAGATGTTAAATATATTTTTTTGGATTCAATTTGCTAGTATTTGTTGAGGATTTTTGCATCTGTGTTCATGACAGCTATGGTCTGTATTTTTTTTTTTTTGGTTTATTTTTATTTATTTATTTATATTTATATCAGATTTTCTATTTGTTTCTGATTCAGTTTTGGAAGATTGTATGTTTTTAGGAATTTATCTATTTCTCTTAGGCTGTCCAATTTGTTGGCATATAATTTTTCACAGTAGTCTCTTAAAACCCTTTGTATTTCTGTGGTGTTGATTGTAACTTCTCTTTCATATTTGATTTTCTTTTAGTACTTTCTCTTTCTTTCTTGATGAGTCTTGCTAAAGGTTTATCAACTTTGTTTAACTTTTCAAAGAACAAGCCCTTAGTTTCATTGATTTTTTCTTTTTTTTTTTTTTGAGTTTCTATTTTATTTATTTCTACTCAGGTCTTTATTATTTCTTTCCTTCTACTAATTTTGGACTTTGTTTGTTCTTCTTTTTTTAAGTTCCTTTAAGCATAAAGTTAGATTTTTATTTCAGATTTTTCTTATTTTTTGAGGTAGGCCTGTATCCCCATAAACTCCCGTTAGACTGTTTTTGCTATGTTCCAAAGATTTTGATCTGTTGTGTTTCCATTTTTATTTGTCTGTATGTAATTTTCGATTTCCTCTTTGATTTCTTCATTGACACATTGGTGGTATAGTAGCATGTTGTTTAACCTCCATGTGTTTGTATGATTCCAGTTTTTTTTTTCTTGTAATTGATTTCTTATTTCATACTGGTATAGTTGGAAAATATTTCAATCTTAATTTTTTTAAACTTGCTTTGTGGCCTACTGTGTGATCTATTCTGGAGAATATTGTAGATTCACTTGAAAAGAATGTGTCTGGTTTTTTTGGATGGAATGTTCTGTATATATTTGTTAAGTCCTTCTGATATAATGTGTCTTTAAAGTTGTTGTTTTCATATTGATTTCCTGCCTGGATGATCTACCCATTTATGTGAGTGGGAAGTTAAAGTCTACATTATTATCATATTACTATGAATTTCTCTTTTATGTTTGTTTATATTTGCTTTATATATTTAGGTGCTTCTATGTTGGGCACATAGATATTTATAATTATTATGTCCTCTTATTGGATTGATCCCTTTATCATTATGTAATGACCGTTATGTAATGGCTTCTTATTATAGTCTTTAAGTCTTTTTTGTCTGATATAAGTATTATTAGTCTGACTCCCCTCCTCTCCACTTCTATTTACATGGAATATCTTTTTTCATCCCTTAACTTTCAGTATGTATGTGTTTTTAGTTCTGAAATGAGTCTCTTGTAGGAAGCATATACCTGGGTCACTTTTTAAAAATCCATTCATTCACTCTGTGTCTTTTGATTTGAGCATATAGTCTATTTACATTTAAAGCAATTGTTGAAAGGTATGTACTTATTGCCACTTTATTAATTGTTTCTGGTTGTTTTTGTAGTCATTCTCTGTTATTTTTCTTTTGCTCTTTTTGTGATTTGATGATTTTCTTTAGTGTTATGCTTGGATTCCTTTCTGTTTATTTTTTGTGTATTTATTATAGGTTTTTGGTGTGTGGTTACCATGAGGTTCATATATAACATTTTATGTACAGGGTATTTCATTTTAAATTGGTAGTTGCTTAAGTTCAAACACATTCTTAAAAACACTACATTACTCCCCTCTGCACATCTCACATATATTATATTTTACATATTTGTATTTTGTATATCCTTTAATTTTTGAGATATAATTGTTTTATTATTTTTGTCTTTTAACCTTTATATTAGTTTTATAAGTGATCTATGACCTTTACTTTATGTTTGCTTTTACCAGTGAAATTTTTTCTTTTAACAGTTTTCTTTTAGTTATACTTTTTCTTCTCTACTTAAAGAAGTCCCTTTAATATTTCTTGTAAGGGTAGTTTAGCAGTGATGAACTCTTTTAACTTTTATTTATCTGGGAAACTCTTTATCTCTCCTTCAATTCTGAGTAATAACCTTGCTGGTATAGAGTATTCTTGGTTGTAGGGTTTTCCTTTTGGCACTTTGAGTATATCATGCCACTCCCTTCTGGCTTGCAAAGTTTTTGCTGAAAAATCAGGGGGTAGACTTATGGGGTTTCTCTTGTACCTAAATATTTGCTTCTTTCCTTTATATTTAATTTTCGTTATTTTTATTATTATATATCTTGGTGTGTACCTCTTTGGGTTCATCTTGATTGGGGCTCTCTTTACTTCCTGGATCTGGATGTCTGTTTCCTTTCTCAGTTTGGAGAGTTTTCAGCTATTATTTCTTCAAATAAATTTTCTTCTCCTTTTTCTCTCTCTTCTCTTTGTGGAGCTCTTATAATGCAAATGTTATCATGCTTGATGATGTTGCAGGAGTCCCTTAACCTACCCTCGTTTTAAAAAAACCCTTTTTCTTTTTGTGATTCAGTTTGGTGGCTTTCCACTACCCTGTTTTCCAGATCACTGATCTTTTCCTCTGCTTCTTATACTGTACTGATGATTCCCTTTAGTGTATTTTTCATTTCAATCATTGTATTATTCACATCTGACACTTTTTAAAATAATTTCTATCCTTGTTGAAGTTATCACTGAGTTTAACCACTCTTTGCTTAAGTTCAGTGAGTATCTTTATGGCCCTTATTTTACACTCTTTATCCGGTAGATTGCTTGTCTCCATTTCATTTAGCATTTTTTTCTCTTGTTTTGTCTTGTTCTTTCACTTGGAACATATTTCTTTATCTTCTTATTTGGTCTGACTCTCTGTGTTTGTTTCTATGTATTAGGGAGGTCAGCTTTGTCTCGTGGTTGTGAAAGTAGTGACCATATACAGAAGGCATCTAGTGGTACCAATAGCACAATCCCCCCAGTCACCAGAATGAGGTGGTCCAGGGTTGTCCCTTATGTGGGTTCCTTACACCCTTCTTTTGTGGCAGGGACATGACTGTGGACATGCTGGTGGGCAGGACTAGCCCCCAGCCTAGCTGCAATGACTAGCTGTGACTGCTGCAGGTACACTTGTGGGCAGAATTTATAGCAGAGTTTACATGGCTGGCTGTGAGGCCTTGCTGTAGCTACTATGGGCATGGTGGTGGGTGGGGCTAGCTTTGTACTTCCCTGGGGCAGGAGTCTCTTTGGAAGAGCACCAGTCCTGGCCAGGGCCACTCACTGGATGTGGGCTAGGTGGTAGTTGCTTTGGTGGTGACCACTGGCCTCTGCTGGAGCTGCTCTCTGGGTGTGGTGGATTGGAAGCTGCTTTGGAGGGGTGCCTGAGGGGTGGGTTGGTTAGGTGTGGGGAATCTACAGGGGAATGCTGAGGTGGGGCAGGTGGTGTTAGCAAGGTATATATAGGGTGTCAGAACTGGTTCCTAAATTGTCTGGAGAGTAAGTCTGAAGGAGGGCAAGAAAACTGGTGTCTGATAGTACTTTCATCCTAGAGAAAGCTCCTGCAGATCCCCACTCTTCTGGCACATGTCCTAAAATTAACCAATAAATCTTTTTTTTTTTAAGAATTTTTTCAAACATTTATTTATTTTTGAGAGACCGAGAGAGGCAGAGCATGAGCAGGGGAGGGGGAGAGAGAGAGAGAGAGAGAGAGAGAGAGAGAGAGAGAGAGAGATAGAGAGAGATGGATGCAGAATCTGAAGCAGGCTCCAGGCTCTGAGCTGTTTGTTAGCACAGAGCCCGACGTGGGGCTCAAACTCACAAACTGCAAGACCATGACCTGAACCAAAGTCAGACACTCAACTGACTGAGCCACCCAGGCACCCCAATCAATAAATCTTCTTCACATATAACCTAAGTGGTTTCTAAACTGCTGCTTCTGTGTTGGGTCTTGGGCTCAGTTATATAGTGCACTGGCCCTTGAAGCATGGAGACTGAGTTTCCTATAGCTCTCAAGCACTCCTGGAGTTAAGTGCTGCTGATTTTCAAAGCCAGATGTTAGAAGAGGCTTGTTGTCCTAGTGTACACCCCCAGGGCCAGGAGGCCTGTTATGGGGCTTAATCTTCTTGTTCCTCCACCCATGTGATACCCCTCCTGCTTGTGGGGTTGCCTCACTGAGGGTTTTGTTCTCTACTGTGTTTCTCTCCATTTTAACCTCTTGATGTGGTCTTCTCTTTGTCTTTGGCTGTGAAATATCTGTTCTGACAGTCTTCACGTTGTCTTTACAGTGAGTTGCATTACATGCAGTTGTGCTCTGCTGTATCTGTGGGGGGAGGTGAGGTCAGGATCCTCCTACTCTGCCATCTTCTCTTAACTTTCTCTGTTATTTCTATTTTTAGCAATCAATAGCTTTTAAAGAAATTTAAAAATGTATGTATGAATAATTTTTAAAAATATTTTATATATTTCCAATATATTTACCCTTTATTCTGTTTCTTTTTTTTTAAAGAAGTATAGTTAATGCACAATGTTATGTTAGTTTCAGGTATACAGCATAGTGATTTAACAAGTCTTTACATTATGCTATGCTTGCCGCAAGTATAGCTCCCATCTGTCACCATACAATGCTATTATAATACCTTCCTATGACTTTGGTCTCTGTGACTTATTCATTTCACAACTGGAAGCCTGTATCCCCTACTCCCCTACTCCTATTTTGCCCTTTCCCAATCCCCCTACCTTCTGGCAGTCACTAGTTTGTTCTCTGTGTTTATGGGTCTATTTCTGCTTTTTATTTATTTTTCTTTTGTTTTGTTTTTTAGATTCCATATATAAGTGAAATCATATGGTGTTAGTCTCTCTTTGTCTTATTTCACTTGCATTAATACCCTCTAGGTTCATCTATGATGTTGTAAATGGCAAGATCTCATTCCTTTTTTATGGCTGAAAAAATATATATACACACATATACATACATGTATGTATGTATCTATCCATATATATATCAGAAAGATATACACATATCTTTTTGAATTAGTGTTTTCATTTTCTTTGGGTAAATACCCTGTAGTGGAATTACTGGGTCATATAGTATTTCTACTTTAAATTTTCTCAGGAAACTCTATACTGTTTTTCATGTAGCTCCACCAATTTACATTCCCACCAACAGTGCAAGGGTCCCCTTTCTCCACATCCTCACATACACTTGCCATTTCTTGTCTTTTTGATAGTAATTCTAACAGATATGAGGTGATATCTCATTATTATTTTGATTTGTATTTCCCAATGATTAGTATTCCAGTCTGCTTTCTGACTCTATTTCCCAAAGAATTACTTTGTGCCACCTCAACAATCTAATGGGATCCAGAACCTGGACCTCTATATAAAGTTCCTCCATTAAATCTCTCTCTCTGTCAGCAGTCATTGAAACCGATGAGATTTCTGTTGAGAAATTATTTATTTGTTCTTTTAGGGAGAAAGAAGATATTGAATATGAAACTTCCAATGCTACATTGCTGCTACATTTGATTTTCCAGCTCTTTGGGCAGGCTTATCTACTGGCTTTTAAAAATATAACTATTATATGAAAGAAAGCATTGACACTAATAGGAAACTACTTCTAAAGAGGAAATGATAAAAGGAAAGAGGAAGCTGATGGCACTAAAAGAGTACTGTCAGCAGTTTCAAGTGAGACTAGTATAATTAATGTCTTAAGCTTTGAGGTCACAAAGAATCCAAGAGAGAAAATCCCTTATCCATTCTTGTTCCTCTTCCCCAGCAGGACAAAAAATAATTTGGGAGCATTACTTCATAGTTTAGCATTACTTCATAGTGGGTTAGGTTAGAAGTTGCGAACAGGGATCTCAGTTATCATTTACTGTAAGTGTGTTAAGAAAAAAAGTTCCAAACAGCATTGTTACCTCCAAAACTGGGAGAAATTCTAGGTTAAGTAAACTCTATTTCAGGGCATTACTCTAGCCACAGATTGAAGAATAAAACTATAAGTAAAAAAATTCCAGTATTTTCCTTTATGGAGAGGATGATAAGTAATTACCTGAATCACAAAGATCTTTCTATGAGGAAAAGCCTTTTTTGATGTACTCTTGTTAAAGTAAAAATAAAAATGACTAGTATCCTTCTCTTTTATAAAATAATATATATTAACTGACAAGACCAATAAGCAACCAAAGCAAAACAAAACAGATGAATCACAAAACACATTTAGATTGGACCCAAAATAAGACTTCATGTCATCTGCATAACAGTTTAGCTAGCTAAAAACTTAACACTGACATTTTGCTAAAATGCAAAGCTCCTGGGGTTAGAAGCATGGCTATTCATCTTGGAATCCTTAGGGTATTACACAATGTTTAGAATATAATATGTTTTTAAATGCATGTTTGAATAAACAAATAGATGAATAAACTGGACACAAAGAAAAATCTAGAACTGACTATTATAAGATAGTATGATGCCATAGGAACTGTGAAGCGGGAAAACTCTGATAGTCATCATGGCCAAGTGAGTGCCTGATAATTTTGATGTTGGCAAGGCCCAGTGTTCATTGTTCTCTGGCAGTTGCTACCAACCCCAGTCACCAGTGGGACAAAGATTATATGATCTAGCCCTAACTTGCACTTCCAGCTCTATCTGTTAGGATCCCCCACATGAACTCTCTCATTTGGATAAACTGTTCTAGTCATTTTTCTCTGAACTTCTCAAACTGTCTTGCTTCTCTATGCCTCTGTTCACACTGAACAAGAAATGTATTCCTTTGCATACATGCTTACAAAATCCTACCTATTCTTCAAGAGGACCCCGCCCCCAACCCCCATCGTCCTCATTCTAAGACTGCCTTAGACCACCAATTATCTCTTTGACCACATAACACTGATTATACACTCCTTTGCATTGTAGTTATTTTAGAGAGCAAAGAGTCCATCTTATACATCATCTTTTTCCCTTAATGAAACATTGAAGTTTGGCAAATTGGCTGATGATTAATTCAGCATTATGTACTAATCTATTAATTTTATTATTTACCATGCAGGCATCATAAGAGTGCAATGGTAATTTAAATGTTAACAAGTTTACAGTTTATAAGGGAGACAGGATTTATAAAATATCTGCAAAACAATGTAAAATGTAAAAAAATACATAATTATGGGATTGATAATGTTGATAACATATTTCCATGTTAGGTGATAATAGTAAAAATTAAGAAGGTGAATTCTACCGGGTTTTGAAGAAAGGATAGAATTAAGGCAGGGAGCAGGGCATTTCAGAGAAAAGATAAATTATAAAATAAGTGGGGGCCTGGGATAGGGAAGCATGGATTTTTTGGGGGGAACAGAGAGTATTTCAATTGGGTTTAGGTCTTGGTATTTTTGGAAATAAAGGTAGAAACAAATTAAGACTTTTTGGTAGTCAAGGGCATTTGAAAGAAGAGTTACTTGATCAGAGCTGTACTTCCAGATTAGACTAGCATGAATGGGACTGTGCTTTGGAAAAAAGGTGAGACTGAAGGATGAGTAGATTGCCTTAGTCTATGTAGAAGTAATGAGATCAGGGTAGTGGCAGTGGGAATGAAAAGGAGAGGACAGTTTTAAATATAAGACTTAGATCTGATCAGCTGAATGGGGTCTGATTGTGAAGTTGCAAGGGTGACATCAGAATCAAATAGAGTAAAGAGGCTTTGATCCTGGGTGGCTGGGTAGTTGAGTATGTTATAAAATAAACTGCTGAATACAGAAGGGAATAAATTTGGAAATAAAGGTCTTAAATTTAGTCATTGACATAGTTAGCGTGAGGTGTTTTATAGGGAAATTTAGGTGGAGATGTCTCCCGTAACAGTTGGAAATGCTGACTCTAAATATAGCAGAGCTGGAGGGCTGGAGATAGCCGGGAGCCGTATTTCCAGAAGTCATAGTTGAAGCCATGATATTGATTGAGAATGTTACAGGAGTATAAGCAAGAATAGGCAAGAACTCCAAAGGTTTATCCTTGGGGTAAGCCTACATTTAGGAGACAGGGGCAGAAAAAGGAGCCTGATTAGGTGGGCAGAGAAGATTGGGTTGTAGATACAGAAGGCATACAGAAAGAGTGTTGTGTCCTAAATGCCAACAGAGGATGAGACTTTCAAGAAAGGACGATCTGTTGTGTTAAATGTTGCAGAGTTGTAGAGGTGAAAGAGGATTTTGTTTGTTACTATATGATGAGATAGTGACCTGTAACAGCCTGGTTTCCCACTGGACTATAGTGTAGTAAGGTAATAGAGGGCAAAACTAGATTACCAGGAGTTAGAAGTGAGTAGGAAATGAGGAAAGTGGAGGTTGTAAGTATTTGAAAGAGTTTGATGCTGAGGGGAAGGAGAGGCATACAAACAACATCTCAGGAAAAAAGGAAGATTTCCTCTACCTTTGTTGTTGTGGTGGTGGTGGTTTCTTTTGAGAATAAAGAGCCTATTGACAGGCTTAATTGAAGGTGAAGATGCAAGAGAGAAGACTCAGTTGAACAGAATTCTTTTCAAGAGGTTGCCTCATAGAGAATATGTCTATGGCTATCCATCACCAAAACAATACAAACAACTATGATAGCAAGTCTTTCAGTATTAAATAGAACATATAATAGTAGTATCTGAACATCTTATTTGTAAAAAGGCAAATTGGAAGCTGAAATTACTCATCTCGTAAGATTACAAAAAGGATTGCTGAATTGTTTTAGGTGTTAATTTCTCAAGTGTTTTTTAAATTTTTTTTTCAACGTTTATTTTTATTTTGGGGACAGAGAGAGATAGAGCATGAACGGGGGAGGGGCAGAGAGAGAGGGAGACACAGAATCAGAAACAGGCTCCAGGCTCTGAGCCATCAGCCCAGAGCCTGACGCGGGGCTCGAACTCACGGACCGCGAGATCGTGACCTGGCTGAAGTCGGACGCTTAACCGACTGCGCCACCCAGGCGCCCCTCAAGTGTTTTTTTATGGGTAACTAAATGCTCAACAATGTAAACAACTAAAGACTATAACATTCCAAACTACTTCTGATTATCACCAGAAATTAAGATAAAACAAATCTTTATTAAAGAAAAAAAAAGGATATTTACATTTCTGGTTTAATATTATTTACTCTACCAAAAAGGAACCTAAATCACTCTTCTGATCTGTTCAATATAAGATTCTTGGGGCCCTGAATATGGCTAGCTAGTTGTTTTGTGCCTGATGGGACAGCCCCATTGGAAAAGTCATGTGACCCACCTGAGTGGACTGGAATGTGGTAAGGAGATGACTTGTCACTCTAAGAAGTTCTGACTGCATATCATCCTAAAGAAAATTAATGATGCACCTGAAGGCTGAATTTTACTGCAGAAGGTCTTGTATGAGATAAAAATCCTCAAGTTCCACAACAGTTTTTAGAATACCACCTACTTAGAATACCCTGTGATCTTGGGGCATCTGGGTGGCTCAGTTGGTTAAACATCTGACTTCGGCTCAGGTGATGATCTCACAGTTCAAGCCCCATATTGCGCTCTGTGCTGACAGCTTGGAGCCTGGAGCCTGCCTCAGATTCTGTCTGTCTGTCTGTCTGTCTCTCTCTCTGCCCCCCCCCCCACTCATGCTATCTCTCAAAAATAAACACAAAAAAATTACAAAAAGAAAAGACACTCTGTGATCTTAGTATACTTACTACTGGAAGTAGTGAGGGGATTAACAACACTATAAGGCAGAGGTATTTGACAGGACTAAGAAAACTCTTGGGTTCCTTAGCATGAAAGTAGGAGCTATTTTCAGATATTTGAATCCTGCAGAGCTGCAGAGGGACTTTCTCCAGTATTGATCTGAGTTCTGACCAGCACTTGCATTTGAGGAATTATTTAGGATTGGAAAATAATCATTTAAAAGTAGATGGAAAAGTGCTCAGTTTTCACACAGGGCCAGGAATAGTCTGTTCCCACTAGCTAGACTTGAAAATGTCATGAATCACAGGAGAATACCCAAAGATTCTTGCTTCCATAGTGAGAAATAATTAGCCCTACAATAATGTGTAAATTTGTCCTGTTTTACAAATTTTAAAAGCAAGACCTAAAATGATCAAACTGTTCCTAAATAATTTAACTGTGTCCTAGAAGAAAGGTTAAGAGTATTTAAAAAATACCAAAATATTCAGCATACAGTGAAATAAAATTCATGTCTGGCAATACATCAAATATTACCAAGCATGAGAATAATTGGGAATATGACTCATAATGAGAAGGAAAATAAAATGAATTCACAACTGGAACAGTTGTTCAAGTTAGTAGATAGTTATTTAAACAGTTATTGTAACTGTATTGTATATGTTCAATAAGAAGTGAGAACACAAAAGTCATAAAAAAAAGTCCCAGATCAACTTTTAGAGATGAAAATTACAATGTCTGAGATAACAAATATACTGGATGGGATTAATGGCAGATTAGACATTGAAGAAAAAATAATGAACTTGAAGACATAGCAATAGAAACAATTCAAAATGAAACTCATAGTCAAAAGGAATAAAAAAATAAATGGAGCATCAATGAGCTGTAAGACAATTTCAAGCAGTGTAATATAGATGTAATAGGAGTTCCTGAAAAAATGAAATACAGAAAAGTATTTGAAGAGGGAATGGTTGAGAGTTTTCCAAATTTAGTGAAAATTATAAACACACAGATCCAAGAAGCACAATGAGACTCAAACGCAAGCAATTTGAAGACAACTACACCAAGGCACATCATTATCAAATTGCTAAATAAAATTGATGAAGAGAAAATGTTATACACAATAAAAGAAGGGTAGACGTGTTATGTATGGAAGAAAAAAGGTAATGATCATAGCAGATCTTCATCAGAAACAATGGAATTGAGGAGACACTGACTCAAAATTTTAAAGATGACAAAATGAAAATTGTCATCTAGAAGTATGTGCCTAGTAAACATACCTTTGAGAAACAAAGGTGAAATAAAGATTTTTAGACATGCAAAAGCCTAAAGAATTCATCTTTAGCAGAGATACCTAACAAGAAATGTTAAAAGAACTTTTTCATACAGAAGGAGAAAGATAGAAAATGGAAATATCAATCTATACTAAGAAATGAAGAACGTTGGACTTGGTAACTACATAGGTAAAATACAAGATATTTTCTTAAATATTTTAAAAGAAAATTAAATATTAAAATGATAATGATGATGTAGTGTGTGAAGTTTATAACATATTGTGGTCACCAGAATGATAACAATGGCCCCCAAGATTCCAATTCTAATCTCCAGCATCATTGAATATGATAATATTGTTGTCTTCTACATGTTATGCTACATTATGTTTTATAGCACAGTTGACCTTGAGATAGAAAGATTATCCAGCTGGATCTAACTAATCCTACAAGTCATTTAAAGAACAGAGACTTTTCTGTATCTGGTAGCAGAAGGGGAGGGCAGAGAGAAAAAAGCAAAGGAGAATTTGATATATTGGTCCTGGCTTTGTAAATGGAGGGGTCCATGTACAAAGATTGGAGAGTGACCACACATAGCTGAGAGTGACCCCTTGTCAACAATCGACAGGGAAATGGGGACCTCAAAGTTAACACCACAAGGAATTAAATTTTGTTAGTAATAGGAAAGAGTTTAGAAGAAGACCCCATGTTCCAGATGAAAAGAGAGTGGGCTGAGATCTGGATTTCAGCCTGTGAGACCCCAAGCAGAAAACCCAGCCAGGTCATTTCAGACTTCTGACTTACAGAATTGTGAGATAATAAATGGCCTTGTGTTAAGCTTCTAAGTTTATTGTAATTTGTTATGCAGAAAACCAATTAGAAAACTAATACACATTTGTAGAACAAAATGTATGACAAAAATAACAGAGACTAGAAGGGATAAATGAAAGTACATTGTTGAAACAAATGTTATAACTAATATTTTCAATGAAGGAGATAAGATATCATAAAAATATTCACTTAATTCAGAAAAAGGCAGAAAATAAAAAAGGAACCAAGATTATATGGGACAAATAGAAAAACACCAGCAAGATGATAGGTCTAGATCTAACCATATCAATAGTTACATTAATTGTAAATGGACTAAACACCTCAATTAAATGGTAGAAATTCTCATATTGGATAAGAAGGAAGATCCAACTGTATGCTAGCTACAAGAAATGCATTTTTATTTTATTTGAGTGACAGAGAGAGAGAGAGAGAGAGAGAGAGAGAGAGAGAGAGATAGCATGAGTGAGGTGGGGAGAGAGGCAGAGGGGAAGGGAGAGAGAATCCCAAGCAAGCTCCATGCTCAGCATGGAGCCCAGCACAGCGCTCAGTCCCACGTCCCTAGGATCATGACCTGAGCCAAAATCAAGAGTTGGATGCTCAACCAAATAAGCCACCCAGGTGCACCAAGAAATTCATTTTAAATATAAGGACATGAGAAGATTAAAAGTTTGGACCAAGATACATTATGTTAGCATTAGTCAAAAGAAAGATGGAGTGGCTATATTAATAACAGACAAAATAGATTTCAGAGCAAAGCTTATTACTTGGGATTAAGAAGTTTATCTCATAATAATGAATGTGTCATTTTATCAGGAGGAAATAACATTCCTAAATGTTCATGTTCTGAATAACAGAGCTCCTAACTACATGAAACAAAAACTGATAAAACTGTGAGAAGAAATAGACAAATCCACAATTTATGGTAAGATATTTCAATATAATTCTTTCAATAGTTGATAGAACAAGTCAACAGCAAACCAGTTAAGATATATGACTTGAATAAAACAATCAGCCTGACCTAAAATAATTCACTTAACAATAGCAGCTTATTTTCAAATGCAGACATTTATTTTCAAGTGTCTATAGAACATCAACAGACATCATATTCTGGGCCATAAAATAAGTCTAAATAATTTTAAAAGGATAGAAGTCATACAAAGTATGTTCTCTGGCTACAGTGGAATTAAATCAATAACAGAAGGATCTCTGGAAAGACACCAAATATTTGGAAACCAAACAGCATATTTCTAAATTACTCATGGGTCAAAGAAGAAATTAAAAGGGAAATCAGAAAGTACTGTGAACTAGATGAAAATGAAAGTACTGTGAACATATTAAAATCTGTGGAATGATACTAAATCAGTAATTATAAGGAAATTTATAGCACTAACCAAAGGAAAAAAAACATTCAGTTTGGAAAAAAAAACCCACAAAAACTGTCTTTATTCATAGACAGCATGTTCTTTCATGCAGCGAATCCAATGGAATCTAAAGATATTACTAGATCTAATAAATGAGTTATCAGGGTTGCTGGATACAGCATCAACATACACATATCAATTGTATTAGTATATACCAGCAATGAACAGTCAGAAATTGAAAAAGATAACATTTAAAATAGCATCAAAAATATGAAAATATTTGGAGTTATATTTGACAAAAGAAGAACAAGTCCCATATACTAAAATCTACAGAACATTGTTGAAAAAATTCAATAATAGAGAGATACACACTGTTCATAGGTCAGGAGAATCAATGCTGCTGTGATGCCAGTTCTAAACAAAATGAAGATTTAACACAATCGCAATAAAAATTCCCATAGGATTTAGTAAATTGTAAGATTATTTTAAAATTCAAAATAAAAAGTCAAAAGACCTAAAATAACCAAAACAACTTAAAAAGATAAAAGTTGGAGGACTAACACGATTTGATTTCAAGTCTTATAAAATACAATAATCAAGAAAGTGTGTTAATGGTATAAAGATGGACAAATGGGTGAATGCAATAGACCAGAGAATCCAAAAATAGACCCACACACATGGAGAACTAAAGGTACAAAGGCATCAGTGGAGAAAGTGGGATTTTCAACCAAGGGTGATGAAACAACTCGATATTTATATGCAATATAAAGAACTTGCATATATGCCATATACAAAGCTAAATTCAAAATGGACCACAAACCTAAAAGAGTTAAAACTATAAAATATCTAGAAGAAAACACAAGAGAAAAACTTTTTGACCTTAGGTTAGGCAAAGGCTTTATAGATATAGCACCAAAAGTCCAATCTGTAAAAGAAAACAATTCATAAATTGGACTTAATCAAAATTAAAAACTGCTTTTTGAGAGACATGTTAAGAGAATAGACTAGCCACAAACTGGCATAAAATATTTGCAAATCATACCTGATAACGGTTTTGTATTTAGAATATATAGGGCGCCTGCATGGCTCAGTCGGTTAAGTGTCTGACCTCAGCTTGGTTCATGATCTCATGGTTTGTGAGTTTGAACCCCACACTGAGCTCTGTGCTGACAGCTTGGAGCCTGGAGCCTGCTTCACATTCTGTGTCTCCCTGTCTCTCGGCCCCTCCCCCACTTGTGCTCTTTCTCTCAAAAATAAATAAACATTAAAAAAAATATATATATATATATATAAAGAACTCTCAAAATCCAACAATAAAAAACCCCATAAATTCCAATAAAAATGGGAAAACGATTTCAACAGACATTTTACCTAAGATTTACAGATGGCAAATAAATACATGAAAAGATGTTCAACATCTTTGTTATTTGTTATATTTGCTATTTAACAAGTACAAATTAAAATGATAAGGAGATTCCAAAATAAACCTATTAGAATGGCTAATGTTAAAATGGCTGACCATAACCAGAGTTGGTAAGGATGTGGAGGAACTAGAACTCTTATATTGCTGATGAGAATGTAAAATGATATAACTTCTTTGGAAGACATTGATAGGTTGAATAATGGTGCCTCAAAGATGTTCATATCTTGGGGCACCTGGGTGGCTCAGTTGGTTAAGTGACCAACTCTTGACTTTGGCTCAGGTCATGACCTTGTGGTTTGTGAGTTTAAGCCCCATATTGGGCTCTGTGCTGATGGGCAGAGCCTGCTTGGGAGTCTCTCTCTCTCTCTCTCTCTCTCTCTCTCTCTCTCTCTCTCTCTCAAAATAAATAAATAAACTTAAAAAAAAGGATGTTCTAATCTTTGTCCCTGGAACCTGTGAATGTGTTTCTTTTTTATGGTAAAGGGACTTTGTAGATGTGATTAAGTGAAAGCCCTTGGAGATCCAGATTATCCTGGATTATGTGGATGGGTACAATGTAATCATAAAGGTCCTTTTAAGAGGTAGGTAGGAGGTAGAGAGTCAGTAGTAGGAGACATAATCACAGAAGCAGGAAGTTAAAGGATGTTTTGAGAAAGAGGCCTTGAGCTATGGAATGCAGGCAGACTAGTGGCTAGAAAAGGAAAGCAAATGGATTTTCCCCTGATGTTTCCAGAAGAAACACAGTCTGGCCAACACATTGACTTTAGACTTACTTTTGACCTCTAGACTGTAAGAGATAAATTTGTGCTGTTTTAAGCTAGTCAGGTTTTGGTAATTTGTTACAGCAGCAATAGGAATGGCAGATTCTTAAAATGTTAAACATATATCTGCAGTATAGCCTGGTCCTTCCACCCCTAGATATTTATACAACAGAAATGAAAGCATATGCTCACCCAAAAACTTGTATATGGATGTAGCAGCTTTATGTGTAATGGCTAAAACCTGGAAACAAGTCGAGTGTAACAGGTGAATGGATAAACAAATCATGGTATATCCAGACAATGGAACATGAACAAAGGAATAAAAAAGAATAAACGTTTAATAATTACACCAACATGGATGACTCCCAGAATAATTATGCTGAATAGAGAAGCCAGAAAAAGAATGTACTGTAGGATTCCATTTTTGAAAATTCTAGAAAATGCAAATTCGTCTACACTGACAGATCAGTATTTGTTTGGAATGGTAAGGAGAGAGAGAACAGGGAGGAGTGAAAAGGAAGGATTATAAAAGGTCATGAAGAAACTTTTGGGGGTGATGGATATGTTTGTTATGTTGATTGTGGTGATGGTTTCATTACATCTTTTATTCATTTACATCATCAAACCTTATCAAATTGTATACTGTAAACATGTGCTGTTTGTTATATGGGAATTACACCTGAAGCAACAACAGGAGCAGCAAAAAAGAGTGTTGTGAAGATTCAGTGAGATGCTATGCATGTAATGCTGTAACTCCTGGTACGTAGTAAGAACTCCAAAAATTCTAATTTTTTAATGTTTATTTTTAAGAGAAAGAGTGCAATCAGGGGAAGGGCAGAGAGAGGGAGACACAGAATCTGAAGCAGGCTCCAGGCTCTGAGCTATCAGCACAGAGCCCGAGGTGGCACTCGAACTCATGAACTGTGAGATCACAACCTGAGCTGAAGTTGGACGCTTAACCAACTGAGTCACCCAGGTGCCCCCCAAATTTTAGCTATTATTATTATTTAGTTTAGAGGAGGGAGTGTTAGAACAATAATTGTGAATTACTAAGTATCTTCTGAAAGAAATGCTGTTACATTTTTTCACAGTAGACACTGGATAAGAAAATAAGGAACAGATTTATTAAATATATCACTTAAATATAGTGCATAAAGGTATGATGCAATCAGGGTGTAGCTTGATAGTGTCTTTCTATTTTAGAATAAGAGGTATGAAAGTCTTTCTTGTTCTTGGTATGTCAAGTTTGCTTCCTGAGTGGCCAGGATTCTATCATATTGTTTTTGGACATAGTAGCTGCTTAACAAATATTTGTCAGATTGAACTGAATTAATAATAATTTCATTTCCCTAATTCAGGGATCTGAAATTCATGGTCAAGTATACTTTGTAAGCTAATTAACCTCAACTCAACTTTGGAGATTCCTTGCCTCAAGACACTTAGTCTTTCTTCTCTGATGCAAAAGACTTCGGTAATGATAGACAGGAAGCAGTGACTTATGAGAACATGCCTGGGGAACTCCAGAAAGTATAGGGGGAAGTGTCTAGGAGAGGTGAGATTGGGTTGGGCTGGGGTTGGCAGGGTGCTTCTATTTCCCACGGTTTTCACACATTCTTTTATGAGTGTAGTAGACTCTTCATTAAACAATCTACACTTGTGTTTTCTTTTTAGTTCTTATTCTTACTGGATTAGGAGCTAAGTACTAAGAAAGAAAATTCTTTCTTCCACACTGTGCCTACCCCTGAAGTTAGTCTTTCTTTAAACATGGCACTGAGTAACTTCATGCTGGTTGCATGGAAAGGTTTAAAAGCCACAGATGATTCCTTACACAGCTAGTTTTACAGAACATTATTGCCTTGAGAGTAAGCAAATTCCAAAGTATAATTGTTTGAAACTGGTCAAGTCCATTGTCTAAGTGAGGATAGGACTGTACGTCTTTAGTGTTCTTTCTTATACTGACAACAGCTGCCTGTGGTGTAGATTTTAATTACTAAAGAAATTTTCCCATTATAAAGGCAGTATAAGAATAGGAGACATTTCATATATAGCTAACATATGAAATATGCTAATTCCCATTAATAATCAGGGAAATGAAAGTCAAAATCAGGATGAGATACAATGATGTTGGCCAATTTTAATCTGATAATATCAAATGAATGAGGGTACAGGGCAACAAGAACTTTTGTACCCTCTGGGTGGGAGTGTATGTAAAGTAATGCAACCACTTTGAAGACACTGTGGTATTGCCAAGTAAAATTGAATTTGTATGTACTCTATGACTTGACAATTTTACTTCTAGTTTTACAACCTAAGGAAACTCTTCCTGCATGTGTGTAACCAGACCTAACAACAAGTAACAAAACTCCCAAAACAACCCAGATATTCATTGCAAGTAAAACAGAGAAATGAATTGAAGTGTATTCATATAATGGAGTACTATAGAGCAGTGAAAGTGAATGAACTATAGCCACATGCATCTCTAGGAGTAGATCTAGAATTGAGTGAAAGACAATAGTCATAGAAGAATAGAATACATAAGTACAGGCTGAATTCCTTTTTGGACGTGTTAGTGTGAAGTGTTTACTGAACACCCTTGTGGAAATACACACTTATGGCCAGAAATGTGAATTTGAATCCTAGGATTCAGGCAACACTTGGGTGACATTTGGTGGAGTGAAAGCTGAAGCCATTGGTGAGAATAACAAAGGAGAGATGTGAAGTGGGTGATGGTAACCACTGTGATGAACTGAATTTAGTGAGTGGAGTGATGAAATAGAAAAGAAGGTTAGAAATGTAGAAAAAAGAGAATATAGGATCAGAAGTTAAGGGGAGAGTCAGGACTAGACACATTATTTTCAGGGCTCTGTGTAAAATGAAAATATGAGACCCCTGTTAACAAATTATTAAGAATTTCAAAATGAAGATGGAAAAACCCTAAACTGAGCTGGGTCTTTCTAAGTGTATGACCTGATGTGACTGCAGATACTGCACACCTATTGGGTGACTCTGGAAAGAGTTTTGGGGACGAGCCATCAATAGGGTCAAATACCTCAGGGAGACTGGGAAAGAGAAATGAGAAAAAAATGTAAGTCCTTTTTGCCCTTTTGATTGTGAAAGGACTACTCATTAAAGAGTATTTGGAAAAGCATAAAAATATATTAAAAATGTCCTTAATTTGATTTCCTTACAAGTAATATTTTAGTGTTTTCTTTTCCCTACTCACTTTCTAAGCGGACACATGCATTATATGACTAGTTGGTCACTGATGACCCTGAAGGGCTGACCATGTTGGTCAGATACACGTAAGTGAGGAGTAAATGAAGTTGAAGTGGAAGCATAAAGCATAAACACTTTTCCAAGAAGCTTGGTGGTTGTAAAAGAATACAGAAAGGTGATACCTCATGAAGGTAGGAAGTTTGGAAAAGCCTTGTATGAGTGTGGGAGACCTGAGGAAGACTGCCAGAGAGGAAGATATGGGCATGATGATGGATAAGAAGACCCTCTTGGAGGAGTTGGGGAAGAAATGGACATGTAGTTAGCAGGAATGTCCATCTTTGAAAAAGGAGTAAAGGGGAGAATGGATTACACATGCTGAAAATTGAAGAACAGAGAAGGAAAACTGATTAAATTCACATCATGTAGAACAGTATTAAGAAAAGAGAAGATAAAGAGGAGAGTAGATTTTGAGGTTAGTGATAACAGTTTGATAAGGCAAAAGTGATAAAGTCTCATTCAGTACTGAACTCTAAAATTGTGAACATCAGTGAAGGCCCCACTGAGGCCAGATGGTATGATTTTGGAATGAAAACAAGTGACCCGAGTCAAGATTTTCTTCAAGTAGTATTCAGTAGCCTGATACATGAGCATTGAGAGTGAATGACAGAATTTGAGGAAGGATGACACAAGGGGTTCTGGTTGTGTTCATGGGAATAATACTAAAGTTTTTCATTATGAGAACCTGGAGTGGTAAGGAGGTGAGTAAAGGAGGAAATAGAAGAATGAACATGCTGAAAGCAGGATGAGGTGACTGAACAGCCATTTCAGTAGATGTGAAAGGGGAGGAAGGATAGGTTGTGGGCAAAGAAAGGAAACTGAGATTTAAAAATCTTTCAAGGGAGCAATTCTGCAGAATAACAGATCTAGGGTAAGTGTGAGTGCTTCAGAAGAGGTGCAGAGATGGTATCAGAATGTTGAGGCTGGAGTGTGGTGAGGGCCATCCCATATGGATACTGAGATTAACAAGACATTGCCATGAATGAGTCGGGAGAAGATGTAAGCCAAAGGCTAAGCTATCAAGAACAATACTGAGGGGTTCACAGGTTGCTAGAAAACAGCAACACAGAGGGAGCTGGGAGCCAGGGAAAAGTGTTTCAAAAAGCCAGGTGTTGCAGAGAGCCATGGTAGATTGATGGTACGGGAGTGGCTGAGAGGAAGTAAGAGTATGTTGCTTCCTAAATTGTGATGATTCTGAGGAATGGTAGGAGTAGATACTGCTGGAGAGTTTTGACCTGGTGTCAGGTCAAAGTCAGGGGAGAAACAATCCAAGAGAAGGCTTAAGACGTATGTGAGCTAGTTCACAATCAATTAGATTCCACAGGGCACAATGTTGAGTGTTGATTTATAAATCTGGCTGTCTCTGGGAGTCCATTTCCATCTTCAATCTCTGTCTTTACAGCACCTCAATACAGCACCATTAAATACCCTCTTTATTTAATATTCTTCAGTCTTCAGTCTCCCAAATTTTCATTGCCTACCTGTGAGCTTGATGAGTCAAGAACAGTTCTAGCAGAATCTGCCATAGAGATTGAATGGGTTGGCCAGAATAACAAAGAAAGTCAGTGTTGAATCTGGGGAAGGAAAAAACAATAACAAGGACAATGGCAATGATGATAAGGAGCTCAAATCTCAAATTGCGATGAGCATAGAGGAGTCTAGAACTCTCACACTTTGTTTCTCCCTTTAAAGTATTGGCAACAAACTGAAAATAAGGTTTTTGTAAGCATTTTATAGCATCTGTCTGCTGTCTTTGATGTTCATGGGAAACAAGTCCTTTTAATTATAGCAATTGAAAACCAGAAATAACAAAGTAAGGAGAATGAGTTTTTGAACAGTTGTTAATTTTTACCTTGGGTTTATCTTTAAGCACGTATATTATCCATCAGTGTTTGAATTACAGGCTACATCCCTCTTTATATTTGCCTTTATTATTTTACACCAGGATGTTTTTGAGCATGGCTTCATAAAAATTTTCCAGCAATGCTATGCATCCTAGGAACAAGAACTGAGAAATTAGATGCAAGACTTTAACAAGGGTTGGGAATTAGTAACGTTTTCTATTTAAAAGAAGTTTAGATTGCTGGTTTGAAAGAACTATAAAATATGAGCATTTTGAATTTATTAGGTTATAAAGTCTGTGTCACCAAATACAATGTCTTGAAATGTGGAGCCACTAAAAGAATATGTAAGTTGAAGCAAATTGTGGAAGTCACAGGTAGATATGATTTGGCATAGGTGCTGGAACAAGATAAGGTTACTTGATAGCTTTCCCAGTAAAAGAGTAAACCACGGACCTCTCCCTCTATATGCCAAATAAAAGTTAAACTTGTCAGTGCATTTCATATATATTTTTTACAGTGCTGCCAAATAGGATTTGTATAACTCTGTCAACAAAAGCAGATTTTTAATCGGTCAGTCAGCTATCAGCTTTCAAGTGATTCTTGTTGGATTATTATGGGATAGACATTGAGCTGGAAAAAGGTCTATTTCCATTCCTGGAGGAATTTATAATCTAAGAGGACAAAGCACCCAGACACACACAAATCAAAAATTGAGGAAGTTGCACTCATTAGGGACCTCTAACACATTGGTTTATTTACTCAGTGGGTTCCGAGAAACAGTCTTTCAGAGATTTCTGTTACATTTTGATTGTCTGTATTGGAGGTCTAGTTTTACTGAATTTACTTTCCCATATTATTATTATTTTTTGTTAACTTTGGACTGACCATTTTTATCTTTAAGAAATCATGAAGTCATGGATTCTCAGAGCTTCCATAGATTCTGGAGACCATGTTCTAGAGAGGATGGCACTGAATTCCACAGGTGACATGACTGGCCTGGGACCTCATAGTCCTTCCGGCCAGCACCAGAGGCAACACTCCCATAGCAATCCTCAGTAGCACTTAATATGTCACTTGGCTGTGCCTAGTGCAAGGGATAGGAGGTGTTGTGCTTCTGAGGCTGTAGAAGCAAGAGGGGAAGAAAGTGAAATTAAATCCTATTCATCACTTAACTAGAAGAGGGAAACCAGATGCTGATGGAGGAAGCACCATAAAAAAGATACTGAGAGGACTGGTAGCCCTACATCCTTTATATGATTACAGTTTTAAGGAAGGAGGTTAAATTAATGGAAATTGAGAGAGTTATCAAGATTTGGTATTGGAATAAACACCATCAGTTACATATCAATAAAAAGCTACCAAAGTGTTGCCCTTTGGTATTTATTTTCTTTTTAGATTGTTGGCTTTGAAATGTGTGTTTGGTATATTAATTACTCATATAGTTAAAAATAGAGCTCAGTTTTATGGTACTAAATAAGAAAAACAGGCTTCTTTCCATTTCAGGTAAATTATACCTGAAGTATGGTTGGTGAAATGAAAACCAAGAGGCCTGAAAGAGACACTGGGAAAAAACCATCTCTTGTTTGGTAAAACAGAAAAAGGAGACAAGGTGATTTTTACTACTCAGGCCATAAAGACATCAACTTCATCTAGTGACTTTTTTTTTCTTTTAATTTGAGAGAGGGAGAGAGGAACAGCATATGCATGCACAAATTGCTGTGTGTGTGTGGGGTGGGGGGTAGGGGCAGAGGGAGAAAGAGAGAGAATCCCAAGCAGGCTCCACTCTCAGCACAGAGCCCAGTGCAGGGCTTGAACTCACAGTCCTGGGATCATGACCTGAGCTGAAATTAAGAGTCAGACGCTCAACTAACTGAGTCATTCAGGCACCCCTCATCTTGTGGCTTCTTACCTTAATTGCAGGCATAGTACATTTACATTAGGATGCAAATAATCTCTTGAGTAATAATAGAAATATTAAAATTAGTAGCTATAATTTATTAAACACCTGCTATGCAGATTTTTGTATCGTTTGCTTTGTATGCATTATCTTGTATCTTCACACCAACTACCCTGTGAGGTAGATCTTGGCACCTTTTTTTACACACTAGTCGCTTAGACTCAGGGGCCTTCAATGTTTGGTTCAAGATCAAGTAGCTAGTGGTCGAGCTCCATGGGCTGCAAAGCCAGCTTACTTCTGCGTCTCTGTTAAATCCTAAAATGTGACGTGGTAACAGCAAGAACTACTTTCAAAGAGTTAATTATTTCAAATTCTTAACATCTGGTTCTGTAGGTAGTAAAAGAATGTGCCATCAAATATATCAGAGTCACTCTTTATGAGTTTATACAGGGAGAGGATAATATATCTTTTTTTTCAAAGCATTCCTTTCTACCAAAAATGTTTGGAGACTAAGAAAAACCCTCAAAAGATTAAATAAAAATACTTGATTATATACATGTGTAAGGTATATAAATGTAGGGTATAGGTATTTAAAAATGGATAAGAAAACAAAACAACTCTTCGAGGGTTGATTCTCTTTAAAATGTAAATATGACCTTCAAATTCTGGAGGTGGCTCTGGGTTTGCCATGCAAGGAGATGGGAACCTTCGGGCTGAAGATTACCTGCTGATACTAGAGGAGAAGTTGTGGAGAGGAAGGGTTAATTTTTAGTGAGATTCATTAATTAACCCAACAAATATTTACTAACAGCTTACTAGATGCCAGGCACTATTCCAGACTCTCAAGGTATAGTAGTGAGCATAGCAGACCAAAACCCCCACCTTTATGGAGCTTATATTAGATCAGCTAGTTAATGAATTTGCAGAGGGGGAAAAAAAAAAGCAGTGCAGGGTGAGTTAATCTATTAGGGCTAGGGGAATGGCTGTCCAGAAGAGCCCAAATATTGTGGCCAGGTAGAGACAGATAAGAAATGGAATGTCGGAGCTAGGGGCTTGGGGGGCAGGAAATGCTGATGAAGATGAGGAGGACACTGCTTCAGGGCCTTGAATCAGGAAGTAGGTGCTGGACCCTAGGGGAAGGGCCAAGGAGAAGTTTTGGAGATAGGGTGTTGGAAAGCACGGATCAGACAGGGAGAGCCGGCACTTCCAAGTATCTAAGGATGGGGAAAAAGGACACCTCAGCTCTGAGGGAGGAAATAGGGAGAATGGCGATCTTCCTAGGGAATGGCCATTGCCAAAATGCCTGAGCAACTTCTGGCTGTGTCATTCACCTGTATGGCATCTCTGCTCCTTAACTATTTGACAGGGATTGTCTTAGCGTGTCTTCAGCCAGGACATTATCTGCAGGTGGGTTTTCCTCACTGCCCAGCAGTCCACAGGGTGGGGCTAGAGAGACCCTCACATGGTCATGAGGAGGGAGTTAATGACTCACTTTCCCTCAACTGAAACCACATTGAGTCTCAGTGAAGGCTCATGTGGTTTTTTTTTTACTGGGGAGTTTAGATAGTTTTCTCAAAGTTCTGTGGGTAAGGGGAGGAAATTGGGTGCCTTGCCCATGATATATCTCCAGAATTCCCGTGTTCTCTTCCTTCCACAATGGCTCTCTGCTTAGGTTTTGGGGACAAAGAGGACTGTCCTACAGGGACAACCCTTTCTTAATGCTTCTCCCTTCTTTTATTTCCAGCATTTCTTTTCCTTTGACCCCTTTCTTGGTATTTTTGACCCACCCACACTTTTTCTGAGGACCCTTACTATTAATAACCAAATTTCTAGTCTCTCAGTCCTTTCTTGTAAATTGCAAATTTTGCAGCCTCAGGCATTACTGATTGTCAGTGCTTAACTTTATATTCTTTATATTCCTTTGAATGAGTACTCTAGTTAATATTGCTAACACAGTGTTCATGGATTCTATGGCCCTAAGTTATACTACAATGTGATCTCACACTGGCTGATGATAAATGATGTCTGCTTCAAATTGCTTCCCTCTAATTCTTAGATTCACCCCAACCCATAGGAGCAGGGAGAAGATGAGAGCTGGTTCAGATGACTCTACTACAGTAGCTTTGTAATCTGAATATACTCTGAACATCCACTGCTCCTTCTCTGGGGAGGTTCTGTTATGTACTTGAATCCATCATCTGCTAGGCATCAGGAGAAAGGATGGCTGGAAAGGAATCAATGAAAAAGATTATGTGGAGGGAAGGTCTTGGATCAGTAATTGTTCTCTTAAATCTTGTGGGTAGTTTCCATGGAAGCTAACTTTAGGCAAAGATGAAAAGAGAAGGTGACTGGGTAACCTATAAGGCCACCTTCCCTAATAAAAGTTCCGGTCACGTGTTGAAAGACATGGAGTGTGGCTGCTCTGTTCACATGCCACTGGGCTCTCTTTGGAAGGAGGCAGTTAGGAGTGGTGTAGGGAGCCATCTTTTCTTGAATACCTACTGTGTGTTCAGCATTGTCAAATGCCATCTGTTTATTATTTCATCTAATTCTTACAAGAGTCCAGTGATGGGGCATTATATGAGCTCATTTTATGGTGAGGAAATAGATGTTTAGAACCACACCCAGGTTACACAGCCAGGATGTGACAACCAGGATTTTAATGAGCCCTGAGCAACTTTGATGACAGTGGTACACCATGAGTACTCCGGGGTGTATCCTAAAGATGGAATAACACCCTGTTAGGGCTCACAATTCCTTCTAGCTCCTGGACATCTCTCCAGTCATGTGGTGATAGCTGTTACTCTAACAGTTTCCTGCTTCCTTTAAAAGTAAGGTTTTTATGCTCAAGGACAGTTAGGGGAAGTGTAGAAAAAACATTGCTTCCTTTGCTGTTTTGTTTTTCTTTTTGGTGGTTTTCTACTTTTATTTGACAATCAGTGGTTAGTCCTCATCCACATTAACTGTCTTCAGATTTTTGAAAGTAGTGACACACACGTAACTAACCAACAAATAGACCTTTTTGGTGAATCTTCATCCTCATTACATTTTCTGGGCAGCCGCACACAGATATGTGTGGAATATTCCTTATTCCTTCAGCCCAGACAGCTTTGTGAAGCCTGGTCTCAGTGTGCACATCTGAAGTTCCCATCTCCTCCATGGCAAATTCCCAGATCTCTTTGAGTGTCCATGGGCCACACTTCTTGAAACCCACTCCATGGATTAATTTGTGAATGTTGATGGTGTGCTCTCTGGTCACTGCCTTGTTGATGGCAGAATGACCTTCCTTATTCTCATTACTCTTTGTGGGAGCCATTCTGCCGGGCCCTTGTTGGAAACGATCTTAACACAGAGGTTAGAATTTGGTAGAATTGTATAGTAAACTTTCTCTCCTGCTACTCACCTCAGACCAGCCCTCTTTCTCCTGTTATGAAGGATTTTAAACCTTAAAATACTTTTAGCAAGACAATTAACAAAAAGACCCTAGAAAAAACAAGAGCATAATAGATAATAAAGAAAGCATGACAAAGGGGAGGGGATAGGTCAATAAATCATTGAGAGACTTGGTTATTTAAAACAAAATGCATTTGAAATCTAACCTCACAGTGTACACACAAAAAATAATAAGAAATACCTTGAAAAATTAAATGCGAAAATTTTAAACTATAAAAAGATAGTAAAAGTGTCAGTAAATTTCTACTTGCATTTTAGCTGAGAAAAGTCTTTCTAAATACAAAAGCACTGAAAAAATTGCAAAGGAAAATTATTTAGACTTCACTGTATACTTAAGTTTAAGATATAAACGATCAGAAAGGCAATTAAAGGGTAAATAACACATTAGGAAAATATAAGAGACAAATATGATAGAGGAAGAGTTAAAAAGTTAAAGATACCACAGCTTTTATGACAGAAATACTAAAGCAAGGCTTTATTTCTCCTGGTATAAATATGTTTTAAGACATGGCTCATTATTTCATATTGCTGATATTTTTTGGGGGGGGCTAATTGAAACAAGCCTTCTAATTTCCAGATGTACAAATCTTATATCCATGATATCTAGGTCCCCATGGAAGTTCTTGAGTAATAAGTTAAGCAGTACAGATCTGAGAATGGGCCCTATGTCAAGTTGCTTGAAAACTAACCAGGTAGGCATGGATCCCGAACCTGGGGGCATTCGGCAGCCAGCTCTAAGTCATTCAGCTATACTGGCAGCCAGCCTACGCTTCTTCATCAGTATTCACGGAGATTATGAGAGACAGAATGCCTTATGAAATCTAGATACACAATATTTATGGAGTTCCTTGCTCTTTCACTAGTTGAATTTTCAAAAATGGAAATGAACAGTCTCAACGACTTTGTGAGTCTGTGATGCCTTCTGATGAGCCATCGGTTTCCCTTTTTAAGTTCACAAACTATATGTTTATTAATGTCTTTGATAATATTGTCTGTTTTTAAGATTATTTATTTTGAAAGAGAGAGAGAGAGAGAGAGAGAGAGAGAGAGAGAGAGAGAGAGAGAGGATAAGGGACAGAGAGAGAAGGAGAGACAATCCCAAGCAGGCTCTGTGCTGACAGCACAGAGTCCATCACGGGACTCATTCTCACCACCATGAGATCATGACCTGAGCTGAAACCAAGTCGGACCCTTAACTGACTGAGCCACCAAGGCACCCTGATAATTTCATTATTTATATAGAGTTTGTGGCTTTTAACTTCATTCTTTTTTTGAAAATGAGAACTGTAATTTGCTTTTCTTCAGTTGTCTGGCACAGCTCCCTCCCTGAATTTCCTTAAAAATTCTTGAGGTTCTTTCTCTTCCCATTTTTTCAAAATTAGAAAAAAAAAAAAAAGGGAAGCATAGGTGAATTACCAGTAAGTTCAAAGAACATTTTTTTAAGCTTGCATGTTTCTGATTGAGTTACTATTTCCAGTGCTTGCTTCGACAGCACATATACTGAATTACTATTTCCAAAGGAGTGAGTTAGTATGTATGTATGTTAGTGTGTGGGGAAGAGTTTTGGGGAGGAAGGAAGGGAAGAGAGAGAGACCAATGGCTTTCCTCTTGTCTCCTTTGGGCATCTGGGGTCCAGGAGAATGTTAGGGGAACAAAGCCCCATGAAAGGATCATTTGGAATTAGAATGTTACTGTGTTGAGTTTACTCGTCACTTTTTCTTTCTCTGATTTTTATTGGGTTGAGTATAGATTTTTAATTTGGGAATCTTAAAGGAGGGAAAAGAATCTGCTGACTTCATCGAATTCTTTTCTATACTGCAAATCCTAGAGCATGTTGACTTCAAAACAAATTCAAACAGAAACAAGTTAAGCTAAATAAACAGACAAACCAAAAGTCCCCCAAAAAACAAATGGCTATTTTAGGCCACAAGGAGGATAAATAAAAGCTTGAATGCCTAAAACCTTCATTTTTGACAAAAATCATTACAACCGAGGATGCCGCTGCCAAAATTTCAGAATGCCATAGTGCCCAGGAACTAACAATTTGGCTTTTTCCCAAGTTAAAAATTTCCTCTTTAAGTAAGATACAAATGAAAAAGACCACATTGTTTATATTTTTTGAAAATGCCACCACATTCTTTTTTTTTTTTTTTAAATTGCAGCTAAATGCTATTTCATAAGCTTGACGTTATAAGGATTCTTCCTAAATTAAGCCCTGGGGTTTGCTATTTCAGGCTTCCTGCTCAGTGAGCCCCATGGCTTGTGACATTACTTCTGCTCTGTTTACCAATAGTGTGAGTCAGGGTTTGTGGTTGTGACAGAGTCAGCTCCACAGCGGTTTTATCTTCTCCAACTTTAGGGAAGATAGCAATAGACTGGAAGGAAACTTGGAAGATCCAGTGGCCCTGAAACATCATCTCTGCATGGTAACCTCTGTTCTAATGGAGCTTAGAAACTATAGGCTGGATGGTCATGAAGTATTTCTTTTATAAAATGGCACACAGTCATTACTTCACAGCTGAACTTTGGTATTGCCTGTTAACTCCTTTGCCTACAGTCTTCAACCCATTCAGCATATTGTCATCAGATGCATCTTTCCAAATCATGGTTCTGATTATCCAGATGGAGACATCCCTCAACTCTTAACCCAATTATATTTGCTTCCTGTATGGAAAAGTGATGAAAAAAATCACATGTCCACTTAATAATCATTGAAAATTTCTTGATTGGGACAAGTTGATAAATATTATTTGCTGGTAAATAAAGCAGTTGCCTTCACAATAAGTCTTGGGATGAGGGATATCCAAACAAGTAACCAACTCACAAAGTAATTTCAAATTTCATTGAATTGACATTTGCTGAATTATTTCAATTTATGTCCTGAATTTTGACAGAGAAAGCATTTTCAGTATAATCCACAATATGTGGACTCATAAGCAAAGCAAGAATATATGTACCACTAATGCTAAGTAAACTTGTATATTTTTTATTTAATTTAATTTATTTATTTTGAAAGATAGAGTACGTGGGGTGGGAGGGGCTGAGAGAGAGGAAGAGAGGGGGAATCCCAAGGAGGTTCTGCACTGGAGCTGGATGGCGGGGCTCAGACTCACAAACCATGAGATCATGACCCGAGCTGAAATCAAGAGTCAGATGCTTAACCGACTGAGTCATCAGATGCCCCTAAACTTGTATTGTCTTAAACATTCCATAATGTTATCCTGAAAGGGAGAACTATTTCTTTAAGAAATTCTTATAAAATCTATTCAGTTGTGATGTAGAGAGCTAGTGCTCACCATATGTTATGTTTCCTTTCCTAGTCTCCTTTGCCATTAAGTTGGGGACATGTGAATAATTCTGGCCAGTGGACAATAGTTAGAAGAGACATGTTTCTCTTGGGTGAAAGCACACTGGGAGGCCACACAGTCTAGATGGTACAGGCACAGGATGGTAGAACCTCTCTCAGCCTCCTGGGTGCAGGAGAGCATTCCGCAGACCAGTGCTGGGCAGGGAACTTGGGCAAGAAATAAACTTTGCATGATTTAAGGATTAACTAGTTACCCCATACAACCGAGCCTCTTCTAACTAATACAGAGGTGAAACAGTAAGTACTGAGTGTTAGGTACTCCTGCAACTGTATTGAAACAAATAAAATATGAATTCCTTTCTCCTTCTCCAATGGTTTTCTGTGCCCTGGAGAATACCTGGCTTTTTGTTGATAGCCAGTTGAGATGTCCTGCTATTTCATCTGGAAGTCCTGGTCCTGAGTGTCTTCTGAACTGAGACTGAAGATGACCAAGCCCTTCAACACTGTGCCTTTCCTGATTGGCAGAGGCTGGCTGATGCTGGTCTAAAGAGCAGAATGGGTACTAGGCTCCTGCTCCTCCTCTGTCTGCCCTATCTTGTTATGAAAAAGCTGCCAGCTCTGAGCACTCGGTCATGTGCAGCAATAATCACAACCCTCTCTTGATTAAAATTCACCTGCCCCTTCTGAGTGCATTCTCAAATCAGAGTCTCAAATTTTAGCCTGAATTTGTAATCTTATCCCAACTTCCCTTTCAAATCTTAGGTCTTACCCCAACTCTTCCAAACTGATTTACTTGGATTTCCTGGACATGTCTCCTTCCTCTGGATCTTTTATTCATATCAGATGAGATCAGGAACCTTCAGGGTGGTATGGCTGTAGACTCTCTTAGTGATATCATTGCTTCTGTCTAAATGTCTGCCTTCCATTTCAACTCCTACCTAGTCTTCAGGGAGCAACTCCAGTTTCACTTTGTTTCAAAACGATTCTTTGAACCATATTAAACTTTCTATAGATTCAAAATCCTTATCTTTAATTCTAAAACCCAAGGAGCTCTGAAAACTGAAAGCTTTTAAATACCTCTTTTGGCAGCTAAACCCAGATTGATCTGAAGAAATTTGGAGACAAAACTTGAGCTGACTTGTCTTTATTTACCTGTAATTGTGATCTCACATAGTATACAAATTCATATTCTGTTTGATTTGGTGTGCTATCCTAGACCCTTCTGGGGCTATTATATAATATATAGTGATACCTGTCTACAATCTGAAACATTCTGAGTTCAGAAAATCATTTGCCTCCAGGGGTTTTAGTAAAGAGATTGTAACTCTGTTATTATCTTTATGGAGAAAACACTATATCTCTGTTTTCAAATTTCATGATCTGTCTGAATGCTTTAATAAAACTAACTTCTAGGGGTACCCAGGTGGCTCAGTCGGTTAAGCATCTGACTTTGGCTCAGGTCATAATCTCATGATTCATGAGTTCCAGCCCCACATTGGGCTTTGTGCTGACAGCTCAGAGCCTGGAGACTGCTTCAGAATCTGTGACTCCCTCTCTCTCTGCCCTTCCCCTGTTCACACTCTGTCTCTGTCTCTCAAAAAAAAATAAATAAACATTAAAAAAACTAAAAAAAACCCCTAACTTCTAGCATAGACTGAAATTTTTGATAACAAACAATATTCTTTTTTAGTTTTTTGGGTATAAATTTCTAAAAGTGATGAATTCAGTTGCACAAAAATGTGCTGTCTTTATTTTCTGTAAACTTGGTTTTTACCTCAAGCTCCTTCACCTGCAGAAAACATCAGGTAAATTCAATCAAATTAGTGATTAGTCAGTCATTTAAGGTTTTGGTCAGTTCCGGGAAGTAAGCCTGAAATTCGTGCTCCAGCCAAAGGGCCCACATTTAGCCACTTTCCTTGCCCCTTTTGAAGGCCCAGGAAGCTTTCAGACAGTTCCCTGTGGCCCCTTGGGACCCAGATCTTGCAGTCCCTCTCTACCAGCACTGTTTTAACACTTCCGTTGCCATAACATATGGATGCGCGGTAAGTGTACTGAAATCTGCATGAATTCTGTTGTTTCCTTGGTTTATGCGTGGGAAATGAGGCCCCAGACTTACTGGAGCTTTGATTATTCTTCCTTCTCCACTCTTAAGGGGTAGGAATGGAGGCAAGCAGATGAAATGCCCATGTCTTCTCTGATTCCAGAAAGATTATTAATTAAAATTTCCCCTTCAGGTGACAAGGCAAGAATTCTTCTAAACTTACCAGTTTTTGATATTTAAGAAGCCACATCTCACAAAGCTACTGTATGTGACATGGATTTATAAATGTATACTTTGTGGCTCGAACTGTGTATAATTAGAACATATGTGACTAAAATTCTTTGCTGCTTGGCTGTGATTGTTTTGGCTCTGACTCTTAGGAATTAAATATTATCTGATTAAGGCTAGAAGACCAAAAATATGTGGGAGGTGGAGTGGGTGGTGAGTGTGTGGTTAACACGTTCGAAGTTCATTGTACTGTATGTGTATTCCCATTTAGCATTATTCATATTCCAAACTGAACAAGCTGTCTCCTGTGCAAATGGAGGAGTTTTATGTATCCCTGGATAAGTGATTTTCAGACTGGTTTCAGGAAGCAGCTGAGGAACCTGTTGAGAAAGAATTTCTGCTAGCCCACTTCCCCCATGCTGTTCCTAAGCACATCACACACATTCATATTTGGTTCAGTCTTTTATGTCTTTTATATGCTGTGGATCTGTGTATGGTTTAAGTAAAGAGTGATGCTAATCAAAAGATTTTGAAAACCCTTGCATCTAAATGGGATTATACAGAAGATTTTTCAAACACCTGGTTGCATTTAGTAATCCGTTTCACTTGTAATCAATCACTGCTTAACCAGAACCACCTTCCACTTTCAGCTGTGAGTGAACAATTCGATGGGAATCTTCTAAGTCCAGTGATGGAATCTCCTGGGTACTAATGCCCATGCCTGTATGTTTCAGGCTCTGGGAAGTTTAGTTGAAAAGACCTGCAGTCTGCTTCTTTTTAGTCGTTGCTCCCCCCACCCTCCCCTCCCATAGCCCCACCAAACCTTGGCTGCTTGTTTATGGGGCCGAGGGATAGAAAAGCTTTATCATTTTTACTGCTATCTCTTTTCCTATTGGGAGACACAGAATTAAACAAAAGAAGCCTTTCCCGTGCTCACTTGAGTATTCCCATTTCTGCTGAGAACAGACATGATCAGTTTGGATATTTCGGCCTCTTGCATTGTAACTACTCATTCCTTGGCTCACACACCCTTATTTGTCACCTGGAACCTTGTGCTAGCCTCCGAAGTGGCCCTCTTTCCTTTATTTCTCCTTGATCTTGCCCACTTCTAAAATGTCACTCAAGTGTTCTTTTTCTAAAATGTACAGCTAGCCATGTTACTCTTAAAAATTTAAAAAGATTCTGTATTGGCTTTGCATTTTTATGGGATATTAAAATTCTTTGCCTCGATCACCAGATATTTAATGATTCCCAGCATGATACTGGTAATTAATGATTACTATGCATCACGTGTGCAGTCAGTATGGTAAGACATTTCACTTACCATCATTGCCCTTCACAACCACTCTTTGAGGTTAGTGGTTTTATCTCCATTTTCTAAAATGAAAAAGCTGAGCTGAGACAGATGACTTTTCCCAAAAATAATGAATAGCAGGATTCCCCCCTTCACTGATCTTTCCTGTGACCCTGTGTATCTCAGACAGGGCAGTCTTCACTGAGAGCAGCACTGAAGCCTTCACCATAACCTGTCAGGCTTCCTTTCCCTCCTCATGCTGGGTCCCCTGCCTGCAATACGAAGAAATCTTATTCATTGGTTGTCTTGAATTAAGTCTCAAGATCCAGATCACTGGTTCCTTTCTCTGTTTTACCATTTTGTCCCTCAAGACACAGATACACCTTTCCTTGTGGACAAGTCACGTTGCCACATGGTGAATCCTAGGTATGAGACATGTCTTCTACCTCATTCCTCATTCAGGGGATGTTAATTCCATCAGAAGATGATCATTTTAGGAAACTGAGGAAGAGTAGAATATAGAGCTTTAGATTACTGTGGAGGTCCAACTGTAGATCATCTAATACCTGCTGATACTGTCCTTTATTTTTTTGATTTAATTTTAATTCTTTAAAAAGAAAGTTTAAAAAAATTTTCCTTGTTTACAAAAAAAGGGTTTTGCTATATTGAGATCAATGTAGTTGTACAAGGAGTTGCTTCTTATGTATTCAAACTTGCAACAGAGATTTCTCTTGTTTTCTAGCTGTGTTTTTTTTTAATGAAAAAATTTTAATTGTAAAATGCAAATAACATCAGATTTACCATTTTTATTTAAAAATTTTTTTTAAATGTTTACTTATTGTTGAGAGAAAGAGAGAGTGTGAGCAGGGGAGGGGCAGAGAGAGAAGGGGAGGACAGAGAATATGAAACAGGCTCCAGGTTCTGAGCTGTCAGCACAGAGCCCAATGTGGGGCTTTAACCCATGAACTATGAGATCATGACTAAACCGAAGTCAGATGCTTAACCAACTGAGCCATCCATGCATCCCTACCATCTTCATTTTTAAGTATACAGTAGTGTTAAGTATATTCACATTATTGTACAATCAATCTTCGGAACTATTAGAGCTTGTAAAACTGAAACTCTCTATATACTGAATAACTCCCCATTCCTTGTCCACCCCACACCCAGCTGGGCCTGAAAAACTACCACTCTACCTTTAGTTTCTATGAGTTTGACTATCCTAGGTACTTCATGTAAGTGGAATCATACAGTATTTTTCTGTGACTGGCATATTTCACTTAGCATTGTGTCCTCAAGTTTCATTCCTGTTATAGTGTATGTCAGAATTCCCTTCCCTTTCAAGGCTGAATAATATTCCACTGTGTGTGTATGCCACATTTAGTCTGTCTACTCACCTGTCGAAGACACTTGGATTGCTTCTACCTTTTGGCTACTGTAAACAATACTGCTATGAACATGGGAGTGCAAATGTCTCTTTGAGATCCTACTTTCAGTTCTTTTGAACTCCACATCCTCCAACAGTTGTTACTTTCTGTTTTTGTTTGTTTGTTTTTTAAAAAGTCTTCCTAATGGGTGTGCTAGATGAGGCTTTGAATCAAGAGAAACTCCCTTTAAAAAGATTAGATACTTTGTACTACAGGCCTCCTTGACTCAAGGGTTACATATAATACATGATTGACAGTTATTATTCTCTTCTGTTTTAAGAAATAAAATCAATGTTTATTAAAAAAGCACAACTGAATAAACAACAACAACAACAACAACAACAAAAAGCTAAAATATTTGTCCAAGCTAGTGACACTTGTGTGAAACCAGGCAGTTCAGCCACAAAACCACAGCCCATAAACTCCCCTCCTTCTGAAAGCATCTTCCCCTAGGAGCAGTCTAGGTGTCTAGGAGGAACTAAGCACTTTCTAGGGTGATAGCCTTAGGAATCTGACTGATAAGGTAATAGTGATTGTCAAACTCCCCAGCTAAGCCAAGAGTTTCTGGGGGACAGGGGTTGTCATGTAAATTTTTGTATCCTCTTGTGCTTGACATTGTGCAAGTCCTGCACTAATTCATAAAAAAATTACATGCTTGGTGTCTGCTATGCAGCAGTTGGCCATTCTGAGAGATATGGGGGACATGGCAGTGAACAAAATAGACAAAATCTTTGCCCTCATGGACCATATAGTGGTAACTATAAGTACATAGGTGTACACACATATATGAGTGCCATGGAAAAGCAAAGTGGGAAAGGAGAATAGTAACGGCCAAGAGGGGACAGTTACAGTTTGGAACTGGGTTCAAGGAAGGCTCACTGAGATGTGGCATTTGGCCAAACACTCAAAGGGAGTGAGGTATGCTGATTGCTTTCTAGGGGAAATGTATTCTAGGTAGAGAGGATAAGGACAGAAAGCCTGAAGTGGGGATGTGCTTGATGTGCTGGAGAAGAGCAAAAAGACCAGTGTGTCTAGAGCAGAGTGAGTGGGAGGTAGGAGAAGTGATCAGATCCATAACAGGGAGCCAGACTGCACAGGGCCTTGCAGCCATTGGAAGAAATTTCGTTTGGGAAGCCTTTGGGAAGAGAAAGATTGGGTTCTGAACAGAAGAAAGACAAGATCTGACCTACCTTTACATGGATCAATCTGGCTACTGTGTTGAGATTAGAATAAGAGCCAAGGGTGGAAGTAGACCCTCAAAAGATATTTATCGGTTGATGGAAATGGCGTTTGTGGTGTTTGGACTTGGCTGTTCTATGAAGATGATGGCAACGTTGGCAGCTTCACAAAATGGACCACACAAACTTGACAGATGCCAGGCCTCAGCAGCCTGTTCACAGATAATCCAGGGGAGGAGGGCATGCTCCAGAGAGTGCAATCTGCTGTCTGTAACAATGTGCTAGGCACCTGCAGGAAGTGCCTGCTGTCTGCTTTGGGGTTGAGGCCGTCAGTCTAATGGAGGCCCTGTGATCTGAGCAACATGTTGAGGTTAGCAAAAGGGACAGTTGCCCACAGAGGAGCTCTTTGTTTCTGAGTGAATGGATCAGACCCACCTTTGAGAAATTTCTGCAGACCCTAGGTCTGAGAAAATTTGAGCAAAATGTCATTGGGTTTTCAGCAGGGGCCTTGGTGGTGGACCGCAGCTGGGTGGTTCCCACCAGAGAAATTCTTTATTCTTTCATTAGTGCTAATGAAACTCACCCTGGTGAAAGGAAATCACATGATGAGACCACAGGTATTTCACCGAAAGTGCTGCTCACTTGAGCTGTAAAGCTGCTTGTAACCTTTAATCTTGGGCTTATGCCTCAAGGAAATGAACCCAAAAGAAACAAACAGAAAGGTATTTGCACAGAGATCTTTTGAATTTAAGAGGGCGTTTAACTGAGGGCATTCCAAATGTTTGAGAATAAAATACTAGTTAAATAGTCAGAAGTGTTATTGTAAGGAGGTAGAATGCTACAAAGAAGTAAAAGCTCTGGGGGTTTCTTTGGTATACTGAAAAGTACATTTTATATATATATATATATATATATATATATATATATTTGTTTTGTTTTGTTTTGTTTTGTTTTGTTTCGTTTTGTTTAGGTAAATAATGTGCAACACAAAATAGAATATTTGTACAGTTGTACCTATACCAAATATATGTACTCACTAACAAATGGATTTAGAAAAATGGAAATAGGGTTTACAAATGAATTTAGAGAAATGAAAATTGAGTTGAAGCTCATTGGGTTTTTTTTATGTAAAGTGAGTAGATTATAAGTATAAAAAATAAAGTCTCCAGAGGCAACTGGGAGTAGGCATTAAAGGTGAAAAATAGCCTTTTATCCTCTTACACTATTTGGACCTTTATTACCATTCTGTCTCATTCAGTCCCATTTTCCCTCCTAAATATGGCCCATGCACTCTGTGCTGAGGACACTGACCAAGAAGCAGATAAAGGTGAGAATCACTGATTGTTAGTCTTGAAAGCCCACCAAAGCAAGGTGGGAAATTCCTAGATCGCTTGTGTACTTGGTCAGTAATGAGTCTCCTATGGTCCGAAGGCCATGTACAGCTTGGCCAACTTTAAGAACAACCCTGCCACTTGATTTCAGGACAAAAGATGAGAAAACTGCCTCTGGGTGACTACTTGGTAAACAAGCTGAGATATTTACATTGTGGCAGTTAAAAGTAGTACCAAATTTTACTAGCAAAGTTCCTCTTTTGAGAAGATAGTTATATATATAAATTCACACTTTTTTTCTCCAAGGCACTCAATAAACTTGTTAAGAAAATTTCTGTGGGTCACCTAGGTGGCTCAATCAGTTAAGTGCCTGATTCTTGGTTTCAGCTCAGGTCATGATCTCATAGTTCCTGAATTCAAGCCCCACTTCAGGCTCTGTGCTGACAGTGTGGAGCCTGCTTGGGCTCTTTCTCTCCCTCTGCCTCGCTCCCCTTCTCATGCTTTCTCTCTCTCTCTCTCTCTGTCTCAAATAAATAAATAAACTTAAAAAAACAAAACAAAAATGTTTTCTGTACTATTTAAAATATAGACCATCACAGATAGCAGGATTTGTAGTTAATTTTACTTTCTTCTTTAAATATTCCTGTATTATTTAAATTATTAAAAGCAAGGGATTATATAAAATTATATAAAAGCAATTATATAAAAGCAATTATATAAAAGCAAATTTTATAGCACAAGGTAAATTTGTTCTATTTGAAAGAAAAATACTTAGTCAATATTTTTATTTTTCTTGAACTGGCCCTTATAAAGATTAATACATCAAACCACATAACATTAAAACTCACTCTGTGACAATACTTCTCAACCCCCATCGTAAGCATTTTTTAAAGAAAGGTGACAAAGTGTTAGGGACTACCAGTTAGTATCTCTAATGTACAAAGATATTTTATAAATCACCAAGAAATGATGAGAAAAGTTCAGGAGCTATATATAGACAATTTACCATAGAAATGGCAATAACATGAATAAAGGGTTAAACTTCTTTGTGGTTAAATACAAATTAGGAGACCAACTATTGGTTTACATTTATTAGAGTGGGAAAGGTTAATTGCTAATATTCATTATTCGATACAGTCAGAGACTACAGGCATTTTCATACACACTGGTGAGAATTAAAATTGGTACAAATTGAGAACAATACTATTAAGGCTTTTTTTTTTAGGGGTGCCTGCGTGGCTCAGTTGGTTAAGCATCTGACTTCGGCTCACGTCATGATCTCGCAGTTTGTGAGTTCGAGTCCCGCGTTGGGCTCCGTGCTGACAGCTCAGAGCCTGGAACCTGCTTTGGATTCTGTGTCTTCTCCTGTCTCTGCCCCTTCCATGCTCATGCTCTGTCTCTCTCTCTGTCTCTCAATAATAAATAAATAATAATAATAATTAATAATAATAAATTAAAAAATTTAAAAATCCCAATCATGTTACTATTACCCATTTTGAGAAAGACCATTGCCAAAAAATGTGTGTTCTCCTGCAATCACATTTGACTCCTTTCGCCTCAGAGATAATCACTGCTTTAATTTTTTTTTAAATTTCTGTCTTACTTTATATTTTTAGCACGTATTTCTAGAAATATTATATTGCTTTTTTTTGCTTTTGCCTGAGAAGCTCTGAACTCAGTCCATTCCTGCCTCAACCCTGTGGAAAGCAAGCCCTGCCCTCTGGAGGTCCCAGGAAGGCACAGGGGGTTTGCCCTTGAGAGAGGATGCCCAGATGCTGGTCCTACCACCTGAGGGTGGGTAGTCACCCAGGTTGTCCTCGTCCATTTCTGCCCCAAAACTTCTACTATGAAAACGGAGGTGAAAGCTTTAACTTAACTGTTGTTTTTTTTCCCCACCTGCCACTTGGACTCTGATTTTCCTTAGGTAAAATGTTTATTTTTGAAAAATCACCCCCTTCTGCTCAGCACTCTTCTCATCCATTTTGGTCTTGATTCTTTGGCACATTCGTATCTGAGGAATATTTTCTCACCTTGCCTGCCTCCCTGCCCATGATGACCTGGACAGGAGGCCCGGTTTGGAGTATGCATTGGCCTGGCATTGAAGAAGATGCTCAGATCCTCCCTTCTGGGCAGCTCCTGGACAACTTGGGTGGAAATGGTAGCTGTTCTTGACACACAGAAAGAGCTTCATAAGTGACTGCTGAGTGGGTGGAGGGATGCTCATTGTCTGGGCTTATCAATAAATGTGAAGTTCTGCCAACTTGCCCTAACTGGTACATTAAACTATGTTCATAGAGGTGTAGAAATAATAATGTTCATAGTACTACTCAGTGCAAGTGAGCATGTACTCTGTACCAATTGGTACTCTGTGCCAATCTCTTTTAACGCTCATGACAACCTTATAAGGTGAGAGAATTTTACAGATGAGAGAATAGAGCCACAGAGAGGTAAAGCAATTGTACAAGGTCACAGAGCTAGTTGGTTGAAGAGCTGGGATGCAAACTCAGTTCCTTTTGACTCCCCAGCCTGAACTTGTAACCACTATGGGATGCAATCTTCTCTCAGATCATTTGAATTCCTTTGGAATTAAAGGGTCTCATTACAGGAACTGTGGAGTAGCTTCCTTGGCTTCTCCAGTCAGGGACTCTCTTTCCTCTGAAACTCCTGCCTGGAACGCTCACTTGCCCCAAATCTCTTTTTGGTACTTCTCATGGACACATGTCTTGTTTCTCCTCTGCATTTTTGGAATTGTGAAGCAGAGGCGAAGGCTTCAACTCTGGGAGCACCAGTTATGCCCTGCGCATGCTTCCACTATAATCCTGATACAGGTGGTTTTCTCCTTCCCCCACACCGTGCCCCCTATTTTCAGTCCCAGCTCCCATACCACACTTTATGTGTTACTAATTTATTGTCATGAAATAAACTGCCCCCATATTTAGTGTCTTATAATCACAGCCATTATATTAGCTCATGATTCTGTGGTCAGCAATTTGGGTGGGATCCTCTGCTGGTATCCCCTGGAGTTACTTTGTTTCTGCAGGTATCTGGAATCTGAGCCGGGGCTGGACGCTGTAAGATGGACTTGCTCACAGTTGGAGCAGTCTCTCAGCTGGGTAGGCTCAGGGGACTCAGCAGGAACAGCTCTTTTCCACTGGCCTCTCCTCTGCCAGTAGGCTAGACTGGACTTCTTCAATTGGCAGTCTCAGGGCTGTGTTCCAAGGGATCCAGGCAGAAAGCATTTAATCCTTCCACATTCTGTTGGATATGGCAAGTAAAAAACCAGTCCAGATTCAATGAGTGGGGAAACTGAGTCTGCCTCTTTTGTTTTTAAAGAACTTTTTACCCCCTTCACCTGTTTCTCATACCTCTCACTCCCTGCTTCTGGCAACTACCCATCTGTTCTCTGTAACTATGAGCTTTTTTTTTTTTTTAAATCCACAAATAAGAGAGATTATACAGTATTTATTTTTCTATGTCTAATTTACTTAGCATGATGTCCTTGAGGTTCACCCATATTGTTACAAATAGCAAGATATCATCCTTTATTTATAGCTGGATAATATTCCACTGTGTACGCATGTATGTATATGTATGTATGTATGTGTATATTTATATCAAATTTTATTTATTCACTCATTGATGGACACTTAGGATATTTCCTTATCTTAGCTATTGTAAATAATGCTGTAATGAACATGGAGGTGCATAAATATTTTCTAGTTTGGCAACACCAGTTTACATTCTCACCAGTGGAGCCCTTTTGTCCATATCCTCTCCAACAATTATTTCTTGTCTTTTTGATACTAGCTGTTCTAACAGGTGTGCAGTGATATCTCATTGTAGCTTTGATTTGCATTTCCCTGATGATTAGTGATATTGAGCATGTTGTCATCTACATAGTGGCCACATGTATGTCTTCTTTTGAAAAACGTCTATTCAGATATGCCCATTTTTAAATTGGATTGCTTTTTGCTTTTGAGTTGTATGATATTAGCATCTCATCAGATACATGATTTAAAAAATATTTTCTCCCATTCAGTAGGTTGCCTTTTCATTTTACTGGTGGTTTCTTTTGCTTATAGAAGCTTTTTAATTTGATACAGTCCCACTTGTTTATTTTTGCTTTTGTTGCTTTAGCTTTGGTGACAGATGAAAAACTCATTGCCAAGACCAATGTTAAGGAGTTTACCATCTATGTTTTCTTCTAGGAGTTTTATGGTTTCAGGTCTTACATTCAAGTCTTTAATCCACTTTGGGTTAATTTTTGTGTGTGGTGTTAGATAACGGTTAAGTTTCATTCTCTTGTGTGTGGCTGTCCAGTTTTCCCAACACCATTTATTGAAAAGACTATCTTTTTCCTATTGCATATTCTTGGCTCCTTTGTTATAAGTTAATTGACCATACATATGTAAGCTTATTCCTGGGATGTCTGTTCTATTCCACTGACCTATGCATCTATTTTTTTGTCAACACCATGCTGTTGTAATTACATAGCTTTGTAATATCGTTTGAAATCAGGGTGATTTCAAATCAGGATGCCTCCAGCTTCGTTTTTCTTTCTTAAGATTGCTTTGGCTATTCAGGTTATTTTATGATTCCATACAACTTTATGATTATTTATTCTATTTCTGTGAAAAATGCCATTGGGATTTTGATAGGAATTGCACTGAATTTGTAGATTTCTTTGAGTAGTATGAACATTTTAACAATATTGATTCTTCCAATCCATGAGCACAAACTATCTTTCCATTTATTTGGGTCTTCTTTAATTTCTTTTATTAATGCGTTATAGTTTTCAATAAACATTTTTATAGTCTGTGGTGTCACAGTCTTCTAAAAAGGTTATGTGAGTGTGTGTATTTTAAAGTAATCACTACTTGGGGCGCCTGGGTGGCTGAGTTGGTTAAGCGTCCGACTTCAACTCAGGTCATGATTTTGCAGTTTGTGGGTTTGAGTCCCATGTCAGGCTCTGTGCTGACAGCTTGGAGCCTGGAGCCTGCTTTGTTTTCTGTGTCTCCTCCTCTCTCTGCCCCTCCCATGCTCATGCTCGGTCTCTTTCTGTCTCTCAATAATAAGTAAATATTAAAATTTTTTTAAAGTTATCACTACTCTATTGTATCTTAATGTGAATCATTGAGGAAGGTTAGAGATACTGCTAGGAATTGGTCCTTATGGGGGAAGCCTGATAGAGAAATTCTTATAGGGCTTATAGCATAAACTTAGGAGTAGTTGGGTAGTTAAGTCAACTCTAGGGCAGCCTAAGAGGGAAAAACTAAAGAGGGAGCTGATTGTGATACTTTGAATTCACCTGGATCCAGATTTAGAATATTAGATTATTCTTAAACCCAAACTGTGTCTCCCACATTTATTACCTCTAACTCTTGAATGATAAATCTTTTTTGGTCTCTTTGTGTAAGTACTCTGCTCTATAAGCATTTACACAAAAATCTGCCTGCCTTAGGCAATTTTATACCTCTATTGTTGAAAAATTACTAATAGTCAAGTAAAATGTTTGTTTTGTTCGGCAATGCTGTAGACTAACCATAGCTGAGAAACATGGTACTGAGATTAGTAACAGATCTTCAAAAATCAAGGGCAATGCAAATTGAATTCTAAAATTCTAAATGTAATAGTTGAAAATATTTTTTTTTGCTTATTTGACAAAATCTATTTCCAGAGAACAAATAGCTACTGACATAAATGCTTAAAAGGTTGTTGTTTGTGAGGCAAGTCATCCTTAAAAGTCATGTTTTATTAAGCATTCAGATTAGTAACACCAAGTTGATCAAGGTTTCTCATTGGATTGGTAATAGAATATATCATCAGGGTTTTATGTTGTCATTATTATCCTTGCAGGAGACAAGTATGTTGAAGTTACCCTTTCATGTGCCAACAAAACTACTCTGTTGAAGGCAATTTCAATTACAAAAGAGTTTGGACTTTTCATTCTTAGATACCTTTTATCATGAGGCATTAAAACAGTTTTGGTAGTGATGAATCTAAATGCAATATCACAGTAATGTGGGCTGCAAAATCTTGTTTTGTGTTACAGATTGAATTGTGTCTCCCCCAGATTCTTATGTTGAGGTCCTACTCTGCAGTATCTCAGAATGTGACCTTACTGGTTGAAGTAAGGTTGTTGCACATATAATTAGGTAAGGTGAGGTCATATTGGAATAGAGTATACCTCTAATCTAGTGTGACTGGTGTCTTTAGAGAATGATTCCCATGTGAAGAGATAGGGACATGTGTAGAGGAAACCTGATGTGAAGGCACAGGGAGAATACCATCTATAAGCCAAGGAACACTAGAGACAAGCAGAAGCTGGAGAGAGGCATGGGACAGATTCTCACTCAAAGCCCTCAGAGGAAACATGGCTGACACCTGATATTAGGCTTCCAGCCTCTAACACTGTGAGACAATTGTCCTCTGTTGTTTAACTTAACTAGTTTGTGGTATTTTGTTACGGCAGTCCTAGTGAACAAATATAGTTGAGAAGCCCAGTGGAAAAGAAATAAATGGCTTTAAACACTGGGAGCAGGCAAGAGAGAGTGTTGTGGCAAAATGATGCCAGATAGACCTCAAAATCTTAAAATAAAAAAGATGAATTTTCAGGGCACCAGGGTGGCTCAGCTGGTTAAGCATCTGGCTCTTGATTTCGGCTCAGGTCATGATCTCACGATTTTCTGAGTTTGAACCAGGCCTGCATGGGCTCTGTGCTGACAGCACAGAGCCTGCTTGAGATTTTCCCTCTTTCTCTGCCCCTCCCCTGCTCGCATGCTCTCTGTCTGTCTCAGAGAGAGAGATGAATTTTCATTAAGGGTATAGTCAGAGACCTGTTTGAATCTCCAGGTCTTTCCCCCCTTCATTTCTTCCTAGCGTTCTTCCCAACCTCCTCCCTCCCTCTTTTTCTTGGAGCCACACTATGCTGCGTTCGGTAAAACACACTGAGTTTCTGCCATGCCAGGCCCAGAGCTGGGCAGTGAGGTGGGTGCGGCCCAGACCTCATGGAGGGTGCACTGCAGAGGGGGTAGCAGTCATGTGACCTAGTTCTCAAGCACAGTGTGCTAAGTGCTGTGGTGGAGTAACTACCTAGGAAACTTAGGCTGCTCTCAGGAAAGACACCTAATCTGAGTTTTGTTAATCATGGAGAGCTTCCTGGAGAAATTGATTCCTAGGGTTGTTGATACCTAAAGGATGAAGGCAGAAATGGGTGGGGAAAAGTGTTCCAAATAGAGGGAACAGCATGTAAAGAAGTCTGGAGGTGAAGTTCAGTGAAGTTCATGGCTGCATCTGAGTGTATGTCAGGAAACATTGAGAGATGTGTCTGAAGAGGTTGGGAGAAGTTGGCCTGCAAAAATTTTGAAACCGTAATAAGTATTTTGATTTATCCAAAAAAATGTATGGAAGAGGACTTAGGTTGAAGAGAGAAGTTATATTTGTGCTTTGACTCATGTCTCCCATCTGCTTGGAGATGGCAATGTGAAAACAGGCAGAAACACTCCCTTCTACTCTGAACATAAATGATACGAACATGTTAAATGCATTTTCACATTTGTAAGTGAGAAAAAAGGGAGAATCTCTGTAAAACAGAAAATCAGAAGTTTGTCAAAAAATTAGGGAAGAGGCAATAGACAGAAACTCACAGTAAGAGAAGGGGCTGAAGCCCTCAGGCTTTTAGGGGACCAGGACTGTGGGTCCTGAGCCTCCCAGTGTCTAGGAGCAGGGTCGATTTAGCCCATCTGCCCATGGCTGGGGTGGAGAGAGGCCACCTGCTTTCATAGGGTCCTGGAATTCCTCTGCTGCCTGGGAATAGGGTCTGGAAATGTGATCCTTTGTGCACTGGGTCCAGGCTGTCCCTGATGCAGGGCTGGGGATGAAGCCACTGCATGACCATCCTTCAGGAGACTGTCACAACTTAGGAGAAACCTGTGAAAGAAAAGTTTACAGACCATACCTGCAAAGTACCTGAGGAAGAGCCAAACCACGAAAGAGACAAAAAGCAGAACAATTGGGATAACTGATACTTGAGCTAGAGATAACACAGGAACAAAGAAAGGACTTCAAAATAAATATTTATATTATTATCCAAGAGCCAAAGTAAGAGATACCAAGTATAAAATAGGCTGAAGTACAAATTAGTAAACAAAGACTAACCTAAAGAAATCTCTTTAGAAGAATGTACCATGAAAAATATACAGAAAAGAAACATCAAAGTAAAGAGAATAGATTCAGAAGCTCCGATATACATTAATGAAAGTACATAGGACAGAATTTTGAATAGTAGTATATGAACAAGAAGTTTCCAGGGAAAAAGGCAGATATGAATCCTTGGGTTGGGAAAAAAATGTCAAGAAGTATTAAACAAGACTAAAAACATCTGTATGTAGATGCTATGTTTAAAACTTGGGAAGATTAGGTATAATGAGAATACTTTAAAATCTGCCAGAGATGTAATACAAGCTAAAAAATGAACATTGTAACAATATTAGATTTCTGATCAATATTAGATGACATAAATCTAAAAAAACTCTGATAAAAAACTTTTTAGAACAGTACTATTTCTTATTCCAAAGTATGCATCAGGAATTTGGGTTAAAGATATTTTCAGACTACAGAGACGTTGGAATTTGTCTTTTGCTGAGAGAACTAAAACGCATATACTTCGGCAAGAAGGAATGGTTTCAAATGGAGAGCAAAGAAGCTGGTAAAACACACTGGTGAATTAAAATGTGTACTGACTTTAAAAACATGAGGGAAAACATGAGTTATGTAACAAGCTGGGACTAAGATTCCATCGAACTATTACATGGCCAATATGAAAAGGAAATACTGAGAGGGTCAGAATCATGCTAGTTTTCTTCTCTTGTTCAGGAAGAAGATGGAGACAGTGAATACACGTAAACTTTATTAGAAAAGTATATTTTAGAAAATTTAAAAATGAAGGGTGATTAGTAAATGATAGAAATTGAATATATAACTGTCCTAAGACATTCAAGGAAAGTAATGTAACAAAATAAAATAGATTAATTTAACAGAATGCAGGAAAGGAGAAAGAACAGCAAAAAAGTGAAGGCATAGTAAGGAGAAAATACAAAATAATTTGTTGGAAACGTGCACATGTGATTACACGTGCAGTAATCACAATAATGTGGACACGTTAACTGGCCCTGGGAATATAGGATCCTTGTCTTTCCTGTTTATCCCTAAACCCTTGCCATCAAGTCTTGCATGTGCCGGCATTTGTTTTATGAATAGAAGACAGGGTGTCACAGATTGTATTTTTAAAAATCAAGCTGTATGCTGGTAAAAAGAGACCCATTTAAAAAAAATTCCTGAAAGTTTGAAAATCCAGGGATGCAAAAACATCCCTTTTGTTCAATTTGGCTGTGAACCTAAAAGTGCTCTAAAAATAAAATTTATTAAAATTATATTTTAAAAGAAGGTAGGTCGCATGTTAAGTATTTCCTCCCCCTTCCCCTCCCCCAACCAAATCCCATGAAGGGTCAAGAGGAAACTATTGATGGTGATAGATACGGTGGTCATTTCATGTGTGTGTATATCTATCCAAACTCATCAAATTGTATACATTAAATATATGCTGTTGCATATGTCATTTAAACCTCAGTGATGCTGTTAAAAGAATATACCAGGCAATTAGTATCAGCAATAGTAAAAATCTAGTAAAAATCTAGTACAGGAATGTTAGAATTACAGATAATAAAATTCAGGGCAAAACATTTTCAAGAAGACAAGTTGGCATTTCACTGCTAAAAGGAATAAGCTACTAAAAAGATGGGGCAGTATTTAACTGTTATGTACCTTAAACATGGCCTTAAAGTATAAATAAATGGAATCTGATAGAACTATAGTTGGAAATTTAAAATTACAGTGGGAGATAAAAATGAGGTTACACTTCAACAACAAAAAAACAAGTGGCTCAATTAGAAAAATGGGTCTTGAATAGTCATTTCTCCAAAAAAAAAAAAAAGATACACAAAGTTCCAATAAGCACATGAGAAGATGCTTGACATCACTAATCATTAGAGTAATGCAAATCAAAACCTCGGTGAGATCCCAACCTTTAGGATGGCTACTATCAAAAACCCCCAAAATTACAAGTGTTGGTGAGACCACGGAGAAGTTGGAAAACTTGTGCACTGTTAGTGGGAATATAAAATAGGGAAGTAGCTATGGAAACAGTATGACAAAGCCTCAAAAAATGAAATTTGATTACCATGTGATCTAGCAGTTACACTTCTGGGTACATATCAAAAAGAATTGAAAGCAGGGACTTGAAGAGAGAGATGTACACTTGTATTATTCACGTCGCCAAATGGTGGAAGTAACCCAAATGTCTATCTACAGATGAATGGATAAATAAAGTGTAGTGTATACACACAGTGGAGCATTATTTGGGCCTAAAAAAGAAAATAAATTCTGAACATACTGCAACATGGATAAAACTTGAGTGCATTACGTGAAATAAGCCAGTCACTAAAAGACAAATACTGGATGATTGACTATTATAGGTACCCCAAATAAGTGCAAACCCTTAGAAACAGGAGATGCAATGATGGCTGCCTGGTGCTAGGGGGAGGAGGGAATGGGGAGTTATTGTTTGATAGGTAAGGAATTTCAGTTCTGCAAGAGGAAAAGAATTCTGTGGGTAATTGGTGGTAATAATGAAGAACAATGTGAACATATTTAATTACTGAACACTTAAAAATGGTTTTAAAGTGATATATATTTTTGGGGGTATTTGACCACAATTAAAATTTAAAAAATATGAGACTACCTTTGATGTCCTTGGAGAATGGTTTAATGGGTCCAAACATAGGATGAAGAAAGACCAGTTGAAAAATTTTTCTGCAAATCAGGGAAGAGATAATGGTGACTTTAATTCAGGTAGTATAAGTGAGGTTGAAGTCAGAAGGAAGGTTTGAGAAAGAATTAGAAGATAAGAACTAAAGATTCCATGACTGAGTAGATGTGAGTAGAAAGGCAGAGACAAACCATTTTTGATCACTGGTTTTTAGGGTTGGACAAATGGGTTGATGTGGGAGACATTTACTGAGCTCAAACACCCAGGAAGAAGGACAAGACTAGGGGGCAAGGTGGTGAGATTAATTTTGACTAAGATGAGTTCGAGATATCTGTGAGACACCTCAGGGACCAACTTCTTCAACTTCACACTCTGTTTACTTCTACCATTGACACACATACTTGTCTTTCTTTCTATGTACACTTAACACAAAGAAACACAATTCTGTTCCCTTCATGAGTGCTGCCCTATCACTGCAGCAGAGACTTTAGAGGTAGATCCTGGGATTACTCAAATATGTGCTTGTATCAAATAGGATCTGTTTCCCCTAAGGTCAAAGAGTGAATTGTGCTTCTCAGGATCCATGTAAGAGTGAAACCATATGGTATCTGTCTTTCTCTGTATGACTTATGTCACTTAGCATAACACTCTCCAGTTCCATCCATGTTGCTACAAAAGGCCATGTTTCATTCTTTCTCATTGCCACCTAGTATTCTATTGTGTATATAAACCACAATTTCTTTATCCATTTGTCAGTGGATGGACATTTAGGCTCTTTCCATAATTTGGCTATTGTTGAAAGTGCTGCTATAAACATTGGGGTACAAGTGCCCCTATGCATCAGCACTCCTGTATCCCTTGGGTAAATTCCTAGCAGTGCTATTGCTGGGTCATAGGGTAGATCTATTTTTAATTTTTTGAGGAACCTCCACACTGTTTTCCAGAGTGGCTGCACCAGCCGCATTCCCACCAACAGTGCAAGAGGGTTCCTGTTTCTCCACATCCTCTCCAGCATCTATAGTCTCCTAATTTGTTCATTTTGGCCACTCTGACTGGCATGAGGTGATATCTGAGTGTGGTTTTGATTTGTATTTCCCTGATGAGGAGCAACGTTGAGCATCTTTTCATGTGCTGTTGGACATCTGGATGTCTTCTTTAGAGAAGTGTCTATTCATGTTTTCTGTCCATTTTTTCATTGGATTATTTCACTCTTTTGTGGATCCTGAGGAACTTAACAGAAGTCCATGGGGGAGGGGAAGTAAAAAAAAGAGGCTAGAGAGGGAGAGAGCCAAAGCATAAGAGACTCTTAAAAACTGAGAACAAGCTGAGGGTTGACAGGGGGTGGGAGGGAGGGGTGGGTGGGTGATGGGTATTGAGGAGGGCACCTTTTGGGATGAGCATTGGGTGTTGTATGGAAACCAGTTTGACAATAAATTTCATATTTTAAAAAAATGCATTGTGTTTCCAATGGACACTGCATCTCAGAGGCAGCACACTCACCCGAAGTTTGCACGGGCACAAGGCCCATTCATTTCATTCTCATTCACCGTAACGCAAACCTAGAATTTCACTGATGGTATAGATAAGAGAATTCACAGTTGTCTAGGACCTGCCAACTGTTCTCTTTTGCTCTGTGTTCCTTCCTGCACAGAAAATGTTTTTGCAAAAGTAACACAATGGTTCTCTAAATTTGGCCTGTTTATATTTAGTGATGAATTGTGATACTAACAGAGCCTTTTCAGGACACAATACTTAAAGTAGAATGCTAGCGAATCAATCATATTTTGATGTTATCCATTTGGTATCAGGTAGCTGTGGAAGATGTTTTTCTTACACAAATACATATATAATGGTAAAAGCAAGGGCCCTGTGTTCAGGTGAACTAGGTGCAATCCTGGCCAGTTATGTGATTCTGGATGGGCAGTTTAATAGCCTATGAACCTCAATTTCTTAACCTTTAATTAAAAGTTGTATAAAAACACCTGATTTGTAGAGTTGTTGTAAAGAATCAACAAGCTATATACAAATGTACTTATCATAGTACCTAACATATAGTAGGCACTTAACAAATACTGGTGAATTGTTTTATGATTAAATACCACATTTCCCTAGGCCATCCCAGCCTGAAGGTAAAAAGAGAAGACCACAGCCATAGCATAAATGTTCTCACTATCTTAGGTGTAGCCTTACGAACTCCCTTCAAAAAAATCTTTGTAAATTTGTAGGGTCCCTGGGACTATCTCAACATGCTAATGAGCAGAGTTCTCAGCTCACGCCCAGTTTGCTGTGTTCTTCTCTGCTTTGGTTGTACATGATCCTTTGCTCCTGGGACTGCTGATTCTTAATGAAGTAAATGCAAAAGGTGCCAAGAACCTTCTGGTGACTTTGGGAAGATGTTGGGAAAACCCCTCCTATCACTGCCAGCTTCCACCTCCTGTCATTGAGGCTACACAGTGTAGAGTGCCAATGCCACTCACAGGGCCCACATTACCGTGATTGCTTCCTCAGTTCACCAAAATCCCTTATTTTCTTCCCTGATGTGGTAAGAATGTCTTTTCTGTCTTTATATTGAGCTTAATTCTTTTTGTTTGTGTGTTTAACCCCTTTTTCCTTGGAGACTCCATCATGAGTCCATGGGGCTGTGCCAGAGGAAAATTTGACTGAAATCATACCGAAAAACCACCCTCTTGTCTAACACTGCAGCTGTATTAGCAGGCAAAGCTTTTACATGAGGACTTCTCTGAGGATGTTATTTTATAAGAATTATTCTTAATATTTCATGCAAGTCAACCACTATTCTCCCGTATCCCTTAGGACCACCTCAGCAGTCTTTCAGATATTCTAAAGTGAGAATGTTCTAGTTGAGAGTCTTGCTATGGTATTACATGCAGGTAGGAGGATTTTCAGAGAGTCCTGAGGAGAAGGAGGGAGACTAGAGGGAAGAAGAAAGAACATTATGAAATGGCAGTGTTAAGTTAGGATTTGATGGGAGATGCTGAATTTGGGTGGTGGTCATGGAAAGGAAGAGGCAGGTGGAAGAGGCTTGATGAAAGACAGATACAACTAATGGCTGGACTGGAGAAAGAGGCCTTGATGGATAATTCTGTGTTTTCTGGAAATTTCTGGGAAATCTGATTTGCTTGCACAGTAAAAATTAAAATTCTAGATCCTCAATGGATGTTTTCATAATCCTGTACTCCCAGACCCTTACCCTGCCCTAAAACCACGGACTCCCTTAAATTCCTCAGTGTCTACATTGGAGCCCTCCTTCTTTGCTGTTTTCTAAGCACCACGCTAGTGAGTCAGTTGCTGTAACTTGTCTGCTCGCCCCATGTGTGATGATGACGACATGGCTGTGGTAGTTCTCATGAACCCACTGGTGAGTTGGACTCCCAGGGCAATCTGTCTGTCAGGGTTGGCAGTATTGTCTGTTCCCAGAAAAATTGGGAAGGAAGATCCCTGGGATTCCTGGGGACTGAAGATAGATGTTGGTCTCAGCATTCAAATTTGCTTTGAATAAGCATTCACACCCTTCCATCAGGAACGATTTAAGGGGCATTGGGAACCAAAAAGTTGATTGGATTTTCCCCCAGTCTGTTACTAGGCTCCAGGCTATTAAAAATGTTTTAAGGGGAGTATTTGGCACATTTTTGAAATAATAATCTGAACTTTTAAACAAATGAACAAGAGCAGGGATAGCTTTGAGCAGTTTTCTGAGTGGGTCTTCCAGCTCCCCTGTAGTTGGTGGCGGCTGCAGCTTCTGCTGCTGCTGCTGCTTCTTCGTCTTCTTCTTCCATTTTAATATTTATTTTTTGGGAGAGTACAATCAAGGGAGGGGCAGAGAGAGGGGGACAGAGGATCTGAAGCGGGCTCTGTGTTGGTAGGCTGACAGCAGTGCGCCTGATGTGGGGATCAGACTCCTAAACTGCGAGATCATGACCTGAGCCAAAGTCAGATGCTCAACTGACTGAGCCACTCAGTTGCCCTCTCTTCTTCTTCATCAGTGTTGTCATATTGGCCCCTGACTGCCTGGAGCTCTTTACAGGGGATTTCACTGGACTCCAAAACCGGTGTGGCTGAGCTTAACTTCCTTAGATCCAGTATCAGACTGTCATGTTCCTAGAGGTCTGAAGATAATGGGTGGCTTACTAAGTAATAATGATAGATAGTTATGGTTTATTAAGTGCCTGGCATTGTGCTTTTCACATGTTATCTCATTTAATTCTTATACCAATCTTAGGAGATCAATGTTATTGTCCCTCTTTACAAACAAGGAGAGACTCATAATATACGTGCAAAATAACAATCTTTCAATCTCTTAATTCCCAGGAGTGATTTCTCATGGGGATTTTGGGAATCAAGGCAAGCTCTCAAAAGTTCTATCCCTGCTAAGGGCTTTATTCCAGTGGGGCTCTATTCTCTTAAATTTGCTTTTTAATGAAGTAAGCTCTTTGCAAAGGTCTCTTTAGCAGAGAAAAACCACATGTCCTAGTTAAAATTGTTCTTTGAAATCTCATAATCTGTATTTTTTTTTTTCAGAATATGGGGGCAGGTGAGCTGTTTATCTTAAAAAAATTCAAAACTTTTTTTTTTTTTTAAACCCAAATCCTTACCACCTCTCAGTAAGTTATTTAATCACATGGGTTAAAAAGAACGAAGCAGAAGTGTGGTCTGTGAAAATATTTGCCATCTTTGTCTTTTTGGTTTCCTGATTCTGAGTAACTCCGAGTGGTTGTTTGTGAGACTTCTCTGTACCTGCACATGTACAAAGCCCCTCTTACTGCCTGGGCCCCAGCAAAATGGGGTGGTTGAAGTTTGAAAACAAGCACATTTGCACTGCTGCCTGCTGCTTTTTATTCTGTCTTTTCTCTGCCTTTTAAAAATAGTACAATAAAATGCAAATAAGATGAACTTTTCCTTTTCCCTCAGTCTAGAAGGGATCTTCAGACACATTTTTGTATGATTTAAAGTAAATGTGATTTTTTAATCTCACTATATTGGCATTTTCTGTTATATCTTTAATCATAGAACAAAGCCTTTTTTTTTGGAGGGGGGTGGTCTCTGGTGAATGCAATTTCAAGTTAAGGAGTCTTGAGGGTGAAGTGATAGGAGCACAGAAGGAAGAAATTTGGATAGGGTGAGCACAATATTCCTCCTCTTCTCCCCAAAGCAGATAGGCTTTATGAGAAAAGACTTGAAGGTGGCCATTTCTTTACTTGTTTTCCTTTGGTGGATTTTGGCAGCTCTGCTCTGTCAGATAATACTAAGCACCCCCCCCTCCCCGCCCCCTGCCACTCTGTGTGAAAGGCATAGAATGAGGTTTGAAGGAAACAGAGCTGTCCTCTGCTCCTGGCTTGTTGATCTGGGCAAGGTCCTTACCACTCAGTGCCCTTAAGGGATGGAGAGACTAGTTCCTGCTACAGTTCTGATGAGGGTTTAGAGAATGAATCAAAGTTTACAAAGTATATTAATTGCATAGTCAAGTGGGAAAGACAAAACATTATTAAACCTCAGTGCAAAAAATAAGATAAAAAGAGAGAGGGAGGCAAACCATAACAGATTCTTAAAAATAGAGAACAAACTGAGGGTTGCTAGAGGGTGTTGGGCAGGGGGATGGGGTAGATGGGTGATGGGCATTAAGGGGGCACTTGTTGGGATGAGCACTGCATGTTAAATGTAAGGGATGAATCACTAAATTCTACTCCTGAAATCATTATTACACTATATGTTAACTAACTTGGATTTAAATAAAATTTAAATTAAAAAAAAAAACCTCAGTGCAGGTTATGTGGACTAGCCTAGATTTGAAAAGTCTCTTAAAAATTGAGTTTTTTCCCATGATTATAAAAACACTTAGGTGCAGTTCAGAACAAGCTCTTCTTTTCATCTCACCCTACCTCCATTGCACAAAGGTAGCAAAGACCAGTACCAAAATGGCATTGATAAGCATGATGGCTTGTTTGGGGTAACACAGGAAGCTTGCAGCATTATTCTGTCCACCTTATGACTATTCCATCAGGAATCTCATTTTTATGTTCTTTCCCAGTCAGGCCTCCCTATCTCCTGTCTTCT